>NW_021680371.1:1554969-1654067 GCF_001412515.2 Diachasma alloeum | reverse complement strand
ATCAGAATTGTTAGAAAATACAGAATCAACTTTCACTTGGCGAAAAAATTCAATTTCGGCGAAAATAGTCTTTCACCCTTGACCCACGTGAAAATGAAAAAAATTTTTTCCCCTTTTCTGTCACCTCCGAGGGTTTCATTGGCATCAGGGGGTCAATAAATACAGAATCAACGTTCACTATTTTTTATTTAAACACCGCCTGCAAACGGGGAGATGAGGGTGGCTAAAATATATTCTGCAACCCTGTCTCCTCGTTGGCTACAAATTTCAACCCTCCGCATACATGCCTTCCCCTTCACCCGCTCGTAAAATCACGCGATCTCGGTAGCATCGAGGAGGACTTCTCAGGACCGAAAAGAACTGAGGATTCGAAAGCTCTCTGGAAAAGTACGTCGTAGAACTGATTAGGACTTACCAGGTCCATCTAGGTCTGGAGAGATCTTGAAAGACCTGTGTACGTCCAATCAGAACCAAATCCTCGATTCGGGTCTCCCGGCTGTTGGGACAATCCGCGTTATACGGGCGCCGTACGTTATGGGTTAAGGATTGACGTAAGCATCTTTTTACAAGAGTAAATTTTTTCATGGTCAAATGCCATGAAACTTTGGCAAAACGTTATTTGAACTATCATAAAATGATCGATCTATCGCTCAGCTCTTCGTCATATTGTCAATATCGATTTTGTTTGTTTTTTATGTTTTATTTGATATCGACAATATGACAAAGAGCTAAGCGATAGATCGATCATCTTATAATGGTTCAAATAACGTTTTGCCAAAGTTTCATGGCATTTGACCATAAAAAAATGTACTCTTGTGAAAAACTCCCGCCAAAATTGCTCACACGCAATTCGGATTTTCGGATTTTGAGGCACGTCAATCCTTTTAATCATGTGCTATCACTCTTCTTTACATCTAATCACGAATACAATTTTCTAGTGGGAGGCATGCCTTTTGTTCCACCACCTGGCGAAGAGGACAAATACATTCTGACAAAGGTGAGAATAATTTCTATCGACGATTCCAGACACTCCGAATATGGCTAAGGACAATAACGATTGAAGATGATTGACAGAAAGTCGTGGACAAGGTCGTCCAAATACCGGTGATTCATATGCTGTGTGGTGAAATAGATCCTGATGATAAAGAACTGCATGACGCAACTCTTTTCTATTTCTTGCGGACCAAGGACCGGGGAATCCCAGCGTTCGACACATGGCAGGCCTGTCATGAACAGATTACTGAGTACATGATTGTTGGATCCTTGCATGGGCAGTTTTTGCAGTCGATGAATAACATTCTTGTTAATGTATGTCATTCATATTGTGCCCCTCAATTAAAACAATTACTACTGGATTAAAGAGTGTAGGTCTCTGGGCGTAAATTTCAGAAGCTAATAATTACACAAAGCTTTCTTTTTTCTCTCTACCCTCATGGAAAAAAATATAAAAAATATATATAATAACGGTCAATTTAATATATTCTTCGAATATGTACAAGATTTATATAGAATATACAGGTTGTCGTCAGCACCTTGTTCACAAATTGTGAGGAAATATAGAATGGAAAATAAACTTTTCATCACGCTGTGTGTAAAGTGACATTTTACGCACGATCCGCGTGCGCAAAACCCCACTTCTCACACATTGTGTTGAAAAATAGGGTTCGATACTCGCGGGAAAAGTGTTTTTAGACTCGTGGGATTATATCACTCGCTTTCGGCTCGTGCTATAAACCTTCCACGAACCCAAAAGCACTTTCCCGCAATCGCACCGAAATATACTATTTTAGATTATGCTTCCAAGATTTTGCGAAAATAATTTGCAATAATACTTATGGCATTGATGAAAATATCTGTGAATTCTCATCAATAAAGTACCTCTCTTTTTTATTTAAAAAGGTTTTTAAACCCCTCATCGAGAGACAATACCGTGGTGCCGCTGCTGCGCAACGACTAATTAGTGGTACACACGCTAGTACAAAGAGCGACAGCATTGGGAAAGCCCAGACGACATTAACCAGCGTCATGGAGTCGCAGGTATCAACTATATTTTTTCCATTTTTGTCATCACATCTAATGTCGAAGTCATGCAATTTCTCTTCTTGCAATGACTGGTTTCTGCAACCCCATACATCCATTCATGATCTTCCATCAATCATGTGTGTTGAGTAGTGTAAAGTGCGTTGAGTAGTAATCACTCCTTGTTGCATTTGAATGATTAATTATTGACTTCGATAGGCGTCAGCTCTCACTCGGCCTTCCCACTACCAGAGGATGTCCGTCGCAATCGGAAAAATTGAAAATGCGCAAGGACTATCACCACTGGATGGAAGGGATCAGACTACCGTTCAAACGCCCTCGGATTTGGGAAAAGGCAGGTTTAATAATCTTAACTTGAGGATGTCATGGATATTACATGAATTATGAGAGAAAAAATAGTATCTTATGTCATTAGGCGATAAAAGTATTATCTGGCGAATGTGGTTTTATAATCCGAGCCGAAGGCGAGCCGAAGGCGAGCCGAGGATGTGATTATAATTACATTCGCCAGATAATACTTTTATCGCCGTATGACATACAATATTTTATGTCATTGGGCCCGAAAACCGCGATCTAATCGAGCGAAGCGACGTTAGAATCGCGGTTTATCGGGCCTAATGACATAAAAAGATTTTTCCGTACTGCTCTTTACTTTTCCTCGTCCGGGGATTGGTACTAGCCCTTCCCCAAACTCGTAGAAGTGAAAATCACTACGGAAAAATATGATTCACTAGTGCCATGGGGGTTTTCTACTCGCGTGGTTGGTCAGTCCTCGCCTTCGGCTCGGTCGCCAACTCCACGCGAGTAAAAAACCTCATGGCACTCGTCCTGAAATATACTATTTCATCGCTAGTGCGTAAAGCGGAATTTTACGCACGCTACAGAGGTGCAGTGGTTTCCGCAGTTTCAGCTGGTCTAAACAAATACGATCACACTATTCGCGAAAATGGTCTGCAACCGCAAGGGGCCCGGATAAAGAAATTTAGTAAGAAAAGCGAGCACTTTCTTGAAAAAATTATTACGAAATTCTATTGAAGGTCTATTAGGATATTATATTTTATGTCGCGCCGTGCAATAAGTCGAGTTTATCGCACGCTGCGCTTCGCACGACTTGACATAAAATATTATAGAGCACTCGGTAATAAATTTCGTTTTCAACGAATGTGTAGTTTACAGGCCGAGCCGAAGGCGAGGTCTGTAAACTACACATTCGTTGAAAACGAAATTTGTACCCTTATACTCTAATGTACTATAATATCCGATGTTTTTCCAGGCGGAACATTGACTTTCGCCAAAATCGAATTTTTTAGCCGGGTGAACGTTGATTTCAACTATTTGAGCGACGGGCTATTCAGAACTCTCAAAAGTATGTGGAAAAAGTGAAAACTGAAAAAAAATTTTTTTTCACCCCGAGCCAAACGGTCAGATTTTCGGTTTCTCCGGGGGAAAGTTGACTTTCGCCAAAAATGAATTTTTTAGCGGGGTGAACGTCGATTCCAACTATTTGAGCGACGGGCTATTCAGAACTCTCAAAAGTATGTAGAAAAAGTGAAAACTGAAAAATTTTTTTTTTTCAGATTTTCAAAGGGTCAGATTTTCGGTTTCTCCGGGGGAAAGTTGACTTTCGCCAAAATCGAATTTTTTAGCGGGGTGAACGTCGATTCCAACTATTTGAGCGACGGGCTATTCAGAACTCTCAAAAGTATGTAGAAAAAGTGAAAACTGAAAAAAAAAATTTTTTCGCCGGGGGCCAAAGTTTCAGATCTTGGATTTTTTCAGGGGAAAAGTCGGTCAAAGGGTCACAAGCGTCACGAGGACCAAAGTGTCGGATCTTGGATTTTTCCACGGGGAAAGTCGACTTTCGCAAAAATCTAATTTTTTAGCCGGGTGAAGGTTGATTCCATTTTGATTGACTCCTCTAATGCCAATGACACCCTCGGAGGCGCCAGAAATGTCGAAATAAAAAATTTTCATTTTCACTTGGAACAAGGATCAGATTTGTTAACGATTTCATTTTTTATTTAGGCAACGCATGCAAGCGGACGGACAAGGGTGGCTAGAATAAATTCTGCAGCCTTCTCCCCTTGTTGAGTAAAAATTTCAAGCCTCCGCATACATGCGTCTCCCTTCGACCCTCTCGTGAAATGTCGATTTTTGAGATTAAAATAAAACAAAAAAAATGCATTTTTCATTTCAATAACGCATGCGTAAACAGGGATATGAACCCGGATTTAATATAGGCCCATAGAATTACGGGGACCGGCAAGGATTTGGAAAGTCTGAATACAAGTCCTGCTTACGCACCTAACGAGTGCTGAAATGGGACATATAACCAGAGGTAGAAAGGTCTCGGAAGCACTTGGGAAGAGTCTTTCCAAGACCTATCCAGTTCCGAACGGAAAGACCTAAGTAGAATTTATCAGGGGGCCTATTCTCAAAATATTTCCGCGCACGGAAGTGGCTTCGTAGACGAATTGCGTATAGGAATCATATAGGCGTTCCGTCAACGGACTCGATTCCGCGCACGGAAATATTTCGAGAATAGGCCCCCAGGTCCAATTGTTCGACTCGGGGAATTTTTTATTGTGAAGGCATAATAAGTCGGGAAGTTTCTGTAAGATTTTAGTTCTTCGGGAAAAATTACGTGACAATTTCGTACTTTGTTCGGTGATGAACCTGAAAATTCACTGAAAGTTTCAGATTTTTTCTCTTCCATTCCTATTAAAATTGCTGGAAAACAATTCCCCACTGCGGATTACGTGAATTGTTCCGTAATTTTTACTGAATATTTCTCTCCGTGAAAGAGAACTTCATTACGCATTTGATACTGTCAGCGCAAAAAAAGACACCAAACATTTCGAAATTTTGTTTAGTGAGATCTCTATAATATTCTCATGAAACAAAAGTAGCATATTTCGGTACGAGTGCGTAAAAGTGTTGCTTGACCCATGGGAGGTGTGTAGCGGTCGCCGAAGGCGAGTGCTACTCAAGATCGGCGATGTTTTAAACAACATCGATTATCGAAGAATCGATGTATCGATCTCATTATTATTTTGTTTATTCTCAATCAGTCAACATTATTATTCGACAAAAAAAATGGAAAATTTTGTTATTTTGGTCAGAAACATCGATGTTTGGAAAAAAGAATCAAAAATCGATCAATCGGGCTTTCAAAACCTTGAATGAAAAACGTCGATGTTCGGGCATGAAAAATCGATGTTTTCAATTAATCGACAAACATCGCCCATCCCCAAGTCCTCACAAGGGTCAAAGAATACTTTTCCCACGAGTCTCGAATTCTATTTTTCGTCACGACGTGTGGAAAGTGAAATTTTGTGCACGCGGAGCGTGAGTAAAATTTTATTTTACGCACAAGTGATGAAAAACCTATTGAATGTTTACTACAGCAGGAAAACCCGTAGCCGGAGCCAAGCAATCAACATTGGAATCACTGACATCCGAAGCTGCGAAAGTGTCTGAGGAAAAACCAAAAGAACCGGAAATGGAGCAGACCAAGAGAGAAATGCTCGAGTACTTGGAGAAACTCACAAAAGTTGTTCAGTGGACATTGGAACACGTGGAGGGCGATTTTTTACTAAATGTCCCAAAGTTGTCAGAAATTGTTGGCTCTGAAACAGTGGACCCTTCATCATTGGAGAAAAGGGCTATTAATGAGTTGGAGGAAGTGGTCATGTCTTGGGGGAGCCACATACAGAAATCCATAAAGACGTTTTTGGCAAAAGTGCCTGATAAAAGGGGACCCACTGCTGAGTACGAATACTGGCACGAACGGGAAACCGAAATGTCACTGCTAGTTGAGCAATTGAAAACTCCAGCCGTCAAAAATATTATTTCGATTTTGGATAGCGTGGGATCGACAATACCTTCTGCCTTCAGCTATTCTGAGATGGAATTATTTGATTACTATTCCCAAGCTAGAGACAATACTAGATTTTTGGGCACTGTTTTGAGACATTTCAAGGTGAGAACACGTTTTCTGTGACTGATCTCATTCAATAGGGAACTTGCATGATTTAAAAAAAAAATTTTAATTTTAATTTTTGGCTTTAAAGTAGTAGTTGAGAGCAGTGGGGAAAAATAAATGTAAAGTGCCGGAAAGAAATTATTCATTATTGTTAATTTCTTCTATGAATAGGGAACATACGTACGTTTTTTTTATTTTTTTTCTTAATCTAGAAATTGTAACAATCTCCCCAATAATTTTTTGAACCGACCAATTCGCATTTTTCAATGAGAAATCGTTGATTGAAAAGTGCACTTTTTGGGCGCCTCGAGTGGGCTGTGACGTCACAGCACTGTAGTCGTCACGCCTCTCACTCACTCTCGTAGCGGGAGTCGACAGAGCCGACGCGCGCTGTCTCTCTCGCACGTTAGCAGCCTAGTGTGACTGCCGTGCTGTGACGTATCAGCGTCCGAGTGCCCCGTCCGAGCGATCAACTTTCAACTCATTATTAACATTAATAATCCATATCAAAATCAAATTTTTTTCCATGGAATATTTTTTTTATGACCCATAAAACAAATTGAAATGGGAATTTGATCAATTTGAAAAAAATGTATGTTCCCTATTCTAGCTTTGCCTTTTTCCTATCAAATATGTAATAGAATCTGCATAAAAAACAACTAGAATTTTAACGAGAATTCTCGAGAATTTTAATAGAATCCTCATAGAATTTTTAGAGAATTCCAAAAGAATTTTCTAACGAATTCGTTAAGTTACTCTATTAAATTTTCTCATACGTGTACCCAACATTACTTATGCCACTCCGTAACATCGGGGTCGAAATAATAGGGTTCAAAAATGACTGATTTTTAATCAATTATCATAAAATGTTTGAGCAATATTTCTCCATAATTGTTTTCGTTTAGCTATCTGTGGGTTATGTAGATTGGGTGAATAGGGAAATTAAGGAAAACTGAGGTCCATGCAAATTCCTTATTCCTTTATAGAATTCACTCATGACTCTCAACAGGTTATCTTGTCTATAGTTGATGACTGAGACTGACGATTTTAAAACAATCGCTGAGTCCATTCCAACGCTCATGGAAGGATTGAGAATGATTTGGGTCCTTTCCAAGTACTACAGTTCTGAGGAGAAGATGATTCTGATGTTGGATAGAATTTCGTGGCAACTGTGTCAAAATACTTCGAAAAATTTATCTGTCAAGGAACTTTTCCGGTAAATTATAAACTTAATTATTAAAAATAAAATTAGCATGTGATTCCTTCTTTGCACTATCAATATAGTTTGATATAAATTTCAAATTTTTTTATATGTTTTGGTCGTGACGTAATTTTAATGCAAGAATTGGAGTTTTGCGTGATTTTTTTTATTGGTAATATGACCAATTGTCATGAGACACATTTCAAAAATTTCCTCCCCAGGGAATAATTTTTACGGATGCCATCTAAAAGTCCCCCGCAAGACCGGTAAATATCCGGAAATTTACCGGTAAATTGTTGGCTGGATCAGGTCAAATTTTCCAAGTTTTCGTGTTTGATTTTTTTGATGAAACGAAAAATAGAATGAAAAAAACTTAGAAAATTTCTGCTAAGCGAATTCTATAGTAAATATCTCAAGAGAATAAGTTACACGGAGAAAAATATTCAGTAAAAATTCCGGAACAATTCACGTAATCCGCAATGGGGAATCGTTTTCCGGCAATTTTTATAGGAATGGAAGAGAAGAAATCTGAAACGTTCAGTAAATTCTTCGGTTCATCACCGAACAAAGTACGAAATTGTCACGTAATTTTTCCCGAAGAAGTAAAATCTTACAGAAACTTGCCGACTTATTATGCCTCCAAAATAAAAAATTCTTGAACGTTCAACAATTTTTATGAAGTTGGTGAGTTATTTCTACGTTCCGTTACGTACAATTTCTCAATCGTTGGGGAAAAATTACGGAACGACTTGTTGTCCCCACAGCGCTGAGTCATCAGACGAGTGGTTAATTTTAGGGAACAAATCGTAGAATTTACGTGGCGATTTGTACAATTTAATTTTCGACTCACACTTTTTATTGAATTTTACTTCACTCGCGAATTACGTTTCGAAACGTAATTATTACGTTATTTTCTGGTAATTTTTGTTAAATTTTTCTCTCCGTGTACATAGAAAAATCGAATTCTATTAACTTTTCTATTAAATTTTTTCGTGCGTGTAGTGTTGAAGAAAATCTTGAATGCGTTGCTTTCATAGGAAACCTCTAGAAGAAATCCTAGAAAAAACTCTGGACGCTCACTTAATGATGAAGAGTTGGAAAGCATCGTATTTAAAAACCCGTCAAGATATTGAACACTCGGGCAAAGGAACTCGTTGGGAGTTCGATCAGCAACGGCTCTTCAAAGAAACCGAATACATCGCGAAAGTATGCGCCGACTTGAATAAAATCGCCAGTGTTCTCCAAGACTTCTACAACATATTCGGAGCGGACCTGAAATCAGCGATCAATGATCCCGCTCAAATAGATACGATTATCAAGCGAGTTGACGAATTAATCGATCCGGTGAAAAATGCGGACTTCAATATTTTCACTGAATTCAACAAAGAAAATTGGGACGCCACGATGGACTGGTTCTTCCTCGAAGTATCGTACTTGGAGAATGATGCGAAATTTTTTATCGACGAATGCTTCATGGAGCTCATCAGTGCGGAACAGGCACTGGAGGTTTTGTTGAAGTTCAAGAACATGAAGACCAGAGATGCTATTCAGAAACAGTTACTCACGAAGTTCGATATTATTATGCAGCAGTTTTGTAAAGAAATTAACGAAGTCGAAGGGATATTCAATCAAGGTAATAAAGGACAGGGAATTTAAGGTATATCGCGAGACAATACACGTATGAAAAAATCGTATAGAAACTTTCTATACGGATTGCGTATAGAAATTCTATAGCATTTCTATAGCGTACATGATATTCGAATATTTCTGTACGAATATTTTCTATACGAATCATTTCTATAGATAATTTTTTACATAAATTTTTATTTTCATACGAAAGATGTCGAAACGTTCCAGAGAAAAAGAGAGAAATGAAGTTGTCAATTGTTAACATAAATTTAAAAATAAATTTAAATATTATATTTTACGCGTGTGTACGCCTTTAAAATTAAATTAATCATCAATTTGTACATTCAAATTTTGAATTCTGTTATTAACCAATAATGTAGGTAGGAAGATTGACGATTATTTGGATAATCGAAAATCAAGTACCTAAAATTTAGAATAAACTTCTTAATGAAAAATTTACAATTCAATATTATCAAATATTTTATTCGTCATTAATCGAAAAATTTAGTTACCAACTTTTATAATATTTTAAATTTCGGTGAGTATAGCTAAACTTTGATCAATTATAAGTAGGTAATCCTTTTTAATATTGTCGAAATCAAATATTGTTGGCCATCCCTGATCAGCATTTTCTGAAAAAAAACTCCAAAGAAAATCACACATGAAAAAAATTCGTAAGGAAAATTAATCTCAGTGAGAACAATTCGCCGAGAAAGGATTGACGGAAAAATTTCCGGGAATTTTTCAACTGCACTGATAGAACAGATTAGTTATTGTTAATGAATGGATTTGGTTGGAAGCTAGGGTCTATTTGGCGTCACCAAATGTTCATTCGTTAATTGTTAACAAATGCATATTTGAGGAGCCTTGTTTAACTCGACTTTCATCTTTCAAGTGAACCATTCGTTGACTATTAACGAATATTTATTTGGTCATATTCAACTCTACAATTCGTTAATAGTTAACGAATCTCGTTTGAAATAAATGAATCATTCTATCAGTGTGGGGAAAAAAACCCGGCCATGATGAAAAACATGGGGACAATCGTAAGGAAAATTTATTTTCTAAGGATATTCCTTAATGAATATAGTATGGTGTACAGTATTTTCGGAGCTAATTAGCCCCATCAATACCCTTAATTTCATTGATTAGATAGTGGATGGATTCATTAATTTATTCCAAGTATCCATTTATTTGAACTATTCATCCGTTCACGAAAGAAAATAAAAACGGAACTGATGATTTTGTACAATTCAGGAAAAAATCGTATTATCGTTTTTTTGTGCTATGTAATGGCGTGTGGAGGGTCATCTCCCCTTAAATCCCCTTGAAACTCACCGGACTGATTTGATTTCCTCAGGAAAGAGGGATCCTCCTTTACTACGTCACCATCCCCCAGTTGCTGGAGCAATATTCTGGGAGAGACAACTGTTTCACCGGCTCCGCAAGCCAATTTTGATTTTCCAAAATGTGGATGAAATAAAAGAGAGTCATTTGAAGACTATGACGTTCAGTCGATATTTGGAGATCGCGAGGAAGATGAAAGAGTACGAGGAGATGAAATTTAATGCCTGGATAGACAGAGCGCATGCGGTGGTTGTTCAGACTATGAAGAAGAATGTGCTGAGGATGATTCCGGTGTCTGATGAAAAGAGTAAGGCTTTACTGAAAGACAATTCATTAGAGAAATGGTAGAGGATAATTAGTCGGTTTTCAAACGTACGCCTTTTCGACAGATCTTCAGTAGAAAAAAGTCAACCGTCTTCATTTTTCTATATGACTCATTCTCTTATATTACATTATTACGTAATAATAATTCGATAAAATTTTTATCGTCTCCAATTGTCAATTTCTGTCATGTATTCTATTCATTCTATCAAAAGACAAGGATAGAAATCGAATTTAAGGCCCGGGTGGATTATCCTTCGAACGTGATCTTGATTGTTTTTTTTATTTTGATAATCTGAAATGATCTTCAATTGCTATTCAGTTTTACATAACCCTGGAATTTCCAAAAATTATGATTGTACAATGAAAAAAACGTTGAAAAAAGGCTGAACATTTTCAAAGAGCGTTTTTGAATAATATGGGGGAATAAACTCAATAGGGAGGAAATTGCAAATTAATAATTTGATGTATCTAATAGTTGTTGGGCATTTTCTAGCCAATTATCCCTTGATCACTTTTTTTTCATTTTCTTTTCATAATAATAATTGTAATCCAGCAATAGGAATGAGGAGTACCGATATGCTTTTACCATATGAAGAGAAAAATAGATTTTTTCAATTTTCAGGAATACATGGAGAGATTTTTCTATTACCCGAATGAGTTTTCTAATGGCTTTTGTCTGGTGCGTTTGTTTTGACAAAAAAAACACTTTTTATTTATCTTTAACACAATTCCGCTTCATTCAATGTTATAACTTGCCAATTAAGGAAAAAAAAATATAATAGGAATAAGAATGAATAAAATTGAAGTCATCTAATTATGAAGACAGAAATGGAAAGAGAATAAATTAAAATAAAATAGTATAAATAAATCTAGTATATAACATTGATAGTAATGAATTTCAATTGACTCATTGGCTGATTGATAATCTTTCCAGTATTAGAGGCTCAAATAATCGGGAAGATCCTAGCAAAAAAAGACAAAACCAAAGAATCGAAAAACTCCTCTATTTCGGCTTCTAAAAGCACGAACGTCGACTCCTTCTCCAAGACAAAATCCGAAGGAAAAGCAATACGTCACAGTCAACTCCCACGAATATCCACGATGTCATCTCCTGATAAACCCCAGCATGCCACGAAGGTCACCTGGATGGAGATGATGGATGGCAAGATAATGATAGAAAATCAATTGCGGTTCGAAGTGAACTTCGATTGGGAAGTTTTCGAGATAATTCACGAGGCCGAATTGCTCGAGTACCTCGGATATGCCCTGCCAGAGCCTGTTAGGGATGTGGGAATCCAGAGGGATAGATTGAGGGGGGATATTGAAAGTGCCCAGACAATGATTGATGAGTATAACGAGATCATCAATAAATTGGATAATGCAGATGTGAGTATTAAATTAATATTGAGGAAGAATGAGCATATAAACGCTTCGATCATATCCGGGCTAAATAAGTTGAACCCTTAACCCGGCAGTAGGCGCGCGGTTTCACCAGCATTCTTGTGGCGTGCGATGGGGGAATCCCCCACCGGCCTCGCGTGAGAGTTGAGCCAAATATCGCCGCAGGCGGCGCTGTTCGGGGTCAGAAGCCGAGTCCCGCACCCGTAACACGTAAAAAATGTCGGCCGAGCCGAAGAAATAGTAGACTATGTCATGTTATGTGGCTTTATAATCCGAGCCGAAGGCGAGGATTATAATCACATTCGCCAGATAATACTTTTATCGCCGTGTGACATAAATATTTTTTTCGTACTGTCACTTTTCACTTTTCCTCGTCCGGGCAATGGTATTGACCTTTTCCCAAACTTGTGAAAGTGAAAATCATTACGGAAAATATCGTTCACGGCTAGTGCCGTGGTGGAATATACTATTGTTTCCTCCTCAATCCTGATCGATAGACGACTTTTATCACTATCACACAGCAAAAACGACTGCCTGAATTTCACACCGTTTTGTAGACATTTTTCAGACACTAAAAAACGTCTGAATAAAATGAAAATGTGTCTGAACTTCTGACGAACAGGTGTCCGAACATCTTAATTCATGTTTGAACTTCAGACAAATTTTTATTTTATTCAAGTGTTTTTTAGTGTCTGGAAAATGTCTACAAAAGGTGTGTGAAATTCAGACATTTGTTTTTGCTGTGCAGGCTCAACTAGAAGAGTTACTGCAGACATTTAAAGAATTTTAGCGCAATATCTGCACTTTTAGGGAAATATACCCTATATTTCCTATGGAGTGAAAATTTTTGTGGGGGAAAGGCTCATTGCGCACCTACTGACGCGTTAAGTGGTCGCGCTTTTCTCACATCACCTTCGCTCTACAGTGGCGCCCTATAGGTTGTGGATGATTTCGCGGGGATTCCCTGACGCTGCGGCGATTTTACCTTATAATTGGCTACAGCTGTTGGATTTTTTTGATATTATAAATCCAAACAAATCATCGAAAACTAATGCACAGAATTTTCGATTGAATCCTCTGGCGAATGCGATAGCCTGTTCCACTCAATTTTTCTAAATATCATCGAACCTGAACTTGATATAATTGAATTATTTTCTACACGGAGAGGAATATTCAGTAAAAATTACGGAACAATTCACGTAATCCGCAATAGGGAATCATTTTCCGGAAATTTTTACAGAAATGGAAAATAAGAAATCTGAAATGTTCAGTGAATCTTCAGGTTCATCACCGAACATAGTACGAAATTGTCACGTAATTTTTCCCGAAGAAGTAAAATCTTACAGAAGCTCCCCGACTTATTATGCCGCGAAAATAAAAAACTCTTGAACGTTCAACAATTTTTATGAAGCTGGTGAGTTATTTCTACGTTCCGTTCCGTAAAATTTCCGATCGTTGGGGAAAAATTATGGAACGACTTGTTGTCCTCACAGCGGTAAGTCATCAGAAGGGTGACTAATTTTTACGTAACAAATCTAAAACGTAATTTTTACATTTTTTTCTGGTAATTTTTATTGAATTTTTCTCTCCGTGTACCAGATAAAATTACTGAAAAATGCGATCCAACAAATCGAAAAGCGGATTCAACCAGGAGTAACCCGTCTGAATTGGTACACCTTGGGAATTTCCGACTACGCCGAAGAATCAAAGAAACTCCTCAAGAATCTAACATCAATAGTAGGTCAAGTGAATCAAATGAAATTGAACCTCGATCGGCAAATAGAGAGCGAAATCAGCTGCTACAACTTATTCACGACAACAAAAGATCCCAACGACCCGGACTACGAACTGAGCACTTGCAAGACCTACTTCTTGGATATTGAGTTGAAAAGAACTGAGCTCATCGCCGCGATGCGGCGAGTATACGACTCCATCAGCCCCATGCTCATCAAATTGGAGAGTCTCGTTGAGGGAACATCAACAGGAAGAAGCGCAGAAATGCAGCAGTTCTATGAGAGATACGAGCAGAAACTTTTCACAGCATTCATCACGTGCTTCGTGAGAAACTTGGAAGTGCTTAATAATTTACTCTCCGGAGATAAAGTTATCTTCCAGGTGGATGCAATCTTGCTGGCGTCTGAAGTGGTTCTGCGGCCTTCACCCAGTGAGATTTATTCGATAATTCTCCATGATGTTAAGGATCTGCTTGAGAGATGCAAAGTTTTCCCGAGGTGGATGCTGGGGACTTGCCATCAGTGTAAACCAATTAAACAAGAGAACAGTGAGGAGACTACGGTTTTCAGTTTTTTTGAGGATGTCATGAGCATTCAGGTACGTCTTTGCTCAATTGTACGGGAAATATGAGTAAAAAATTGAATAAAACTGTTTTGCGAATGCCTTAGGTTTTTTCTATAGAAAAAAATCGTATAGAAATTTTCTGTACACGGAGAGAAATCTTTTAGAAACATTCTAGTGCTAGCACGGGAAAACAGCGCAAAGTGACCGCCAGGAAAAAATTCCAGTGCCGGCACGAGAAATTATATTGGGGAAAACGTGAATTTTTCTCCGTATTTCTGTTAAAATTTCACAGAAATCCCCCAAAATTTTACCAGAAATAGCAAGAAATTTTACCTTAACAGCACTAGAATTTTTCACAGCCGGTGGATTGTGATTTGTTCTAGTACTCGTACTAGAATTTGTCTAGAAAATTTCTCTCCGCGTAAGGATTGCGTATAGAATTTCTATAGGATTTTCGTATATGATATTCGGATATTTCTATACGGATATTTTTTATACAAGTTATTTCTATACGATTTCTATAGGTTTGATCCTATACGAGCCACTGCCACATGTATAGAAACATTTCGTATGGAGTTGCGACATTTCTCTACGTTTTTCTCGGGAGCGTTTAGACATCTTTCGTATGAAAACAAAAATTTATGTAAAAATTTATGTATAAAAATAATTGGTATAGAAATATCCGAATATCATATACGGAAAGCCCATAGAATTTTTATACGTAATCCGTATAGAAAATTTCTATACGATTTTTTCATACGTGCAGTCATGAGTAATTACTGAAGATGTCATGGGTGGTTCTACCACTAATCAACACACTGAATAGAAAAAAACTTTCAGAGAAGTACGTCCTTACGTATCTAAAGGAACTCATGGCTCGAAAATTTTCAAGAGCGAAATATCTTACACTGAGAGAAGAAACCTTTCGTCAAGAAATTTTATACTTGTCCGAAATATGAGGGCAATTAGTTCATGATAAGATGGCAACTTCTCCAACCAAATCAAGTCGTTTTTGCATTAAAACATTTTTCATTTGAGGCTGAAAACAATTAAATGAATTAGCTCAACTAGACTTGGTTTAAGAAATCACTTTGTTGTCATAAAAAAAAAATGTTCTCGTTCTTAGGACAGGCACAAAATTTCTTGAAGAAAAATTTTGTTTTGTCTGTGTGAGATATGTTTAAGTTCTTGGGTCAAGTTTTGTTGGTTAATTTTCTTGATGAAAAGAAAAGAACAATGAATGAAAAAACTTTGAAAATTCAATTCGAAGCAATTCTATAGAAAATGTCTCAACAGAATAAGTTTTAAATTCGAATTCTATTGACTTTTTCATATAGAATATTTTCTATTGGACATTTCAATAGAATTGGTCAAAAATTAATAGAAAGGTCAATAGAAATTCAATAGAATTGTCTAACGAGTTTGTTAGGTTTTTCTATTAAATTTTTCGTGCGTGTTATTGGTCTTCCAAGAATGTTGACAGAAATTCTTAGTAAAATATTGAATAAATGCTTAAAATTCTAATATAAAGTAAAAATTTCAAAAAAACATTCTAATTTCTACACAAAATAACGTAATTCTAATTATAGTTACATTTTTGACGAAACGTCTTAAAACCCCCATCCGCTACACGATCACATAAAATCCAGGGGCAGTTTTCAATTTTTGAATTATTTTCGAGTTTGATAGCGAAGTAAAGAATAAAATCCCTGAATCTAAGAGCAATTGCAAAATTTTCCGGCCTTTTTTTTCGAAAAAAATGAAAAAAATTAAAATTACAACAAAGACCTTAAATAAAATTTTCCTATCTCTGTTACACTCAGAGATATTCCTCGGAACATCGAAAACAATGTCCCATGAATTTTTCACCAGTTATTACCATAATTATAATAACCCCCATTGATTGTCTTGATATTTTCAAGATTATCAACGACAGGATCACAGCCGTCCAAGAGACAAGTCACAAATTAGCGACAGATTGCTGGAGATACCTCCAAAGATGGAAAAAGTATGGGAATCTCTGGAGGTTCGACAAGATCCAGCTGTGCGAGACATTCGCATCAACAAATCCAACTCTCCTCCAGTACGACGAGAAGTTCACGTTCTATGGGTCAGTAATCGAGGAAATCGACGACATGGTGTCATACTCCGACGTTACCAGCATTAGAATCAATCTATCACCTCTCCTGAAGAGCATTAAAGACCACTCTCAACAGTGGAAGCAAGACTTGGGGAATTATCTCCTCTCCGAAACCCAGCAATCGATGAACAACTTGAAGACTAAAATAAAAAAATTCAGGTCTGATATCGAGTTGGTTGTCAGTGGATTGGAGAAATTCAAAACAGTTATGCAAGCGATTGCGAATGTCAAGAAGATGGGGGTGCAGGCGGAGGTGCAGTACAACGAGTATCAGGAGACGTTCAGGACTTTGAAAATGCATGAGATACAGTACCCGATTGAGGATGAGGTAGAGGCTCACAAGATCCAACAGGAGTGGGAGTCTCTGTACCTTGGGGCTCTGTACAGATCGACGACTTTGGAGAGCACGAAGGATCAATTCTGCCAGATGACGCAGGATCAGATCGAGGATTTCAGGACGGAATGCATCAAGTTTGCGGATCTTTTTGAGAAAACGGGACCTGGGAGTGTTGGAGATGATCTTGATGCGGGAATGAAGATCATGCCGGTAATTAATTCAGTAATGGTCATATTTCCATTCTTGTTCAATTACATTTTCTTTTCCTTCTTTAGGAGTTTGGAAAACTCATCAGTGAATTAGAAGCAAAGCGTCTCGACCTAGTGAATGCGGAAGTCCTTTTCGACCTCGAGCCGGCAGACTATTCTCCCTTCATCAAAGTGAAAGAGGAATACGACGGCATGGAAATGATCTTCGCATTGTACAAGACCCAGAAGAGTGCGAGGGACATTTGGTCGAAGACCCTCTGGGCAAATTTGAATCCTCAGCAGCTCATCGACGGGATGGAGCAGTACATCAAAGAGTTCCGCAGGCTGCCGAAGCCCGTGAGGAAATTGAGCGTTGGCCAGACGCTTGAGGCCGGCATGAAAGCGTTTAGGAACTCAGTGCCACTGTTTGTTGAACTCAAGAACGAAGCAATGCGCGAGAGACATTGGCAAGAGCTCATGGACAAGACTGGACAGTATTTCGATATGGCACCTGAAAGGTGCGGGGACTCATAGTGGACAGATAATCTCAGTGATACTTTAAAATTAAATATTAATTACCGATAAATCTTAAGGATATTTAAGTACTTCGTTTAAGTTGGCAACTGTATTTCAAGCAAGATTTCAATTTTGGTCAGAGTTCCTCTAAATCGAAATTTCTCGAGGACCCAAAGGCATAACAGTTTCAAATTTTTTATGCCAGCATTTTGATATGGCACCTGAAAGGCGCGGGGACTCATATTGGACAAATAATCTCAGTGATAGTTTAACATTCAATATTAATGACTGATAAATCTTAAGGATATTAAGTCCTCGCTCAAGTTAGCATCTTTATTTCAAGCAAGATTTCACTTTTGGTCAGAGTTCTTCTAGATCGATATTTCTCGAGGACCCAAAGGCGCAAAAAATTTCCAATTTTTACCTCAAGCATTGATGACGTTCAGTTTTTTCACCTATCACTCGCGTTCGATACCTCTCATTGCCTCTTGTAAAATAAGTTCCCCGTTGCAACTTGTTCGCAATTCACAAGGTTTTATTTTATCACCCAGTCGGATTTTACTCAGTTGTCCTGAGGCAATTTTCCATTGCACCAAAAACCAAATAAAAACACAATGTATTTTAATTATTTCTACGCAAAGCGACGTGATGTGAACGCTTCATTTTTTCTTCATGAAAGCACTTGAAATAGCTTGAAACAAACTATTCTTTGAAATCACTTGAAATCAGCAATCATTGTCTCACGATATTCGGTAGTGAATAGCCCCTCGAGTCACACGCCTGGGGGTGTAGGGCTCATATCCATTAGAAGTAGTGGAGTTCGACATACGGCCGAAATAGCTATTTTCGTTGCAAGGCAGAAAAAAAAATTTCCATAGTGATTTTCACTTGTACGAGTTTGGGGAAGGGCCAATACCAATCCCCGGACGAGGAAAAGTGAAGGTCAATACGGAAAAGTTGTTTTCAGCTGAGTGACGAAGATAAGTTTTCTTCACAATGTCCGTAAATGGCGTTTGACGGACAGTGTGATGAAAACAGTGGATGCAGTCAATCCTTTCGCTATCAATGTCGTATTCAACAATTCAATTTGTGGAGTATTTACAGAGCCTTTAAAAATTATTATCATACAAACTGAAATTATCGATTAATGCATACTGTGAGGAATAATCATGGAAGGGTGAGATATGGGTTTTTTTATACTGTGTACAAATGCATAAATTATGAGACATCTAATTGGTAGCGAAGTGCAAAAACATTTTTTTACTCATTGATTAAAAAAAAGTCACACAACATTTCTTTCAGTAAACTTCTTCAGTTAAAAACAGTCCCTTTAAATTCTTTATGAAACATTTCCACTATCGAAATATTTTTTCATGCAACAAAGGTATGAAGAGGGAAGAAACAAAATCTGAATTTCTCGTTGATGTCCTAGAATTTTCAATTGAATTTTTCTACTCGAGTTGCTCATTATGTTCTACCACTTCACTACCACTTCATCTTCACTACTGTATCAGTACTCTTACTTGCTCGCATCAATTCAGGTTCACATTGGAGAATATGTTCGCCATGGACTTGGCGAAATTCCAGGACATCGCCAACGTAATCGTAACAAACGCAGTGAAAGAACTGGCGATAGAGAGGGGTGTCAAGGACATCTCAGATTCCTGGAATACAATGGAATTTGCAGTCATAAAGCACTTCAAAGGTTCTCCTCTCACCCTTTAATCTCTCTTCAGCCGGAAATAATACGAACTAAAATAAAATTCCAGGCTCGGAAGACCGAGGATTCATCCTGGGTCCAGTGGACGAGCTGAACCAAGTGTTGGAAGACAACACGATGAACTTACAGAGCATGGCTGCCTCCCAATTCATCGGACCGTTCCTCGGAACTGTCCAGAAATGGGAGAAGTCCTTGCAGACAATTTCCGAAGTCGTGGAGGCATGGATGGAGCTACAGAGACGTTGGCTCTACCTCGAGGGGATTTTCGTAGGAGGCGACATCAGGACTCAGCTTCCTGCCGAGGCCAGAAAATTCGATGACATTGATAACGCCTTCAGGAAACACATGATGGACACAGCGAAACGACTGAACGTCTACGAATGCTGCATGATTCCTGGAAGGAGAGATGCCTTTCTGTCTCTGATCGATGGCCTCGAGAGGTGCCAGAAATCATTGACAGAGTACTTGAACAGCAAACGCATGATCTTCCCTCGATTCAACTTCTTGAGCGATGAAGAACTCCTAGGAATCCTGGGTAGCACTGACCCGGAAGCTATCCAAGAGCACATCGGAAAGATGTTCGACAATTTGGATAAACTCAGACTTGAGAGGGAGCCATTAGGCGATGACGAAGAGAGAACTGTAGCCACAGCTCTGATCTCGTGTGAAAACGAGATCATGGAGTTCAGGGAGAAGGTTCTGGCTGAGGGCAAGATCGAGGAGTGGATGGTGCACGCGCTAGAGGAGATGAGACGATCTAATAGATACCTCACGAAGAAGGCAGTCTACGATTATGGAACGGAGAACAGGCCAAGGACCAAATGGATCCTCGATTTTCAGGGGATGATGATCCTTGTGGCTAATCAGATTTGGTGGACGGCAGAAGTCGAGAATGTCTTCAAGAAAATAAGGGACGGTTCCAAGCGGGCGATGAAAGAGTACCTCCAGCAGTTGAACAATCAGTTGGATGAAGTTGTGACGCTGATGGGGGGCGATGGCCTCACGAACAACGATCGCAAGAAGTTGGATACTGTCCTGACGGTTGATGTACATATTCGAGATATTATCGATGGATTTGTCAGGGATAGTATTATGAATGCGATGGAGTTTGAGTGGGAGAGCCAGCTGAAATTCTACTGGGTCCATGATCTGGATAATGTCTGGGTTAATCAGTGCACAGGGAGATTTGAGTATGGATATGAGTATATGGGGTTGAATGGGAGACTTGTGATTACTCCGTTGACGGATAGAATTTACTTAACCATCACTCAGGCACTTTCTATGCATTTGGGTGGTGCTCCCGCAGGTAAAATTCATTCATTTATTATCTATTTGTTTGTCGTAGCCGCTATTAAAATTGAATGATCATGATAGATCATGATAAATCATCGAATGATCATGATAGATCATGTGGGAAATTTCAAATTCTGTTTCTCAGGTCCTGCAGGAACTGGGAAAACGGAAACAACGAAAGACTTAGCGAAAGCCCTGGGATTATTATGCATTGTTACTAATTGCGGTGAAGGGATGGATTATGTAGCCATTGGAAAGACACTAGGAGGATTGGCGCAGTGTGGAGCTTGGGGATGTTTTGATGAATTCAATCGAATTGATATTTCTGTTCTCTCGGTAATATCGACACAACTGCAAACGATTCGATCAGCTCTTCAAGCCAAATCTGATCGATTTATGGTATTACTTCAAATATACTATTGTTTCAAGCAACGTGAGGAATTGATTCTAGTTAGAATTCAGAAGATTCTGAATATCTTTCAATTGAAAGGAAAAACAGCATCGATAGCGGATGTACTTATATTGTGATGCAATTTTGTTTAGATTTTCAAGTCATTGTTTTATTGGAAATAAGAGATCAGTTAGTTTTGAAAAGCCGGTTTTAAAAATTCAATAGATGAAATTTGAACGTTTTTCACAAGTTTATATTAGCGAAAACCGATTCCGCGATTAAATTTACCCGTTCTCGAGCCTGAAAACGAATGATCATCTACTCGCGAAGTGGATGAAACTTTTAAAAAACTTAATTGTTTCTCAGTAACATTTTATTGCTTATCAGCTATTCTGAAAAGGTAAAAAATTCGAAAGAAAGAGCCAACGGCACGTGGTGTTCCCAAGCGGTCACCCATCCAAGTACTAACCGCGCTCAACGCTGCTTAGCTTCAGTGATCGGACGAGAACTGGCGTTTTCAGCGTGATATGGCTGTTGGCTGAAATTTTGTTGAAAAAAATTCCGAACTTATACTAAGAATTCATAATTGAATCAAAAGTAGCAATGAGCAACTAAACACCGTTGAAAAAAATAGAAGTTTCGTGGAGCAAAATGATATGTTGAAAATGACATGCATTCGAAACGTTATGGTGATATGATGAAACGTTAAAAAACAACTTCAAGATCTAGTCTAAACCCATTTACTGGCAATTTGAGCGCGATATGACTGTTGATTAAAAAAAAAGGAACGTGTTCTAAGAACGTGTGACTGCGTGTCAGTGTGTTATTTCGGAATCGACAATAAAATGTCTCGAATTCCGGAACATTATCCCGAATCCCGGAATATAATATTCCGGATTCCGGTATATTATTCCGGATTTCGAAATATACTATTCCGGATTCTATAATATAAAATCTCGGATTCCGGTATACAGATATATTCCCGATTTCGGAATATTATACCCGAGTTGAGTATATTTTTTTTCCGTGAAGGAGGAGAGCTCTCCTTTGTCGGATTAAAAAAAATCAATATCTACAAAATAAAAAATCATTAAAGATAGGATCAATGTCGTTGACGCAAAGTTTTTAAAATCACCGTCTGATGTCAATATAATCTTACATGTTCTGATCCGTGGCAAAGACGTTGCTGCTGTCTTTAGTGATTTTGTATTATTAAAATCCTGCCTGTTGCGGTATTAGAACGCATTCACTAACTGCCGAATCCGTCTCGCTAACCGGGTATTCATATACGATGACATGGGAAGTAGAGCGCGATTAATCGCGAAAAATCTGTAATATTTGGTGATGTGTATTGTTGTTCAGACCGCGAATTCGCAGAACATAATCGAATTAAAAAAAAATAAAATTTCAGCCAACAGCCATATCACGCTGAAAACGCCAGTTCTCGTCCGATCACTGAAGCTAAGCAGCGTTGAGCGTGATTAGTACTTGGATGGGTGACCGCTTGGGAACACCACGTGCCGTTGGCTTTCTTTTTTTCGGATCTATTTACAATATAACTGATCAGCTATTAAATTTTGCTCATCCATTTTTTGGGTAGATAATTGTTCCCCTCATTAATATTCCGAGAACCCACATGCAGCACTACGCACGAAATGGTCTTGGCTTTGTTTTACGACTCCATTTGAACAGAAAGCCAGTAAAATTCGGTGCAGTCGAGTGAATTTACAGAATTGGTACATCTTACCAACCTTTTAGCCCAACAAGTCATTGAACTCAGCTAGCGGGAGGATGCAACTGTACTTAATTGTTGTTATCTGTTCAAGTTTGAAGGTCAAGATATCGTGCTGGACAGGAAAGTTGGTATTTTCATAACAATGAATCCGGGATACGCCGGTCGAACTGAGCTCCCAGAATCTGTGAAAGCGTTATTCAGACCTGTTGTATGCATAGTGCCCGATAATGAGTTGATCTGTCAAATCAAACTATTTAGTGCTGGATTTTTAACAGCGAAAGTTCTTGCCAAGAAGATGACGGTACTCTACACCCTTGCTAAGGAACAGTTGAGCAAACAAACTCACTATGACTTCGGTCTTCGGGCACTCAAGTCCGTCTTGAACATGGCGGGACAGCTGAAAAGAACTTCCATGGATCTCCCTGAGGATGTTGTTCTCATGCGAGCATTGAGGGACATGAATCTCCCGAAATTCATCTTCGACGATGTCCCACTGTTCCTGGGATTGATTATGGACTTATTCCCGGGGTTGGACTGCCCCAGAGTTGGTTACCCCGATTTCAATGAAGCTGTTGAAAAAGTTTTACAGGAGAGTGGGTGTATTGTACTGCCTCAGCAGGTGGATAAAGTTGTGCAGCTGTACGAAGTTATGATGACGAGGCACTCTACGATGGTGGTGGGACCCACTGGAGGAGGAAAGACTGTAGTTATAGAAACGTTGTGCAAGGCTCAGACTTTACTGGGGAAACCTACCAAGTTATATGTTCTGAATCCGAAGGTAATTGCCTTCATAAGAATAACGAGGTTTACAACAGGATAAGTTGATTTTGCTAGATGATCACTTCTTGGAAAATATCGGACTCGTATCATATCAATGTTCAAATAAGAGTCATATCGATGTTCAGTTCGATGAACTCCAGGGATAGTTAAGATGTTTAACATTTTTTTGCTTCCATCTTCAATAGCATTTCACGTATGAAAACATTTAATAAGAAAATCTAGCGAATTCGCTAGACAATTCGATTGGATTTCTATCGAACTTTCTATTAGTTTTTGGCCGATTCTGTTGAAATATTCAACAGGAAATATTCTATCGAACAAGGTAATAGAATTCGATTTTTCTATACTATCTTATTCTATTTTCCTCGGTTCAAATTTTCCCGGTTTTTTTGTTTGATTTTCTTAATGAAAAGAAGAGAACAATAGAATAAAAAAAAATTTGAAAATTCGAACCGAGGAGATTCTAGAGAAAATATCTCAACAGCGTGAGTTGTATGAAAAAATCGAATTCTATGAACTCTTTCCAAGGAATATTTTCTGTTAAACATTTCAATAGAATCAGCCAAAAACTAATGGAAATCCAATAGAGTTGTTTCGCGAATTAATTAAGTTTTTCTATTACACATCCAAAAAAATGTCAAATATCGAGGCGATATTTATAAAACCAGATTTAATGCCACGAGAACAGATGATTTGAGGAACTCCTAAATTGGCATTTCGTGATTATCGATATTTTGGCAGTTATCATGAAACAAATGAAAAGGACTGCACCTTGCTCATAGCGCGATCACTGGAGGGTTACAAAAGCGATATTTCCCAAAATGTCATGAGCGGACTTGTTAATTAAGTTCATTATGTTCTACTCTTCAAATGTAGGATTATTTATAGAAATCATACGAAACACTTTTTCCGTTGGAAAAACATCAATTCAATTAAAAAATAGTCAATTTCCTCAGGCCTGCGCTGTAGTTGAACTTTACGGAATTCTGGATCCGCTGACCAGAGATTGGACAGACGGTCTCCTCAGCAGCATTTTCCGCGAGATTAACAAACCCGTCGACTCATCCCGGGACGAAAGAAGATACATCCTGTTCGACGGGGACGTCGACGCGCTCTGGATCGAGAACATGAACTCCGTGATGGACGATAACAAGATCCTCACCCTCGCGAATCAAGAAAGAATTAAACTCCAGAATTACTGCAGCCTCCTCTTCGAAGTCGGAGACCTGCAGTACGCCTCCCCCGCGACAGTTTCCCGCGCAGGGATGGTCTACGTCGACCCCAAAAATCTGGGATACCAGCCGTACCTAGACAGATGGATAAACAGTAGAGACGAATCCGAACAGCCAACCTTCCGGGAACTGTCTGAAAAGTACGTGGAGGGCGCGATGAAACTGATCTACCAAGCAATGTTTGGACTTCAGCCAGTGACTCCTTTGAAGATGATCATCCCCCAGACAGCCTTGAACATGATCTCCCAACTTTGCTACATAATTGATGGTCTCTCCCGCCAGCAATCCACGGAAGAAACCACCCCCAGACCGCGGGAAATGTCTGTCGGCGAAGACGAGGAAAACGTCAACGAGAACTTCACCGAGCATAAGGAACTCTTGGAAGCTATTTTCATCCAATCCTGCTACTGCTCCCTGGGTGCAGCTCTCGTAGCAGAATCCAGAGCCCAATTCGACGAGTTCATGAAAAAGACAGCGGGCCTGATGATGATAGAAGACACCCCAGAGAAATTGGCAACAGTTCGCTATATCCCCATCACGTACTCATCTCTTTATGATTACGTTCTAGACGTTACTGAAAAAGTCTGGAGGCCCTGGAGGGCACTGATCCCCCGATACAAACACGACAGAACTAAGAAGTTCAGCGAGATCCTAATCCCTACGATAGATACCATGAGGACAACATGGTTCGTCAGTCTAATGAACCATTTGAAGAGGCCAGTGCTGTTAGTTGGGGAAACAGGCACATCCAAGACAGCTGTCATTCATGAATTCTTGAGGAGTTTAGACTCAGACAGATTCCAGAAACTGCTCATTAATTTCTCCTCCAGAACAACTTCTCTGGATGTTCAACGCAACATTGAATCTGTTCTGGAGAAGAGGACGAAAGATGTTTACGGTCCGTCCCCTGGGAAGCAGTTGACTGTTTTCATAGACGACATGAATATGCCACTGGTCGACACTTACGGCACTCAACAGCCTATCGCTCTTCTTAAACTGCTCTTCGAAAGGGGTGGATTCTACGACAGGGGAAAAGATCTCAATTGGAAGAACATCAAGGATATTTGTTACCTAGCAGCAATGGGAAAGACGGGTGGTGGGAGGAACGAAGTAGATCCGAGGTTCATTTCCATGTTTGCGGTATACAACGTCACCCTCCCTAGTGAGGAAACCCTGAACTATATCTACACAAGTATTCTAAGCGGCCACCTGCAGATTTTCCCTGAAGAAGTCCAAGGAATTGCTGTCACTCTAGTGGAACTGACTCACGACTTGTACAAGATCGTGACGACAGATTTACCCCCGACGCCCTCGAAGTTCCACTACATCTTCAACATGAGAGACCTCTCAAGGATCTCTGCAGGACTACTTCAAAGTGCTCCTGAGTATTTCCCCACTGTTCAGCAGTTTGCGAGACTCTGGAGAAATGAGTTCACGAGGGTCATCTGCGATCGTCTGATCAACGACGAGGATCAAGCTTTAGTTCGCGGACATTTGGAGGCGAAAGTTAAGACTGTGGAGTCCTGGGAGGATGAGCAAGAAGTTATAGATTACATTCTGCGCGATCCTCTCTTATTCGGAGACTTCAGAAACGCTTGCAGTGAAGATCCTCGCTTCTACGAAGACGTACTCGACTACGAAGCTGTCTACAGTCTTTTCATGGAAATCCTGGAAGAATACAACGAGAAGAATCCCAAGATGAACATAGTCCTGTTCAATGATGCCTTGGAACACCTAGTTCGGGTTCATCGCACCTTAAGAATGCACCGGGGGCATATTCTTGTTGTAGGAATCGGCGGAAGTGGAAAGCAATCAGTGATAAGATTAGCCTCCTTCGCAGCTAACTGCGAAATCTTCGAAATCTCCTTAGGAAGGAACTACAACGACCACAGTTTCAGGGACGACATGAAGAAACTCTACAACATCGTAGGCGTCGACGATAAGAAAATTGTCTTCCTTTTCACCGCAGCTCAAGTCGTTGACGAGAGCTTCCTGGAAACGGTCAACAACATGCTGATGACAGGGGTGGTACCAGCACTATTTTCTGACGAGGAGAAAGACTCAATCGTCAACACCTGCAGGGATCGAGCGAAGGAAGCTGGTTTCGGCATCACGAAAGAGAACGTTTGGAGTTACTTCGAGAAGACTTGCATCTCTAACTTGAGGATAGCTTTATCAATGAGTCCAGCGGGAGATATCCTAAGATGCAGATGTCGAAGTTACCCTGGTCTTGTTAGCAGCACGACTGTCGACTGGATGTTCCCTTGGCCACAGCAAGCTCTCCATGCAGTCGCAACGGTTGTCCTGCGAGATAATCCTCATGTTCCTGAGGAACATCGTAAGAGCATCATCCAACATGTCGTTCATGTTCACGAGTCCGTCGGGGAATACACTGCGGAATTCTTGACCAAGCTCAGAAGGAGAAACTACGTAACTCCGAAACACTTCTTAGACTTCATCAATACGTACTTGAATCTTCTAGCTGAGAAGAAAACTTACATAGCTTCACAATGTGAAAGACTCTCAGGTGGCATAAAGAAGATAGCGGAGGCTTCTGAGACCCTCGCTGAGCTGAACGAAATCCTGGCTATCCAGAGGATCAAAGTATCGAAGCAAACACAGAACTGTGAGAAGCTATTGGGTTCAATCGGCGAGAGCACAGATATTGCAATGGAGAAGAAGAACTTGAGCACTGAGAAGAGCGAGGAGATCGAGAGTCGGAAGAAGACAATCGCCAAGGAATCTGCGGAGGCTAAAGCAGTTCTAGCTGCAGCCCAACCGGCCTTAGACTCAGCTAAAATAGCTCTCAATGAACTAGAAAAAAGCGATATTACTGAAATCCGATCTTTTGCGACTCCACCAGAACCTGTGCAAGTGGTTGGTGAGTGCATTGCAATCATTAGAGGTGCGAAAGAGATCTCCTGGAAGACTGCGAAAGGACTAATGAGTGATCCCAGCTTCTTGAGAACTCTGCAAGAGATGGACGTCACTGAAATCACTCTCAAACAACAGCAAGCGGTGAAAGCTCAGATGAAAAAATCAGACAAATTAGACCAGATGGAGTCCATCAGCAGAGCTGGTTACGGTCTCTACAAATTTGTCCTTGCGGTTTTGGAATATTGCGCGGTATATCGTGAGGTAAAACCGAAGATGGAAAAAGTGCAGGCATTAGAGGTAGAAGCAGAACGAGCTCAGAAGGCCCTGGAAAAAGAGCTGAAAGAACTTCAGAAAATTGAGAAGCAGTTGAAAGAATTGAACGCCAAATACGAGATAGCTCTGGCCGACAGGCTAGCCCTTCAGGAAGAGACAGATCTTCTGGAACGGCGTCTGGTAGCTGCAGACAAACTGATAGGAGGGTTATCTTCAGAGAACGTGCGATGGAAGGAAGAATTGGTTAACCTCCAGGCAGAGCTCGAGCTGATAATAGGAAACAGTCTTCTGTCTGCAGGATTCTTATCCTACGCAGGACCATTCAGCTATGAGTTCAGAAATCAAATGGTCTACGACGACTGGCAGAACAGCGTCCTCGAGAAGAGCATTCCACTGTCTCAACCGTATCGAATAGAAACTCAGTTGACTAACGACGTAGAGATCAGTGAATGGAATTCAGAAGGTTTGCCACCTGATGAGCTTTCCGTTCAGAACGGAATTCTCACATCGCGGGCTTTGAGAAGTTCCCTGTGCATCGATCCTCAACAGCAAGCGATAAACTGGCTGAAGAAGAAAGAGCAGAAGAAAAATCTAAAGATCTTGACATTCAATGATCTGGATTTCGTGAAACAGGTGGAAATGGCCATCAAGTTTGGCTTCCCCGTTATCTTCCAGGATGTTGACTACATCGATCCTATCCTGGATAACGTCCTCATGAAGAATCTTCAGACTGTCGGCGGACGAACATTCATTCTACTAGGTGACAAGGAAGTAGATTACGATCCCAAATTCCGATTATATCTCATCACAAAGCAATCGAATCCAGCCTTCAATCCAGCAGTTTATTCCAAAGCTACTGTAATCAACTACATGGTGACATTAACCGGTTTAGAAGATCAATTACTGTCTGTTGTTGTGAGAACTGAGAGACCGGACATCGAAGAACAGCGAGAATTACTCATTGCCGAAACCAGTGAGAACAAGAGTCTCTTGCGGCAACTAGAAGACAGTCTACTCCGCGAGATATCTACGAACCAAGGAAACATGCTGGACAACATTGACCTAATCGAGACCCTAGAAAATACGAAATCAAGCGCAACTGAAGTCACGGAGAAGATTGCTCTCGCCGAAGTGACAGCTAAGGAAGTCAACAAATTGCGAGACGGTTATCGTCCTGCAGCGAAAAGAGGAGCTATCCTCTTCTTTGTACTTGCTGACATGGCTGTCGTCAACTCCATGTACCAATACTCTCTCACCAGCTACTTGGAGATCTTCACGTATTCCTTGAAGAAGGCCCTGCCGAATCACATCCTCGGACATCGTCTGAGGAACATCATCAGCACGTTGACGAAGAATGTCTACGATTACGGCTGTACCGGTATCTTCGAGAAGCACAAACTTCTGTTCTCCTTCCAAATCTGTGTTAAGATTGAGCAGAACTTGGGCAACATCACCCAGCCAGAACTGGACTTCTTCATCAAGGGGAGTGTCGCTCTGGAGAAGACTCAGAGGCCGAATCCAGCGATGTGGCTTTCCTCGACAAATTGGGAGGACGTCGTCAAGCTATCTACAGATTTCCCGGAGCAATTCGCCGAATTGTGCGACGATTTGAGAAGTGACATTGACGACTGGAAGGAGTGGTACGAGTCGGATAACCCAGAAGCCGAGGACTTCCCATCCGGATACTCTGTGAAACTTAATCCGTTCCAGAAACTTATGCTTTTGCGATCCTTTAGAGTGGACAGGGTCTACTGCGGTCTCGTAAACTATATCTCCGAGATAATGGGAGAAGAATACATCGCCCCTCCGAACATCAGTTTCGATATGATCTACGATCAGAGCACCTGCACGATGCCTGTCGTATTCATCCTCAGTCCCGGGTCCGATCCCAGTTCTGAGTTGATGAAACTGGCAGAGAGATACGGTTGCGGAGGTGGAAAGTTCCAGTATCTGTCCCTGGGACAGGGACAAGAGAAGGCAGCTGTTCAGCTTCTGGAGAACGCGACAGCCAGGGGCCAATGGCTGATGCTGCAGAACTGTCATCTGCTCCTGAGCTTCACTCGAGAGCTGGAGAAGAGATTGGAAATCATTGGGAAACCTCACCCAGACTTCCGTCTCTGGATTACGACAGATCCTACTCCGAATTTCCCCATTGGGATTCTACAACAGTCGTTGAAAGTTGTAACCGAACCTCCTAATGGGCTCAAGTTGAACCTCAGGAACACGTACTTCAGGATGCGGGGGCAGACGCTCGAGAACTGTGAACACCCGATCTTCAAGGATTTGGTGTATGTTCTTGCGTTTTTCCACGCTGTAGTACAGGAGAGACGGAAATACGATAATATCGGGTGGAACATTAATTACGACTTCAACGAATCTGATTTCAACGTCTGCACTTCGATCTTGGACACGTACTTGACGAAATCGTGGACGAGGAAGGAGGAGAGGATTCCTTGGAACAGCCTGAAGTATCTCATAGGTGAAGTCATGTACGGGGGAAGAATCATCGACAGCTATGATAGGAGGATCGCGAAGACGTACATGAACGAGTATTTCGGGGACTTCCTTTTCGATGAGTTTCAACCGTTCCACTTCTACCAGGATGACGACGTCGATTATGTCATACCCCCGAGTGGGAATCGAGAATCATATATCGAGTTTATCGAGGACTTGCCTCTCGTGAATTCTCCGGAAGTCTTCGGTCTTCATCCCAACGCGGAAATCGGGTACTTTACGAGGGCGACTAAGGACGTCTGGGCGAATCTCAAAGAGTTGCAGCCGCAGACGGCTGTCAGCTCAGCGGGGATCAGCAGGGATGAGTTTATCGATAATCTAGCTCAAGATATATTGGCTAAGATCCCGGTGGATTATGATTTGATTAAAGTTAAACGGAACTTCGGGCTGGGGGTGACGCCAACGGCTATTGTCTTGTTTCAAGAGCTAGAGAGGTTCAATAAATTACTCGGGAGGATGAGGACGACTTTATCGAATTTGAGAAAGGTAAAACTTCGAGGGACGTTTCTGGTTCTTTTTCTATTTGAGAAAATAATTTCAGGCAATCGCTGGGGAGATAGGAATGGATTCGATTTTAGAGAGCGTTGGGAATGCGCTTTATAATGGAACTTTACCCTTTGAATGGGCGAAACTGGCGCCACCAACTATGAAGAATCTGGGAGGGTGGATGGAACATTTCGATAGACGAATTGTTCAGTATACGAACTGGGTGAGTTATTGAGGATATTGTAAAGTTATAAGACTATTTATCAATGGAAAAAGTTTACTAAATGAATGGGGCGAAAAGAATGAGTAAAAGATATAAAAAAAGAGACATGTCCGCAGACTAGGAATTCAGATAAAAGAATAACGAGTTAGAAAGAGGCGATCGTACATGAAGATGGTTGAGAGGGAGGAAAAGACCAAATACGCAACACTATTAGAGCTACTTTTTTGGATTTTTCAACTAAAATTTATATTAATATTGTTGCGTATTTGTTCTTTTTTGTTACTACTGCTACGTTCACGGCGTGCTAAAGTAGTATATTATGTCATCAGGCGATAAAAGTATTTTCTGACGAATGCGACTTTTTGAAACTCGTGCTTGGAAAAGTCCCTCTGCAGGAATTGAAGTTGTTGTAGGAAGGTTCAATTCACTAACAATGCGAGCATGTTAATTAATCACAATTTATTTACAAGACGTTGAAGAATATATACAAAAGGAAAGATGTTAAGTAGAAGTCGGGTGGTCGACTTGCTGAGGATTCTGCGATTAGCGCCAGACTGAATTCGTGTTCAGATTCGGATGAAATATTATGAAGGTAACGCGCGACGTATTCTCTGTGAGTGACTCAGGTCTGTGTGTCCCGGTCGACGCTGGTCCACGCGAACTCTTGTGTTCGGATGTAGCGAGACGCTAGACTTCTTCGTTTACAGATTTTTATGCATAAAATGGCATTTTACGTTACTTTTACGATAATAACCGAAATATGTCTTTTTGTTTACGAGATTCACTTTTCGTTTACAACAGCTGACTTTCTAGTTACAACATGAGGTTCATTCCTGTTACATTTTCGACCAATCCGACGTCGTTGTTCCTGTAACTACGTGCGTAGCTGAAAACATGCGAATTCGCTAGAAAATTCAATTGGATTTTGATTGAACTTCGTATTAATTTTTCGCCGATTGTATCAGCGGAAACATCTTCTGAACAGAACGTTCCCCCAGAACTCTTGCACCGACAGAATTTGGTAGAATTCTCCATCTAAAAAAATGATGTGTTGTTCATTGGAGATTCCTCGTAAGGAACTCAAAATTCGAACATTCCTGCAGGGAACCCCGAAAATTTTCAAAAAGTGGCATTGCCAATACATTTTTAGAAAATGTCGTCGAAGAGTCCATAGTCCATCAATTTTTTCACAGTTTGATTGAAAAATCGTTGGAAGATGCAAATTTCACTTCATTTATTCATTAAAAATAATGGTAAATACGAATGATTCAAGTCAACATGTTCTTGAATTTAAAATTCTTGGAAAATTCATCTCGTTTTTCAATTAAAAACTCAAATAAGTTGGTGAATTTACTTCTCATATCTACCTTAAATTGTTGAATTTATTTGAATTCTCCTTGAAATTTGAAATCTCGAGAATCTTTTCCTCAAAATGCATTTCATTGTCACTATCCTGAAAATTACTGCGAACCTGCCTATAAAATTTCAACATTTTTTTACGTGTGGACAATTCTAAACCAAAAGTTTCACTCGTACATTCTATAAATCGCTTCGAATGAATTACACCTTCATGCCACAATTCCAACTTGACAATTTTTCATCAAACAGTATAAATATTCGTCTGATAAAATTCTAATTTATTAACATTTTCATTTTTCTCTGGTTCCTATTTCTTCAGGCTGGATGCAATGAACCTGTAGTCATCTGGCTCTCAGGTCTGCACATCCCACAGACTTATCTAGCCGCTCTAGTCCAGATGGCATGTAGAAGAAACAATTGGCCACTCGATAAATCACTGACGTACACAGAAGTCTCAAAGTTTTCCACCACTGATGAAGTTGAAGAGAGACCTGACCAGGTAACAACAATTTTCTAAATTGAAAAACCCTGAATTGTGGAGACAGTAAGTCTTCATAATGCAAAATATTTCGATACAGGGCTGCTACGTCGAAGGACTATATTTGGAAGGCGCGAGGTGGGACAAGAAAGACCACTGCCTCCGGAGATCACACCCCAAGGTCTTAATCGAGGAATTACCAATTTTGACGATTGTTCCTATCGAATCCCATCGCTTGACATTACAAAATACTGTGAAGACGCCAGTTTACGTGACTTCACGGCGCCGCAATGCGATGGGCGAGGGGCTCATGTTCGAAGCTGACCTCAGGACCACAGAACATATTTCTCTATGGGTTTTACAGGGTGTTTGCTTAATTTTAAATACTGACTAATTCATCTGTACGTAATCGATAATGTTACAATATATTATTTCGAAACGAAATATTTGAATTTCAGTAGCGCAGCGGTAAAACGGTTTAAGTCATTTTTTTTAGAAAATTGGATCTTTGTCTAAATCGATTTCGAAGGTAACGATAATAATTTTTGAGGTACGCCTCTCTGTAAACCGGTACTTGGTAAATTGTGGATTAACAGACGACAAACAAAATTAAATAACTCGTAGTAACCCAGTAAGCAAAAGTTTAGTTTTTATATGTTCCTGGTGCATACCTCAAGAATGTGAATACGTACTAAATACATTCCTGAGGAATGAAAAAATATTTTAAAAAAAATTGTTCTGTGTAATGAGCAAGACATTGATTTTTTGAGTAATCAATGTTTGTTAACACATCGCCCATACCCATTTTCAAATTTCTGAGTTTGAGAAATATGCAATACCAATTCCCAGACGAGGAATCGTGAGAAGTAGCAAATAAAAATCCTATTACGGCCCTCCTAGAAGAAGTCGCAAATTTCGAGATAAAGCGTTCTACCGCGTTTCTACTAATTTATCCCGTTTTTTTTCGAAAGAGTGCTTCTTCCACTCCACGATGCCCCTATTGATCCATATTTATTATTAAGAGTAATTATGAAAAAATGAGGGCCAATTCTCCGGGATCGAACCCAACATACGTTGCGAAATCATTGTTCTGTCTACTGAGAAATAAAATTATTCCATTTCATGAACAACTCAACTCGTCATTAACATTTCAAAAAAAGTCAAAAGTGTCCATTTTACCCGCACCAGGAATTTACAAGAATGTTTTAATTAGCAGAAAACAATTATTTGAAGTGAAAATAACAATACAAAGAATAATTAAATTATGAAATAGTTGCATGCAGCCGAAACCCCTAATTTCTGGACAACTGAGCCATATGTTTTTCATTTATTAAATGTAGATCAATAGAAAAAATAATTAGGATGTTGCGGTCTGTGGTGCGTACCTCTGGTGCGTACCTCAAGAATGTAAATACATACTAAATACATTCCTGAGGAATGAAAAAACATTTTTAAAAAAATTGTTCTGTGTAATGAGCAAGACATTGATTTTTTGAATAATCAATGTTTGTTAAAACATCGCCCATACCCATTTTCAAATTTCTGAGTTTGAGAAATATGCAATACCAATTCCCAGACGCGGATCGTGAGAAGTAGCAAATAAAAATACTATTACGGGCCTCCTAAAAGAAGTCGCCAATTTCGAGATAAAGCGTTCTACCACGTTTCTACTGATTTATCCCGTTTTTTTTCGAAAGAGTGCTTCTTCCATTCCACGATGCCCCTATTGATCCATATTTATTATTAAGAGTAATTATGAAAAAATGAGGGCCAATTCTCCGGGATCGAACCCAACATACGTTGCGAAATCATTGTTCTGTCTACTGAGAAATAAAATTATTCCATTTCATGAACAACTCAACTCGTCATTAACATTTCAAAAAAAGTCAAAAGTGTCCATTTTACCCGCACCAGGAATTTACAAGAATGTTTTAATTAGCAGAAAACAATTATTTGAAGTGAAAATAACAAAACAAAGAATAATTAAATTATGAAATAGTTGGATGCAGCCGAAACCCCTAATTTCTGGACAACTGAGCCATATGTTTTTTATTTATTAAATGTAGATCAATAGAAAAAATAATTAGGATGTTGCGGTCTGTGGTGCGTACCTCTGGTGCGTACCTCAAGAATGTAAATACATACTAAATACATTCCTGAGGAATGAAAAAACATTTTAAAAAAAATTGTTCTGTGTAATGAGCAAGACATTGATTTTTTGAATAATCAATGTTTGTTAAAACATCACCCATCCCCATTTTTAAATTTCTGAGTTTGAGAAATATGCAATACCAATTTCCAGACGAGGAATCGTGAGAAGTAGCAAATAAAAATACTATTACGGTCCTCCTAGAAGAAGTCGCAAATTTCGAGATAAACCGTTCTACCGCGTTTCTACTGATTTATCCCGTTTTTTTTCGAAAGAGTGCTTCCTCCATTCCACGATGCCCCTATTGATCCATATTTATTATTAAGAGTAATTATGAAAAAATGAGGGCCAATTCTCCGGGATCGAACCCAACATACGTTGCGATCGCGAATTGAGCTCAGTCTAAGCTCATCACAAAGAGGAATCATTGTTCTGTCTACTGAAAAATAAAATTATTCCATTTCATGAACAACTCAACTCGTCATGAACATTTCAAAAAAAGTCAAGTGTCCATTTTACCCCACCCACCCCTATCGAATCTAACAAGAAAAAGGGCATATGAAAGAGCAGCATCAACACTGCGGTCACTTTCAAATTCAAATTTTTGACGTTACCGATGGAGTACTCCGATAAAGCAGTTCCCTGCCTGTACAGATCCCTCCTGCAAAAGTGGTGCTCATTCCAAACATGACGTAATCCCCTCACTCCGGGATTGCTGTCATTCTCCCGTCAAAACAATACACCCAAAAGAAAAATCACGAGTTATTTCCCCCGCATATCTGCCTCCAATCGGCTACTCGCATTATTAAAAACCGTTTAAAACCTCTCCACCGAATTGAGGACAAATGAAACAAGTGTAAGTGCATCGCCAGTATCAAAGACTCCATCTGGACGATGAGAAACAGACAAAGAGCTTGACAGTGACGGGAATGAAGCGCGTTCGTATTGGATTTATTCTAATTGCCTTCAAATACACAGTGTTGAGTTATTTCGTGTGGCGGTATTTTAGAAACAGGGCGGAGCCGAAGCCCCCGAGTGACACTTGATAATTTCTGTGATTTCCGAAAGAATTAAGGGACAATTGGGGCGCAGCTCCGTGCGAGGATGGAGATCGTTGTGTCTTGGAAAGGGGAAATCAGTGGTTGACACAACTCGGAGTGGGGAAAGTCGCGAAATTGCGTCACGATTGAATTTTTCATAATATTATTGTGACAACAGTTGGCTTTTCAACCAAAATGCGCATCTGCGTGCACACGGTAAGTCAATTAAAACGTTATTTAATTAGTAGAAATCAGTTATGGCGACTGGCTCATTTTTTTGCACTCATACTGGGGAGATTCACTTGCTGAGTAATGCAATAGGTCGTGTATCGATTTTTTCCGCAGTCTCCACTCTCCCTTTATTATTTACGGTAATAATCATTGTTTTGGGTCAATGACGTTTCGACGGTTGACACTCTGCTACATCATTGGGCTTTAGGTTTATTCCATCTGTCAAACGTTTTGTTTTGTTGTTCGACGTCTATTTTTGAGGTTATGTTTTTTTTTTTAATCAAGGCTGTGCGTGATTCATTGATGAATCAGGCGAGTATTGTGAGAAAGTGTTTACAACGGGTTCATGTTATATACGCATGCTAGAGAGTGAAATTGTAATCGCGATTCGTTGTTCGTGAAGCGATGGGTGAGGGGTAAAAAATGTACAGGTGCTAGGGTGAACTGGTCAATTTCTGGACGATTTCAACTTGCATTGGATATTCCATTAATAGAATGAAAATTGTATTGATTATTTCAACTTTTAATGATATTACTCGTGTGTAATCATGTGATCAATGATTTTTTTGTATGAGGTGAAATCATGGGATTTTGGACACAGTAAAAACGACACTATCTCATGGTCGAATATCCCGATGTTTCGATTAAAATTTAATCTTCATAAGGCTTTGGAAATTAATTACACGAATTAATCAGTTTAAAAAGATCAACAAAACCTAAAATTATCTTGCGTCACTTAAAACAACTAATAACATTTTATTCTATTCTATGTTTTTGGCCGTCCAACTTCGAGATTTTACGGGCCTCAGAATTAATAACAATTTAACGTTCTTAAAAAAACTTTAAGGAGTATCTCTAAAAGAATAGCTTGACATCGATAGTGTTTTCTCACTGTAAAAACTATTTTTTCTAGTGTAAATTAACATCATCATACAGCAAATTAACCACAGACCGCAACTTCCTAATTATTTTTTCTATTGATCGACATTTAATAAATAAAAAACATATGGCTCGGTTGTCCAGAAATTAGGGGTTTCGACTGCATCCAACTATTTCATAATTTAATTATTCTTTGTTTTGTTATTTTCACTTCAAATAATTGTTTTCTGCTAATTAAAACATTCTTGTAAATTGTACTGATTATTTCACCTTTTAATAATATTACTCGTGTGTAATCATGTGATCAATTATTTTTTCTGAGGTGGAATCATGGGATTTTGGACACAGTAAAAACGACACTATCTCATGGCCGAATATCGCGACGTTTCGATTAAAATTTAATCTTCATAAGGCTTTAGAAAATAATTATCCGAATTAATCAGTTTAAAAAGATCAACACAACCTAAAATTATCTTGCGTCGCTTAAAAGAATTAATAACAATTTAACGTTCTTGAAAAAACTTTAAGGAGTATCTCTAAAAGAATAGCTTGACATCGATAGTGTTTTGTCACTGTAAAAACTATTTTTTCTAGTGTAAATTAACATCATAATACAGCAAATTAACCACAGACCGCAACATCCTAATTAATTTTTCCATTGATCTACATTTAATAAATAACAAACATATGGCTCAGTTGTCCAGAAATTAGGGGTTTCGGCTGCTTTCAACTATTTCTTGATTTAATTATTCTTTGTTTTGTTATTTTCACTTCAAATAATTTGTTTCCGCTAAATAAAACATTCTTGAAGGTATGGAAGCCATCACATCCCCATTTAGGTGATTCTTTTACTTTAGATCCTACCACGAAACTCAAAATTCCCTTAACCGTCCAGCAATTGGCTTGTTTACCCTAGTTTGGCTTCAAATAGCGGAGGAATACTGAGAGGAGATTAACTTTGTTGTTTAGGGCTTGGTGGGAAATACGTAATCAATGTGGAAAGTGTTTGGGTTTGTTGCAGACTTGCTGAGGAGTAAAATGTTTCGCTGAGATCTCGAGGTCTGGGATATCTCGAAGTGGTAGAAAGATGTATGGGGGTGGTGAGCAGACAGTGTCCGAGCCCTGGCGCAAGGCTCTGGACCTGGGGACGACTGCGGATCCTAATGCCAGCTCGTCTACTGACGATGATGATCATTTTTGCAAGCTTGTGTTGTATAAGGAGATCCAAGAGTCTAGGTAAAATTATTCATTCTCTTTTAAAGGGGAAGTTAATGGAGATGTTCTTGGCGTGTTTTTTTTTCAACTTAACCGGGTGTTTTTTTTAAGGAATTTTTTTTATTTCAATTTTTACCTGTTTCTTGAAGATAGAAATGTTGGTTAAATAATTGCACCCGTCCCTCCTCCCCTCCTTTGCCTGTTAGGATTCAATTATTTTACTGACTCGGAAACCCAAGAAACACAACAAAAGTCGTTTCAAGGAAACACCCGGGTAAGTGGAAAAGAAACAAGTGAATAATTGCATTTCATTTTATAAAGGAGTATAGTCATTAAGAGGCAATGGAAATTACCATCGGAGTAGAAACTGGATTCCAAGTTTATTCGTCGTCAGACGACTGTCCGACGAAACCCAAATTCTTACACTATAGATATCAAGATTATTGATGATCATTATTGATGATCAAGATTATTGATTATTGATTTGAGTGTTACTAAATAGTCGTCTGACGACGAAAAAACTTGAAATCCAGTTTCTACTCCGATGGTAAGTTCCATTGCATTTTAATGCTGATATTCATTTTCATCATTTTCCAAATTTATTGCAATTTGATTATTGGTTGAGCTTTCCGTGATTAATACCCATCGAATTTTGGTTTCAATTTGTTATCGAAAATTGACCTTTTTTGATTTCTTTACAATTTTTCTACAATTTTCAATATTTATAAATGATTTTTTTTGTATATTCGATATGACCCTTCGCGAAATCAATCGTATGAAATTTAAAATTACTCATTTCCTTCTGTTAGAGATATCCAAGCACTTTGGCTATTTTTTATCGAGAGAAATGCTTTTCTATATTTTTAGTCGAACATCAGAGCTTTCGTTTGAGCTCCATTCGATCCTAAGTTTCCGCGCCTTTCGCAATGATATTATTATTTAAAATTTGTAAGTCTGAATTTGAATTAGGATATTGACTCATTAGAAAACATTTTAAAAATCTGGAAAAAAATTAAAAAGCATACTTTTGAGCGAAGACTCATGAAATAATTAAAAAATTTCAATTTTTTAAAGTTACGAGCATTTTGTATAAATAATTTTGAAAGAATCAATTTTCCACCATAAAAATCTTTTATTCGGAATTATAAAAAATTAATTCATATTCAGAATTTCACCAGAAATCGATTACATGCCTAAAAAAATTAAGACTACGACTTTTTAAAAAATAATAATTCTGTGCAAAACGTGATCTGCATAACGCAGAGTATTCATGATTTTTAAAAAATTTTCTCACGCAATTTAATTGACAAATTTGATGATTGAAAATGACTGAATCTACAGTGTGGTCTATAACAAACTGAAAGAAACTTAGATAAACTGAAAAAAACCGTAAAAAGAAAATCAGTATTATTGAAAAATGGAAATTTCGTGACGTTTCATGCCTACATTGTTACTGCATGAAGAAGCAATTGACGAAAATTTGCTGAAATTTCCCACTGAATACTTGTGGTACTTGAAAAAAGCGCTGTGACCCCCCCGTAAGTACTTCACGCTTAATAATTCTATGATTTCTTTTCTACTATTGTTCCAGGGTACGAATATGGGATTTAGTGATACTGATACCAAATTTAGTGTTTCTTCTATTCATCCTTGTGAGATTCAATCGTGCTAGGCTCAAGTTACGTGCAACAAGTAGTCCAATATATTTAGCATTTTACGGACTCGTTTTCTGTAACGTTGTAATATCAGTGATAAGGTGTGTGGTGTCAATGACAGTTAATGCTGCTGCCGATGTTGGTGAAAAAGCAGACAAAGTGTTGTGGGTGACAGTTAGGTTCTTTCTTCTCTCCACAGAGATGAGTGTTGTCATATTTGGACTGGCGTTTGGTACGTATCACCGCCCAATTCAAATCCAAAATTTTTCGCCCATTACTGAACGGTATTTCCGCATTTTCAGGGCACCTGGACAGCCGCTCCAGTATTCAGAGAGTACTGCTGGCCACCTCGTTCATATCCCTAGCGTTCACGATAACTCAGGGAACACTTGAGTTGGTTTTACCGGACGATACATTCCACATTCCTAGTAGAGATTTTTACGTATTTGGACATGGGGGCATGATGTTCTGGTTCTGCAGCAGTCTCGTATTCACGCTTATTTACCTTTTCATACTTATTCTACCGAGGACAAGACTGCGGGAGAGATTGAATTTACCTAGTAAGCATCATTTAATCCTACATTACTTTAAGGGGAGACGGAATCCCTTTGTCCACATCAAATCTTAGAATTGTGTTTTCTCCTACAATTATTAATTTCTATCTATGAAATTATTTTATCGACTCGATTATCGCATTGTTGAGTCAATGAAGTAGTTTAATGAATAAAAAATGATAATTGCAGGAGAAAACACAATTCTAAAGATTCTTATAAACGCAGGGGTTCCGTTTCCCCAAAACAGTTTTAGAGGATAGGGAAAGGGGAAAGATTGATTGATTGTTGATGTTTATTATGTAGTAAAGACGAGTCATGCACAGGAAACAGAGAAACAAATTAGATAAAAGCATAGAATTACCGTAAGTAACTTAAGGGGAGACTACTGTGAGTTTTAAAAGTCGTGGGTTATTGGACTGAGACTTTTCATACGTAGAAGATCGATTATATAGATCTCAAAACGTATAATTAGTGCAAAAAAAAACATTTTTTATTGTTCGTTTGCCCGAAAACGTTTAAAATGCCAAAAACAGTCGAGGGCCTCCAATTTTTGCGCTCCGGAGGATTTTTTTTTTTAATTTTCGGAAAAATATGTGGAATAACAATTACGAGACAGTTTCTTTTAATTCACCTCTTACATGGCTAGATTTTCTTTTTTTGTATTTTTTTACACAAATAGTGAATTTTTTTATATGAAAAAAACCAAAATCAGCTGTGTAGGAGTTGAATTCCGAAAAATTGGCTCGTAATTGTTGTTCCACACATTTTTCCGAAAATTTTGAAAAAAAAATCTTTTGTAGCTCAAAAATCGAAGGCCCGGGACTGTTTTTAGCATTTTAAGCTTTTTCGGCCAAACGAACAATAAAAAAAAATTTTTTTGCACTAATTATTCGTTTTCAGATCTATATAATCGATCTTCAACGTATGAAAAGTCTCACTCCAATAACTCACGACTTTTAAAACTCATAGTAGTCTCCCCTTTAGGTGTTCCGTCTGCAGATCACAAGGGGGTGAAACGGAAGGGGAGTCTTATTTTTCTCGAGCCCTGATCAAACTTATTTTTTAAGTTATCATGTATACAAGCAATCTCACGTGAAAAAACGAAAAACAAGGATAAAACTACATTGCTCAGGGTGGAATGGTTCTTTTTCGATCCATTTGAATAGGAATCATGACGAGTATTTTGAAAAAAAATTGGAATCCGTCGCATGGTTAAGGAGATATCGGCAAAAAACGATTTTTGAGGAATCGCTACATCTCAGGAACCGCTCAACCGATCGAGCTGAAATTTAGCACAAATTTGACTATCAGTAGTACCAATTAGCAGCCAGAATTTCAGTGTCTTTGCTTTCATCGTTCTCGAGTTATAGGGACAGGTCTGGACAACCGGACATGAATGTACACACACATACAGACATTTTTTAAAAACATCGTTTCTTCACGTTTCATAATATTTCTAGGCATTTCTGGGGGGGGGGGGTACTCCTTAACCATTCGAAAACAGGTGCCACCACGGTATGATTGATTTAGATAAAAGGTGTCGAGACGAATATTTTGAAAAAAAAGGGAAATCGGTTGCGTAGTTTTGAAGATATTGCATATAAAAAATTTGCTGGGTTTGGGGCGCTATGTTTTATTGTCTCGAATATTCATCTCATTCCTAATTTTCTCAATCAAAACCAAGTGTCTTTCTATCGGAAAAACATCCGAATTGACTTTTAAAAGTTAATATTTCACATTTGACGGGAAAAGACGGATAATTCGATATCAATGGGGGGGTGCCCCTTAACCATTCGAAAACAGGTGCCACCACGGTATGATTGATTTAGATAAAAGGTGTCGAGACGAATATTTTGAAAAAAAAAAAAGGGAAATCGGTTGCGTAGTTTTGAAGATATTGCATATAAAAAATTTGCTGGGTTCGGGGCGCTATGTTTTATTTTCTCGAATATTCATCTCATTCCTAACTTTTTCAATGAAAATCAAGTGTCTTTCTATTGGAAAAATATCCGAATTGACTTTTAAAAGTTAATATTTCACATTTGACGGGAAAAGACGGATAATTCGATATCAATGGGGGGGTACCCCTTAACCATTCGAAAACAGGTGCCACCACGGTATGATTGATTTAGATAAAAGGTGTCGAGACGAATATTTTGAAAAAAAAGTGACATTGGTTGCGTAGTTTTGAAGATATTGCATATAAAAAATTTTCGGAACAAGTCGAATAACTCAAAAATTACCGACGCGATTGAGCCCATCTTCAATACGAACTGTGGTTATCATGAGAGAAAGATTCAAAAATCAATTACATGAAAAAACTAATCGTGGATCTGTTTAAAAAACAGTGGCCGAGTGATCGCAAAATTTGGAAAAGGGTGAGAAATCAAGGGTCCTAAAAGCCAATGCGTTCAAATGTCAATAAATATTGGAAATACAGTAGAGGCTTCGTATAAGATACCTCTCTTTAAGATACCTCGCGCTCCGAGCGCTCGAGGCCTGCCCCCACTCTCGGCACTTTTATCGCCTCCCGAATGTTTGTTTCGTGGACTTCTTATAAGATACCTATGGCCCTGGGCATTTTTCAACGGGAAGAGAGTAGTCATAAGGATCAAACGGTGTTAAGAATTAAACGGGAGGGACGAACCAAGTGATCATGAGGGTCTAATGACCTTAAGGGGGGAGGGGGTCACAGCACTTTTTTCAAGTAATGGAAATATACATCGATTTTTTTTCCACTTTTCCCATCGTAAAATCGTAATTTTTCGTCTGTGATTATTCTCAATTCCATCAACAATTCCCCAACATCGGCTACCATTCTATCACGCGGGGTCATGTTTAGAGAGAAAAGGGAACACCGGCGATGCAAATTCACAACATTAAACACATATAAATTGATTAGTTATCGATATTCATTCAGTAAAAATGAAAATTCCATTGAATTCGGGCGCAACGAGCGAGGGGTCTTATTTGAAACCCGCTGATCCTTATTTTTCTCCTCTCTATGGGCGCGCGTAGTGGGGGCATAGGGGTTCCCGGAATTCCACTCTCCTACCGTCCCTAAGGTATCTTACACGAAGCCTCTACTGTAAACAACGAATGCATCCTGTAAAGCGGTCCAATGAAAAATATTCTCTCCTCATTACTGTGATTGATCAAGTAACATGTAATTGCAGTAAAAATATCACTAAAAGTAATATTAATGCCGATCCCTGCTCCGCATTATGCAATTTCAGCGAAAAAAAGTTTTTACATCTACGTCGGAGCTTTAGCAGCCTTGAATCTGATACAATCAATCGGAGCAGGACTTCTGAATTACACTCAAAACCCAGCTGGACTGTGCGTCGTGGATTTCACAGCCGCGCTATACCTGACGTTTTTTACACCGCTCGTTTACCACACCTTCTTATCAGAGGTCTTTGGGTGAGTCATAAAAATTCTCAATGTTGTTTATCATGATAGTATGAAATGAAGCTGAAACTAGCGAAAGATTCGACAGCAGAAGATTTGTCTTAGGCGAGTCCAGGAGTCGACAGATGTTTTTAAGTAATGTACAAACTTTTTTGCACTTAAAAAACATTTGTACATATGATTATTTGACTCTCCTACACTTAAATATCCCCTAAATTGAATTCTCCGCTGATGAATATTCTGCTAGGTTCAGCTCCATTAGTATGGACCAGGTATGATTTTTCAGAGTTCAAAAACGTTTTAGTTTTGGCTCCGACTGTTTAGGACAGAGTCCTTAAAGAGTGAGAAATCATAGAGTTAATAAAATGAAGACTGTCAGTTTTCCAGTGACAGCAGTCGAAATTTTGGGAATTTTGTCTCTAAATATTATGAATTTTATCCCGAATATTTACACCGAGAGGAAAACGAACAAGGATTGTTTAGACCAAGAAAATCACCAGTTGGAAATTATAAAAAAAAAGTGGGAAATTGGTCTTGTATTGTATATAGGGGAGGGTCGGGCAAAATGGGACGTATTGAGATCTTTTCCAATTGTCAATATCTTCATTACAAGTGAAGATCTTGACAATTGGAGTTGAGATCTTTTCCAATTGTCAATATCTTCACTTATAATGAAGCTATTTAGTTGTCAATATCTTCACTTATAATGAAGATATCAATATGTTCACTTATAATGAAGATATTGACAACTAAATAGCTTCATTATAAGTGAAGATCTTGACAATTGGAAAAGATCTCAACACGTCCCATTTTGCCCGACTCTCCCCTAGTACCCGGAGAAAAAAATACAAAAAAAATTACTGTGATGGCACGGTAAGATGGGTTCAATTGGACGGACTCGGAAAATTTGCTGTGGAATACAAGAATTTTTCGTAGTAAATTCGAGAAAAATTCTTGTGGCACGCAGCAAAAATTCTGGTGCTGGCACGGTAATTTCCGGAACCGTCTAAATAAGCCCATTTTACCGTGCAAGTAGTGATTTTTCTGGTATTTTTTTCTCCGTATATAATTATTTTTGTTAATAAATTAGCAATATGTTCTTGAAAGGTTAATAGAAAAATTTTATTTATACATATTTGAATGAATTTGAAACATACCATTTGAAGAAACCATCAGAATGCCACTTTCAGGGAAATTCATGAAAAATTTGGAATTTTCAGCAATCATCAGAAAAATCAAATAAACAAATACAGACATTCGAAAAAATAAAAAAACATGGTACATACAGTTTTTATTTGTTGCTTGTTGATTTAAAAAAATAATTGAATTGAGAAGGAAATACCGAAAGATATTTTTAAGCTTTTTAAATTAAAATCCCTTCTCATCAAATATATGATACATAACTCCATTGTAAGAAGTTCTTGTTAAAAACCTTCTTGAAGAAAAATCTTATTTCCAATGGAAAGGAGTTTCAATATAAACACCTTAGTGCTGTTTTATCTCGATCGACTGTTTAGTATCATCAATAATACCAATTTGCAGTATGAAATATAGCACAGACACCGACGAGGAAATCGGAGTTTTCGATAAATGGTATCACCGAAGAGATGAGAATCTAGAACGATCACTATAAAAGCGCGAAAGACAATAAACTACATCATGTTTAGTCTGGAAATTGTTGATCATTGCCTACTTTTGCAATACTGAAATTTCGATCATAACTAGTGGAAGCAAAGCAAAAACAAGTGGAGTGAAAAATTGAACTGCAGTGAATTAATTCGTTAAATTGAAAAGATCAACTGCATTATTTCCACAGTGGCATAATTTTTTTATGCAAACCCCCTAGATTCGATATTCAATAGGACGTGAAAAATCGAAACATCTGACGAAAAAAATTTCATAAGAGCCCGTGTATAAGGAAAAATTAGTTTATCCATTTCTGCCGAGACTATTGCGATTAATTTTTCTTCAACGTTAGAAAAGTTGGTTTTATATGTTCTGCTGTCAGCCGAAAAAATTACAGAATTTTCCTTGAACATGAAAAAAAAAACATTTACCAACAGATCAAAATCTGCCAAAATTAGTTAACCCCTCAAGAACGTGACAGATAATCCAATTCCGCCAGCGCCATGCGAAAGCTGGATAGTGTAGCTTCAATTTTTGATGCGTAACAGAAAGGCCCCGTACGCTAGGGGTTAAAAAGACAACTTATTCAATTTAATAAAACTACTAGATTATATTATATTAATTCATTCTATTGTTTTCTTTCTAATTTTTCTTTGCGGTTAGATTAAATTAAATTTATTGGATTTTTTTTATCGTTATTTTTTTATCGTTACATCGCTTCGACTCGGTTAAGGTACACTGCGATGATGATCAAGATTTTAAATGGTTAGATCGCACCATTCTACCCGGCCGGGATTTGAACTCGAAACCTTTCGCATGTGAGGCAATGAACTTACCCAGTGCGCCAAGCCACCGGGCAATTTATTGGATTCTATTCCCATTGTTGTATACAAATTGTGGGAACAGTTTCTCATTTTCAAATGAAGAGATATTTATGTTAAATAATATCAGCATAATATAATAAATCCTCTCTGGAAAATGGAAGAAAACGATTTTTTATTTTTCTAAAAAAATTCAAAACTGATTTTTTATTTTTCGAAAAAAATCAATATGTTCCCTCTCTATGATCTAATTTCAATGGGAGAAAGTGAAAAAAAAGATCAGAGATACGTGATCAGCAAGAAAATAAAAATTTCGATTTTTCCATGTTTCCGGAAAGTTTTGAAATTGATATATATGTATATATATATTTTTTTTTTTCAAATAATGAAAGAATACCCATCAATTCAATTTCTACCCTCACATTTTGACAGAATACATAAAAAAATAACAAAGAATAAAAATCCGAGACGAAAATTTTTATCGGATTAATATAATGTAATAATGAAATAAACACTGAATTATGCACGATAGAAGGAAATAGTGTGCAAAATAACCATTCAGAAGCATATTGCTAATTTATTAACAAAAATAACTATACTATATGCAATACAAGAGCAATTTCCCACTCATTTAGCTAAAAAAAATTGTGCGTCATACAAGACCGTCATTTTTTGGTGACACGACGGTCACTTTGCATCCCCAATTGCACCCTCGAAAAGTTTCTAAATGCTCTTGTCCTCAGCTTCTCACAAAAATCACATTACTTGACCCCAAAAATGTTCATCTGTTCACAGAGTATCCCAGCCATCGATTCAGTTCTCCTACAAAGCCCAGGTGGACGATGGAATGGAAGAGGACACAGTGTCCCTCCCCCACCAGCAGAGTTTCTCATCATTGAAAACCGACAGCGACTACATATATCAGGTCCATACTCCGTCTATTCACATGCCCTTATACGAGTCGCTCACAGCAAAACCGCCCGCCTTGAAGCAGCGAACCTCCCTGTACTCCCTATCATCCAGGAGGGATCCCAAGACCCCTGGTACAAGTCGCTATAGTTCCCAAGCAACTCTGTACGCCTTGTCGCCAGAGGCTAGAAAATTACGTCAGCGTAGTTCACAAACTAGTGTAACAGATCTTGTTGATCAGCGTACTAATCTTGTACTATCACCCAGTACAGCTAGTAATTTTATGTACACACCAAAGGATAACGATAGTAGGGCCAATTTATTCACTCAATCGGGCAAATCGAGTCTTGAGAATACACTGAGTACATTGTCAACTGATGCCGTTGACGAGTCGAGTCGTAAAAATTCCATCAGAATGACAGAGCAATCGAAATTGGTGACCAAAAGCCCTTCCACGAGTGTCTTGCCCCCTCTTGAGAGTAGTCTTCAGAACATACTCGACAGTGATAATGACGGTTGCTCGAGGGCAATGTTGCGGAGGAATTTGGCATCCGGTCATTCAGTTAAATCACTAGATCTGGAAATTGGCAGGGAGACACGTGATATCGCTAGTACATCGACTTGTGATTACTCTAAACGCGAATGGGTGGGGGGTAGAGATAGGCATGGGGGAGGGGAATCCGGTGGCCTTGGGGATTACTTGCAGTCCATTCAATCACCTGTTTACCAAAGTCCAATGACACGGAAGGATAAGGAAGATTCACATTCACCTTTGGATCGAGGAGACAATTGAGGGTCGATTTGTCTTGAAGTAAATTACAGGACTTGTTATAGCGATTTGTTAATATGTAGCTCGTATTTTAGGGTAAAGGGGTGCAATGGGGAACAACGTCCATTACACTTCAATTCATTTTTCTTTAGTATCTCCCAAATTGCGGGAGGAAAATCAGTAGTGAAGGGGTAAAACGGCTGAGTTTTTTAAGAATATCTCCGAATCTAAGGGAGATATCGAAATTTTCGTAATTACCTTTTTTGCAGAACGAATTGAGGGCTACAAAAAATGTTTTAATGAAAATTTTGCTATCTCCCTTAGATTCCGAGATATTCACTGAAACTTGGTCGATAGTCAAAATCGACTTGAAGCGTTTTGCCGCTTCGCTACTAATGTGCAACGAAAACTCATCTTGAAGTTGAGTTGACTGGTTTTATTTTACCCATTGATGTTGAATGTTGTGTAAATTACAGAGCTCAGTGAACTTAAATGATGATTTCACTGGTGAAATTCAAAAACGTTCAAGTCAACTTAGCTCTCACCTGAGTTTTCGGGGAATATCTCCGAATCTAAGGGAGACGGCAAAATTTTTGTAATAACCTTTTTTGGAGAGCGAATTGAGTGCTACAGAAAAGATTTTGTCGAAAATTCCGCTATCTCCCTTAGATCACGAGATATTCATTGAAAACTGGCAGTCAAAATCGAATTGAACCGTTTTACTTGATCTCGAAATTGAAAATTTTGAATGGTAATAAAATAAGGTAGATATTCTGAGCAACAGCTTCAAATACATAGTTGAACATTGATTTTCAAGTTACGTAATTTACTTCTGGATGTGTTGATGTCATGGGAATTTTGACGAATTAATTTCCAAAATGTTGGACGACAAAAATTTCGTTTTCTCTTTTTAACGTTTATTATATAACGTGTATTACATGCCCCCATTTATCTCATTGATATTACATTAGACTCGCTAAATTGGAATTGTAACCAAAACGAAGAAATCCTCTCCCAGCAGAAGAAGAAACGAAATTATCTTGGAATGATCCACGAAATACCCATGACATCTCTACAATTTATCAAAGGACCGTTGTCGCACAACACTCACTTCTGTAAATATTTTGTGATAATAATAGTGAGTAGAGATAAGGGGGTATGGCATCTTATGTACATATAATTAATATCACTGAGGATTTTTTCATTAATTAATCACTGAGTGCAAACGCCCAACGTTTGCTTAAAATTTATCTCAGAATAGGGTAAATTCAATTGCGCATTATAATTTCTATCCTCAGCAATTACCTATGAATATATCGAATATATGCGCAATACGGAGTATCTTGAAAGAGCTTTAATTCCTCATAAAGTGTAAATAATTAGCATGCCTAGTGGCTTTTATTAAATGTATTTGAGTAGTCAAAAAAAATGCACATGGTTTTTTATTTATTTATCGAATACAATACTGAGGTGGGGCATTGTACTTGCGCTAATTATAAATCAAACGCGTTTATTTGTTCATTGGAATTGTTATGTACCATTTGTGAGATCGAACGGCTGCCTCAGTCTCATTCTCGTCCATTTTCCAGTCTTCATCTCTCTATTTTCTCTTGCGCCTCTGTAATCCCCTGTGTGTGGACAACGTCCATCTGGAAGTGCCAGCATACACACCGAAGCAAAAATAACCCACCATCACGTTTGGCTTTTCCTCGTAGTCTGTTGAATTTGAGTTGTTGCGTATGGTTGGATGTGCCACATACATCGTTTGCACATGTGTTTTTGCACTCGACATGGACCTCGGCTTCGCGTATTTATTTTATTTGAGAATTGTTTTCTCTCTTTTTGTTTTTTCAATTTCAATCTGTGTGTAAAAATGTTTATGAATGCGCGTGATCATTGCTATAGTGTTTTAATTTGCATGTGGAGCACAGATATGAGATGATGGTTTTCACTGAAAACAATTCAGTTGTGGAGGGGTAAAGTGGGATAGGTCAATTTCAATTGAAGAGGATTTTTTGTGACGAAGCATTTTTTAATTTAGTTGTGATGGACGAAAATATGGTTTCGAAAAAAATGACTCTTCCTGTTTTGGCTGATGTCAAGGTGATGTTTTTTATGAATATCTTTCAATCATAGGGCAGAAAATTCGCGGCGATATTTGTGGGGATATCTTCTACAGATTTTGAGATATTTTCGAAAGACTGCACTGCGAGAAAAACGGCGGAGTTCAAACAAGTCTTACTTGTGCCAAAAAAAAAATCGTTTGTAAAAACTCATCAAAAAAGGATTTTTTGGGCCAAACGTGTAAAGCATGCGCCGAGATTAGAAATAATTATTACAAAAATAGAGTTAGTCTTTTCAAAAAAAATTTATTCTCTGTGCAAGTAAACAATGTAATTTCTAGTCCTAGTTCTTCGTTATTCGATGGCTCCACACGTACTTTGCTCCCGGTAAATGCTCGTTTTATATGAAACGAAGGGTAGTAGTTTGTCGTTTCAGCATTCAATCATCACAGACCAAAAAATCATTTTTAAAGAAAATAATAATAATGATATAACTGCAATCTCATAACTTAGGGATAAAATATTTCTTGATAAACTTCCTTCTATAAAAGATTTTTTTATCACGAAAAGTGAAATATTTCGGTGTTGTTGAAAGCAGGGCAATTAATCGCGTTTGAGACTTTTAAATTCGAACCAAACAATTATTTTTTTGGTAATTTTCAACCAACGATTTTGTTGGCCCGAACAAGACTTGTTTGACGTGTTTGTTTTTCTCTCAGTGTAGGCCGGGATAGGCGGACGCGTAGTGTCCGCGCAGGGCTGTCTGACAGCCAAAATGACGAAAAAATAATTTTACTATTGCTCAAATTTCAAAACATTTCGGAAAAACTTATCAACTGGCATTGGCTCGACCTCGTCTGCCCCTCCACTCCTGAATTCCATGTCTATTTCAACATAAAAACACTGATATATTATGCCATGACGATGAAGACTCAATGGCTTCTTACAAAACCAAATAAGACCAGGAATTGATTTTTAGATCATCATTGAGGAATCCAAAAGCGGAACTGTTTCTTTGTTTTCCAGAACCACAGTGTCTATGACTCAACACAATTCGACACCCATGCAACACCGGTCAACCCGCTTTACGCGGCTTCACTCCAGAGTCCAGATAGCATTACTGGTTACAGTATAGACAGTCAAGAGGCACACCACACCAATGGTTATCAGCAATGAACGATGTTCATTCAATTCCATCCGGAAAAACGATTATTACAATAAAATGCGAGAGAACTCAAATCGAAAAGACATTAATCGGGTAGTGACTCATTTTCTTGTGGTTTGTGAAGGTTTTTTTGGGTTATTCAAAGTCGTTAGTGTTTACGATTTGATCAAAATACTCTAGTCATTTTTACCGCTTTCCATGTCTCAAAAAGTTTGTATTCATAGTTTTAATGGAAACTACTCTGTAGCGAAGTGATACAACAAGATAATGCAGCTAAATTTCACGTTGGATTTTTTTTCTTTTGATTATTCTTCCTCGGAGAATTCGGAGAGAAGCGGAAACTTCAGGGGCTTATTTCGGATATGTTTCCGATATTTCCCACTGTCATGGGTAACCAACCAAACAACTGCAGATAATTCTTTTGGTTGCAATTCTGAGGGAAAAAATAATTAGTAGTAATACCCCAAGAGCTTCAAAATTATCGGGTATTTCCTGACAGCTTCGTTGTAAACAAATGAGGGTGTCAAGTTTTGCAGATTAAAAAATCCCGAGCGCTTGCGCGAGAGATTGTTCAGCAAAACTTTGCTTTTTTTCTGTATTTTTTTACACAAATCGTGAATTTTTTTATATGAAAAAAACCGAAATCAGCTGTGTAGGAGTTGAATTCCAAAAAACTGGTTCGTAATTGTTGTTCCACACATTTTTCCGAAAATTTTGAAAAAAAAAATTTTTGTAGCTCCAAAATTGGAGGCCCTGGACTGTTTTTAGCATTTTAAACGTTGTCGGGCAAACGAACAATAAAAAAAATTTTTTTTTGCACTAATTATTCGTTTTTAGATCTATTTAATCGATCTTCAACGTATGAAAAGTCTCACTCCAATAACCCACGACTTTTAAAACTCATAGTAGTCTCCTCTTAATAGGTGAAGCACAGAAGGGATTGTTCGAACCTGTTTAATTCGAATAGAATACAACTTTAGACCCCTTCCTGGTTCATTCAGGTAGATTTGACGACTAGATTCAAATCTCAATCAAAATCCAGGATTCACGCAATCTCCAACTGCTTCAATTATGATTTCTTAGATGAAAGTGAATTTGACTCATCTCATTGTATCACTTCACTACAGAGTTCATCTTAGATACGGGAAACAGTCAGGGAGGCTGTGAAATGTAACGGGAGTCAATCCAAATATGTAGATCTTGCGTTCTAGATATGGGAATAGTGATCTATTAATAATTTTGTACTTAGGGACAAGAAAATGATAAGGACAATTTCAATGGCGAATGCCCCAGATTGAACGGATTGTGGGGATTTTTGAAAATTGTTGAATGCAATTTGATAATTGAATTGGCGAGGTTTAGGGTGAGGACGCTGCCACCACGTCGTTCTCGATTTATAATTTTCCGTCCTTCCCAAACGTATACGATTTCCTGTGGAACATTCGAATCGCCATGCAGAATGCGTTTGGAGGAAAAAGGTACAGATTATAGCCTCTGGTTACCATCTGTACCTCTATCCCTCGCTATTTTCTTACTTTTGCATCGGAACTTGGCTTAGGAAATTGAAAGGGGAAATTTAAGTGTTAAGTTCATAAGTGAAACTCGTGATAAATAAGCTTAGTTTCAGTGGCGAAGTGGTGGAACGTGTTGGGTGTAAACATGAATTATTGACCTTTTCCGACAACTTCCGTTTTCTTTCGCCCTTTGAATTTATGAAAATACACTGAGCCCCGGTTGTACCAAGCCCAGTTAAGAAAATTGTCACTTAAGTATCGGAATAAATAAAAATAAGCTGCCGATCGATTTTGATCAAAAGTTCATTAGAAGTATTTCACACGGAGAAAACAGTTGGAGAAAAAGTACCAAAACGTGCGAGATTAATAATCAATTTTAATCTGTTGGCGCGGGAAAATTTATTAAACGTGCGGGTGATTTGTACAGAAACTGGAAAATTTACTCTGCATGCAGAGTAAATTTTCCAGTTTCTGCACATCAAAGATTGTCCCACACGAAGAGAAATATTCAGTAGTAGGGGAGGCTGGAGGAAAACGGACACTTTTGACTTTTTAAAAAATGTTAATGAAGGGTTGAAATGTTGATAAAATTTAATAATTGTTTTTTTCAATACAAAGAACAACTCTTTCCCTTTGTGACGAGCCTAAATTGAGCTCAATTAATAAATTTGTTTCTGAGTTATAAATAATTTTAACAAAGTCTAAAGTGTCCATTTTACCCCACCCTCCCCTAATACCCCAAGAGCTTCAAAATACCCTATCGGGTATTTCCCGATAGCTTCGTTGCAAACAAATGAAGGTGTCAAGTTTTGCAAGTTAAAAATTTCCGAGCGTTTGCGCGAGGAAGATTTGAACAAATTATGTTCATAGAATAACCCGATTTGCATAGACTGTCATATATAAGATTTTATTTGAAATGAGCCGAAAAAATCAAAAGCTACTGCGAAATATTCAGGTAAAAAAAATGAAGAACTACTGCGAAATATTCAAAAGCTAGGAGGAAATATCCGAAATAAAACTGTCGGGTAGCTTCAAATACTGCGCTCTGATTGGTCGAAATCCGATTTTTTTCCGAAATTTTTCTCAGTGTGGTGAGACCGAATAGACCCTCTTCCCCAACCAAATCCATTCGTTAACAATAATTAATTTTTTCAATCAGTGTGTTCCCCACATCAATTTACCGAAAGAGTCAGTTTCGGCTCATTACGTTCGACCACTTCGCTACGGGTTTGTATTAATTGGGGAATCCACGGTTAACTAAAAATTATGATCACAGGTTCCATCCAAATTGTACATAGCGAATAACTATGCGTTAAGGTGAAGAAGAAAAAACTATTCGTAACAAATGTAATCGTCTGTAAGTTTACAAGTATGATCGGCTAATGAAGCAATTGGTGTACAACGAACAGCTGCTGACTCGCGATGTCTCGTCATAATTGTCCGCTGAAAAATAGACGAGAAAAATGAAGCCGAGACACAAAAGAAAAAGAAACGAAAATCTTTGAGAGCGGAACAGAATCACTTCGGTGAAAAATTTCTCACTGCGTATGAAAAATCCTGAGAATCCTGGTTGTAATTCTTTGAATTTTCAGATTTTCATTGGAAAATACTAAGACATGGACCGCGTAAAAGGAATAAGCTTTATTTTGAGAGTTATGATCTCAAATTGAAAATTTCCAATGTTTCACATGGAGATTTTCCAATGTATCAAGTTGAGACTTTTAACAGTTTCAAATAAAAAATTTTGAAAGTCTCAACTTTAGTCTATGAAAGTCTCAAATTAAGATTTTCTAAATTCTCAACTAGAGACTTTCGGAAAGTTTAAATTGAGATCTGAAAGTCCCAAATTAAGACTTTCGAAACTCTCAACTTAGTCTTCATCTTTAAATTAAAACTGTTGAAAATTTCATTTCAAGACCTTTGAAATCTCAAAATAAGATATTACTTTTTTGGGTGAATAACATTCTCCGTAAGGACTCATATTCATGAAATATTGTCCAGAAAATTCAGTTCTTTCGCAATTTCATGTCTCTGTGGAACGATTTTCGAAGCAGAATCCAATATTGATAGCCTCAGTGAATCGAATTTCACATTATTCTAGAATATTATTAACTTGCACTCGAACATAAAGAGAAAGTTCTTAATTTTCCAAGAAAAATGACATAGTTTTGCTGCTATTAAAATTGTGAGAAGAGGTCAGCATGAATACTTAAGATCTCCGGAAAATTCACTCCCTTTTTCATGACCGAGTACTTATGAGGTCCTAATAAAAACACACCTTCCTAGGGCCATTATGCCGTCATGATGTGCAATAAACTACAATTCTATTATGAATCATTTGCCAACTGTTTGGAGTACTAAATGCACTCCTGATCAGGGCAAGTTTATTTCATGTAATTATCTGACTGCTTTCATTGTCATCTAAGTGCAAGCTTTTAATCTATTAAAGTAATGACTTCATATTGACAATGGCCTCTTCATAACAATGAGGCCATTCAATCCTTCATTATTAGGAACATTTGCGTATCAATTCCAATTAGTCATTTATTATTATTTATCCATCCTGTATAAAAATAAACCTCATCTATCCTCATGTCCCAGTAATCAAACAAATCAAATCATTTTTGGCAAATGATTCATAATAGAATTGTAGTTTATTGCATATCATGACCGCATAATCGCCTTAGGAAGGTGTGTTTTTAATATGATGATTGAAGCGGTTGATAAAAATACAGCGTGCTTATGAAATCCTGAAAATTCATACAACTTTGATTTTAATGAGAGGCTACTGTGAGTTTCAAAAGTCGTGGGTTATCGGAGTGAGACTTTTCATACGTTGAAGGTCGATTATATAGATCTGAAAACGAATGAATAGTACAGAAAAAAGTTTTTTTTATTGTTCGCTTGCCCGAAAACACTTAAAATGTCAATAACAGTCCAGGGCCTCCAATTTTTCTAGCTACGAAGGAATTTTTTTTTTTCAAAATTTTCGGAAAAATATGTGGAATAACAGTTATGAGCTAGGTTTTTTTTAATTCGCCTCTTACATGGCTAAATTTACTTTTTTTGTATTTTTTTACACAAATAGTGAATTTTTTTATATGAAAAAAACCGAAATCAGTTGTGTAGGAGTCAAATTCCAAAAAACTGGCTCGTAATTATTGTTCCACACATTTTTCCGAAAATTTTGAAAAAAAAAAATATTTTGTAGCTCAAAAATTGGAGGACTGTTTTTAGCATTTTATGCGTTTTCGGGCAAACGAACAATAAAAAAAAAATTTTTTGCGCTAATTATTCGTTTTCAGATCTACATAATCGATTTTCAACGTATGAAAAGTCTCACTTCAATAACCCACGACTTTTAAAACTCATAGTATTCTCCCCTTAAGGAACTTTCGTCCGAAATTCCCAACATTGTTAACATAAAAGTCTCAATTGTTAAACTCCCAGGAGCAGTAGCTGAACGCTCAAACGAAACATCCGAGTTTTTTCTGATCTTGGGAAATGCGTATTACGGGCACATCAATTCATTCCGTTGAATTCGCTACAAAATTTCGTAACAAGAATCAATTGTAAGTAAATTCTTCAGATGTCTACAATAGTTCAGCTACTGGGACAGTGGACCTACCGGTGTATGAGAGTGCAACGATGGTTTTGTGGCAGCCGAGACCGTATCTGTAGTTATAATTCTCTCGTGATATCTATTCTCTCGTGATATCCTCGTGATATCTAACAAAAACCAAAAAACCGATATCCAAACTCTGTAGCGATATAATCCCCATCATCGATAGAAAAATTCCAATTCTTCCAATTTGGAAAGCAACATGACATGTATATACCATCATCCCGTAAAATGTAGTGTACAAATTCTCGACTGCACTGAGAAAAAAAAACTTTTGCCAACTACATTTACTTGCCACAAGTAAATGTATATAAATATCTGCATAAGACATGTGTGAATTTTCTTGTAGTTAGTAAATATGCTCGGCAAAAGAATTTTTTTGCTCAGTGTACCACTCAAATGTCAAAATAAAAGGAAAAATACATCCCAGAATTTCTCTGTTACTCAGAGTTACCGGGGAAGATAAACAGGGCGACTTTGCCAACGTGAATTTTTGTACCTATCGAAATGTCTCGATAGCAATATATACTAAACTAATCCTAAGACATCTAGCATTAAAGAAGATACTGGCAATAAACATGGTATTTATTTCGCATTCGAAATGTCACGTTTCTTCACCGTTTTCGTTGAGTTCATTTGGGAATCCCCGTCATGAGTGAGACGCTCGACTGAGGATATGACGCAAGTGAATGGTTATTATCCACAAACCGAATATCAATTCCCAACTAATTAATTTAACATCAACTCAAGGGTGTGACAACACTTTGACGATAACAGAATCAATGACTGTGTCATCACCGAGAATAAAACAGTATCACAACATTCTATGAAGAAAACAATTTTCTGAAGGGAGCGTTTATCAAATCAGTAATGCATGAGCCAAATTAGGTGAATTAGTCCCGTTCCTTGATTATTTCGTGAGGGTCATCTTTGGATCTTCCACTCGATCGGTCCAAATGTTCCTATTCGGAGGAAAAAACAAAAAAATTACTTTTACCGAGGAATTATTCACTTGGGAAAAGAATTATTTCAGGTGAGAAAAGCTCAAATTTGAAAAATGTGAAAAATAATGGGGAGTGTTCATTCAAGGTCATATGTAGCATGATCATCTCATAATTCAATATAATTGTAATATTTGGAAATGGATATGAACCACCGAGGAATGACTGGCCTGAAGGAACCCGCTCCTAAAAAAAAAATTCTTCTCAGCCTAGTAAAAAAAAATACTATTTTTCGTCAGAAGACATCGGGGATATTCATAAATCATAATTATCGTTAAATTTTGAAGCCGTCAATTAGTTAAGATCATTCTTAAACTTTTAATTATATAAGTAATCATCAATTTAAATATTTAAAGTCTGAATTATTTTATTAATCAACAATTTAGGTAGGAAGATTGAGGATTATTTGGTTAATCGAAAATCCCTTTTACGAAATTAGAATTATTTACTTAATGGCAAATTTACAGTCCCATATTATGAAATATTTAATCCAGTAGTAAAGTGGTGAATCGGTTTAAGCCTACTCAACTCCCAGTTGAGTTTTTGTTGAATAACTAGGAATTTAAGAAAAAAGATGGCAAAATTTTTGTCAGATCTTTTTCGATAGTCTTCACTTTTCTCTACAAAAAAGATTTCTAGGAAAATTTTGCTAACTCCTTTAGAATTTGAGATATTCATCGAGAATTGACGCTCGAATGGAATTGAGTTAAATCGTTTGACCACTTCACTACTGAATTCGTCATCAATTGGAAAGTTAAATTATTATACTATTTTTAAATTGTCATGACTATATTTAAACCTTTATAAATATGAGTCGGAAATCCTTTTAATATTGATGGCCATCCCTGGAAGACATTTACTTATTTTTTAGATCTATTTTTTTTAGATATATTTTTTAAATTTCAACTTATTTTTGAGATATTATGTCGATTTTTCGTTAGTGTGTCCGGTCAAGTCACTCTGAGAGTATTACCAAGCTCCCATTGCGTTTGATCGCAACTGTTGTCGGGTAAATTCACGCACTCCTCGGCCTTAACCTTTTTTTCTCGAGATCTTAATTTCGATTATGCTATTTTCGGAACCCTTCCTTAGAAGGGTTCTGAAATAAACTCCACGGCAAGCTCTATCATGGCCAAATCTTCAATGACGAAATTTCGGGCGATTTCGTCATTGAAACTTCACATTTTGATGATAATAATCAATGAAAACTGCAAATTTCAATTATTGTATTGCATTATTTCAAATGAAACATCCGAAGAAGTGTGGGGATGTCAAGATTTTCGGCAAAACTGAAATCTTGCTTTAAGAAAGTTAAAATGTTGATAAAATTTAATTACTTTTTTTTCAATACAAAGAACAATTCCTTCCCTTTATGACGAGCCTAAATTGAGCTCAATTGATAAATTTGTTTCTGAGTTATGAATAATTTTAAAAAGTCTAAAGTGTCCATTTTACCCCATCCTCCTCTATTTATCAAACTAATTTTAAAGTTGACTTAACTTGCCTCATTTCACTCGACGATAAAAACCCTCTGTTATGATATAAATCATCGATCATCTCATCAATCCACGAAAAAAACATTCAAATGTCATGACGCGTTATGGAGGGACTATGCATTTGCGTATATATTACCACACGAATATGCATCGCCACGAGGTTGATCACCAAGTTGCTGATGCAAATCTAATGGAATTGGGTCGTTATCCACTGTTAATACAAATCGAGTCAAAAATAACTCAAGTACTCACCCGACTCCTTTCCCTGTCTTCTATTTCATGCATTAATGATTCAGAGGATAAATCGGGAATTATGCAAGTGATAATCTCCAGATTGTTGCGTGACGGACGAGACAGGTGAAATTGATGTAGGATTGGCGCAGTCCAGTCAAGACATTCTACGCTACACTAAATTTTAGAGAAATGCTTCTCACGATTTCTCGTTTGGGCATTGGTATTGCATTCTTCTCAAAATCGGGAACTTGAGAATCGCTAGAAAAAAATCAGTAGTGAAGTGATCATAGGGTTTAAATCGATACCATTCTAGCGCCAGTTCTTGATGAATATCCGAGGGGGCTATTCACAGGCAAATTGGGTGACACCGCGATTACAAAATGTAATCGATTACCCAGGATTACAGGACTGATTACATTGATTACCATTGCCTATGTGATAACCGTGATTACCATGAGCACAGAATGTGATTACATGATTACAAATTATTTCGTCGATTACATTCTGTGATTACCAAACATCTGTAATCATTGAAATCACAAAAATGGCCAAAGAAATGAAGGAGGGGCGAGGATTCGAACAGAGGAAAGTGGTGAAGTGGTAAAACGGTTTAAGTTGACTTATCTGCCAGTTGAATTTTTGAGAAATATCTCCGAATATAAAGCAAATGGCGAAATTTTCGTTAAAATCTTTTTGGTAGCTTTCCATTCGCTCTACAAAAAAGGTTATAACAAAAATTTTGCTGTCTCCCTTAGATTCCGAGGTATTCATTGAAAACTGATCAATAGTCAAAATTGACTGGTACACTTTTACCAGTTCGCTACTGAATTGCACTGAGACAAAATCCATCTGTAAGTTCCCATGAGGGGCTCATTCGACCAGGAAATTTTTTATTTTTCATATATATATCTACATGAAAAATTACCAGTTGAATTATCAAAAATTATCAGTTGGATACCGTGTTGACTACATAAAATAACAGTCGAATAGTGGAATTCTATGGACTGAAATTTGGACGGGAAGAATTCTCTCCAAAAAATCAAGAATATTCTAGGATTTTCGATAAAGTTCCAGAATTTTCCAGAAAGCTCCAGAATTTTCTAGAAGTTTCAGTGCCTACTAAACTATCCACCGTAACCCAATAACTTATTTCCTAAAGCCGACAGGGGACTCTAAACTACGAACAGTAAAAATCCCATTGAAATCCATCATTTTTCCCTGAAGCGCAGCCAAAGAACGGGCAACAGATTTATTATACTCCAGAAAATTTAAAAAACCAAAAGATTAAGTGGCAAATGATAGCACTGTTAGCACCGCTGAGTCTGCAAACCAGGGGGAGATATAATGCGAGGTTACAAATGAAAAAAACTTTCTCGCGCCTAAAAAAGTCGGTCAATAGCGTGTGTGTATATCAACTCCAGAGATTGGTTGTCTCCGAGTTTACCCTCGATATATCCCATTATGACGCACTGCAATCCATTATTCCTTCCAAATATAGTTTTTCCTCACGACTATTGTGCCATATAAACCCCCATGCACTAATATCTTTATCACTTCGCTTTTTTGTTCCTCATATTGACAATACACTTGTGACTAAAAATAATTCTCCGCGATAATTATGTCCACGACGTCATCACATAATCGTGCGAGTACGAAAAAAAGGCTCGTTAGTCACTCAGTGCAAACTCAAGGGAGATTTTGAGTGGTCCTGAATGAGTGGAGCGACGATCAAGGAAACGTCTGTTGGGAGAACAAGTGAATAATTATTTGATCGAGATTTGCGTCATTGCACTGTTTACATGATTGTCTATTTTCAGTCGAGCACAAGACACTTGTTTTTACCCACTTAATTATCGGAAAAACGTTGTAATGTGCTTCATATTTTCGAAGGAAGATGGAAATTCCAGGCGTCACGAACAGCTGCATCTTGCTTGGTCAGAGCTGACAACACATCGACACCTGATGCAAATAATTCCAGAAATATTACGCTAATAAATCATCATGCACAACATTTCCACGAATAATTTGTACTTACATCCTGTTTTTATGTAATCGGTAATTGATTCCTTGATAGCCGCCATAGGCACTGCCATATTTAGCCTAGGATAGAGAGTCCTAGACGTTATAATATTGCACACAACCATTCCCAGTAATTCACCAGTTGTTGATCTCACAATTGGCCCACCGCTGGCACCACTTTGAACACAACAGGTGGTCTGTAGCATGCATGTCGATACCCTCGAGATATTTCCACGTGTTATTGTAGGAAGAGTTGAGGAGAAAAATGGAAATCCAGCGCTAACCACAGTCTCACCTGGATGAATATGAAAAATAGTGCAGTGGGATTAGGTCGTAATTGGTTGGAATTATCGCGTGAATACTGCCCACCTTTTTCTGCCGCTCCATCAGCTATCTCGAGGGCTCTCAGTGTGGGATCCATCGCTTGTGTGTCGACACTCAGAACGGCAACGTCATATGCCTGTCCTCGTGGTGTACGGTATACCAATGTCGCCCACACACCCGATATTGAGGATGAAGATTCTCGATTATTGTTGGTACGAAGGACAACCCTTATGCGCCTTTCAGGCGCCTGTAATTTTCAATTAATTAGGGGTAAGGGGGAGACGCAGACTTTATGGACAAAGAGTTTCTGGGATCTGCGCAATTTCAAATATTCTTTAGGGAAATTCAGGAGCGAAGTGGTCTTTAACGATTTCGTCTTTAACTGAGTTTTCCAGAAATATTTCCGACTTTAAGGAAGATAGAGAAATTTCCATAATAACCTTGTTTGAAATTCAGCTATTCAAACTAGTCAAACGGTCACCGGGCTCAACGAAAATCTCGAGAAACTTCGGGACCCTTCGGGGTCACGGTCAGCTACGAAGAAAATCGCCGAAAAAGTCAGTAGTATCGTTCTAGACACCGAGAGAGTCACTCTAATCACAGTATTGTATGGCCGTAACCGCTCAATCGAGTACATCACCGGAGTACATCAACGCGATATATTTGAGTCTAGCGCTTCGTACAGCGTATCTATTTAATTTAATTCAATTATCAATTAATTCCGAGTTAACTATCAATTATTTTGAGTCAATCATCAAGTTCAATATCGAGAGAATCTCAAGTGCAGTGCATTTTTCAAATCATCATTTAATTGACTTTGTCGAGCAACTCAACAGTGTAACATTATTAATTTATCAAGACGCGTGGGTTATTCCACAATAAAGTACATCAACAGTGTGGTTTTATAATTCCGCGTGTTTTTAATTTTCCACCTCCTTCCACAATTCCACTTTTCCCCAACCGGCACCCTCTCTCTACACTGTTAAAAATTTTCGTCTGAATTTTGCGTGTGAAATTCCGGAAATTTTTATCGTGTTCAAGTTTCACTGAAATTTCAGGACATCTTCCTTCATCTTTTTTTCATCATGTTGTCATTGAACAATCAAATATTCCATTGATTTTCTATTCACATGATCTGAAAATCAATAAAATACTTGATTTTTCTATTCAATTATTCTGTGAAAATTCAGAAAAATCAGGAAAATTTAGGGAACAATTGAAAATTTATGTCATTTTGTTTCTGAACATTCATGTTTCACTGAAAATTCAATCAAGTTGTGAAATTTCCATCTCACGTCCACTGAAAACTCATGAATTTCCGTCAATTCTACTTAAAACTTGAAATTTCATAACCATTTTGCTCTAAATTCGATTCAATGTCACTCTCATGAGATTTACTATAATATCTTCTATGAAATTTAACAAAATTTCTAACAGTGCAGGAGTTAAATGAATTTATTGACAATTTTAAGGTTCAACACGGGAATTTTTAACAGGTCAACATTTCAAAAGATTTCAATAATGTTTTCAAATATGTAATGTTCAATATATTTGAAAGCAGGACTACAAATTTTTACGAATTTTTCCCTTACGAAGTTTTTGTGTGAAAGAAAAAATCGAAAAACGGCGGGGATTCCCTCATTGTGCGACCACTTAAGGTTTAAACGAAAACAACTGGGAATTCGAGGAAATAATACTGCCATCCTCTAATAATGTAATAATTGTACTTTGTCATTCTAAGGATTGAGTTAATATTTCAATAAATTTATTGTTTTGAACAATGTTGTTTTTTTTAATAAAATGTTGACTATTTTCGGCGTTTATCTTCGGTCAACTGTAAATATTTCAGGAACAAAAGCGAGGTTTTGGAACACGTTCCAATTTCGATTGCATTCCAGAGGCCAGGAACGAAACGAAACTGTAACCTTCCAAGCTAGGAATGAAACTCGGAACGAAAGTCCTGGAACATTACACATCAAATGATCTTCAAGATTCAATGCAAGACGAGGAACATGATTACAAGGGTTAAACCTAGTCTTGTCGTCTGGGCTTGAGTGCCCTCGAAAGCCCCGAACTTTCGTTTCGAGTTTCGTTTCGTTAATAATAATAATAGTAATAATAAAATAAAAATATTATTATCATTTTATTATTATTATTATTATTATTATTATTACATTATTATATATATTTTTTTACTCGTAAATGAGATCGCTGATTATATTATTATTATTATTATTATTATTATTATTGTAATATTTTTCCATGGCGTTTCTTGGAACGAAACGCCAGAAATGACATTTCCGTTCCGTTTCAGAGTTTCGCGCCAAGTCCCTGATAAAATTTCGTCACAAGAAAACGTATGATTGTCAGTTTAGATCTAATTACTTGGTTTCAAAATAACGACTGTATGAAAAAAATAGTCGATGGGTAGAAACACGCAACGTTTATGATTTGCGATTGAATGACCGGCAATTTTCTATCATTTTTTCCGCCTACCCAAAATAACAATCGGAAGTATGACCGAAATTCTTGAGATAAAATATTTTTATCACACGACGGTCACTTTTTGATGAACTGACGGATTGAAAAACGTAATATCACCTCAGATCCCTGAAACCGAGGGAAATTTTCCAATCCCTGCACAATCTACGATACCTTTAGTGCTCTTACGATGCACAAGAACTTTCGATAATTACTCACCTCCTTAACAACGTGGGAACAAGTGAGAATTGTACCAGTATCACGATCCAGGACTATTCCACTGCCCCACTCGGCTCCACACCGCACGAGTACCACACTTTTATCTAACAGCTCTGCAATTCACGATAATTAATGCCTACCCTATCTGCATACCTCCACCTGATTATTCATTAAGGGGGTACTGAGGTACTAAGGTGCAATTTGAAAGTCTTCGGTTGATAAAAATAGTTATCGAGCGACTCTCGATATATCATGAGTTACCTAAAAAAGTGAGAAAAGTTTTAAATCCAATCCGAGTTACCCCGGAGCTTTTGAAATTCTTTTTTGTCAAATGTTCGTCAGATTCCGTAGAATGAAACTTAGTTTTTTTTCATTATCTCAAATTGATTGTTTTGATTTTCAGTTGATTTTTCCTCAACCCCGTTATTTCTTAGCATTAAGCACCTTTCATTTACTATGTTAATGTTCAACTATTCAAAATGGTTTTTAGATCCGGCATACAAAACCGAAAAAGATACTTTTCTCATGATCTAGCTACGCTTTATGCACTCGAAATTCACTTTACACACTCGTCCACAAAAACAACCACATTATTCCCACTACCATGCCGAAGAGTGAACTCGGCAGGTACCACAAAAAATGGGATGTGTTACACGTGCGTGTAAAAAGTGAAACTTTTCACACTAGTAACACAATATACTATTTTGACCCTTGGAAGGGTAGCACTGGACTTCGACGAGCGTTAAACCACCTCCCATGAGTCAAAAAACCCTTTTACGCACTCGTATCGAAATATACTATAATGTACACTTTTGTGAACACAGAATTCGGCAGGTATCACAAAAAATCGAATGTGTTACACGTGCGTGTGAAAAAGTGGATCTGTACGCAACTAATACAATAGAGGGGAGGGAGGGTAAAACGGACCAGGCCGGCGAAACGGACCACTGACAGAAAATTGATAATTTTTATGTCACACCGTACGATAAGTCAAGTTTAAAGCACGATGTAACATAAAATATTACAATTAAACAATTACAATATTGTAATTAATATTAAAATTTTTTTTTTTGCTTCTGAATGGAAGCAAAAACAAAAATTCAAAGTCATTTGTGATTTGAGGCGATTAGCAAATCTGATCAAATTGCGGTTGCAACGACATTTGTTGTCTATAAAACCCCAGTTACGGTTACGATCCAAGAAACTCACTTTTAATTCAACACATTCAGTGTTCCCGATTTCAAGGAAAGGCAAAAAAAAATAAAAATGACCAATTTCCTGTCAGTGGTTCGTTTTGCCACAGGGGTCCGTTTTGCCCTGCGGTCAATTTTGCCCTCCCGCTCCGTGTTAACCTTCCCTACTATTTTTGACCCGTGGGAGGTGTGCAGTGTTCAGCGAGGGTTAAAGAAAATTTTTCCCACGAGTGCCGAACCCTATTTGTCGTCACAACGTGTGAAAAGAGGAATTTTGCGCACGCGGAGCGTGCGTAAAATTTGACTTTACGCTCAAGTGATGAATAGTACATATCCATACTAGGCCGTGAGGAACTTTTCTGGCAAATATGAGGTTACAGGACGAGCCGGAGGCGAGTTCGGTAATCATATGAATTAAAAACGTTCTTCACGGCCGTGTATCGAACAATACTTTTACCGAGCGAAGCGAGGTTAACACTTAAGTGAGGGAATCCCCGTCAAACCATACGCAACCTATATGGCGCCACTGTAGAGCGAGTGAGATGCTAGAAAAGAGCGACCACTTAAGGGTTAAAATCGCGGTTTATCAGGCCCAGTGACGAAAAAAATGTTTATGTGCTTATTACTTCACGCCTGTATGTATTTTTTTTTGGCAAACTTTGATGGACATCAGCCTGATGTCTTGAATAAACAAATTGAATTGAATTCGGAAAAAGTTTACATCGGATGGAAATTGTAGTGTGAGGAGCATTTCCGAGCCAAAAACCCGAAAAACGATGTTTTTCGTAAAATGGGTTGGGTCCAAAATTTTTGTCACGTTTTTGGGTGTTCTATGATATATCGAGAATCGCTCAATAGCTATTTTCCTCATCCGATGACTTTCGAATTTCACCACGGTACCCCCTTAAAAAACAACTACAGGAAAAATAAACTTTCTTTACCAGTGAGACTGGTATTGCCATAACCCGTAACACAATTTTCGATGTTCTCGTGCTTCCTGAGTAGCTTCATCAGACAGGGAACGAGACGGGCAACAAGCGTGTAATCCACCCACTCACCCCGGCACCAGCTCAGGGGAGCAATCACCATCCCACATAAGAGTCTACTTCCGCTGAGGCAAATAAGAAAAATCGTAAGGAAAAGATTGAATAGAACAGAGCGCGATCATTAGATACTATTGACACAGAAATCAACTTGTCCTGGGAGAAAAGACGTATCTCGGAGAAATTATTTGGAATGAGGTATTTCAATGTTTCCATTCGAGAAGACATTACTCACAAGAACTTCGGCTAGATACAGGTTGACAAATTGTAGGTGCCGGGTCAATTAACCCTCGGTCCTCGTTATTGCATCGATCGCACGGAGAGAAATATTCAGTAATAATTACGGAACAATTCACGTAATCCGCAATGGGGAATCATTTTCCGGAAATTTTTATAGTTCAGTGAATTTTCAGGTTCATCCCCGAACAAAGTATGAAATTGTCACGTAATTTTTCCCGAAGAAGTAAAATTTTACAGAAACTTTCCGATTCTTGAACGTTCAACAATTTTTATGAAGTTGGGTAGTTATTTCTACGTTCCGTTCCGTAAAAGTTCTCAATCGTTGGGGAAAAATTACGGACCAACTTGTTGTCCCCACAGCGGTGAGTCATCAGACGAGTGGTCAATTTTTACGGAACAAATCGTAGAATTTACGTGGCGATTCGTACAATTCCAGCTACGACTCACCCTTTTTATTGAATTTTACTTCGCTCGCGGATTACATTTCGGAACGTAATTTTTACCTTTTTGTCTGGTAATTTTTATTGAATTTTTCTCTCCATGCATGCCTTCGGTAAATCGATCGCCTCGAAGTTCTAGAAGATTTTCATTCAACATTTCGGTTCAAATAAAAACAAGTGGATAATCGCATTTTCTGTATATGAGTATAGTTTATGTTGCTAACAAATTAGCAATATGCTTCCGCATGGATTCTCTATTTTTGAAATTTATTACGCTTATTTTTTATTGTTTTGAATAGTGACACCCATATGACTCTCTTATGATCCCTATATTCCCCTTTTATGAGCCTATATGACCCTCATATTGCCACATATGACCTCCATATGACTCCCGTATAACCCCATGTGATCCTCATATAACCCCATATAATCCTGTATCATCCCATATGACCCCATCATGACACCATATGACCCCAGATAACTTCCAAATGACCTCATGTACCCTCATATGACCCCATATAACTCATATATGACGCCCATATGACCTCCATATGACCTGAAGCTTCATATTGCTACTATGCAATTTAATAAATAGTTAGCATAGTTAGCATTTTCATCATCTTTGCACTTCATCGAGAAAGCATCAAAACAAACTTTTTAGGCCATGATGTCATTGATATGACTGTTAATTTTTCCAGTTTATCATGAAAAAAATGAAAAAAAAAATCTCAAACTATATGCCGTAGCTCAACAGTGATAGATGCGATCCGCATCATATTTTAATAGAATCAAGAGGGTATCAATACAAATTTTTTAAACCATGATTCAGTTCATTCCGATAACAATTCTTGGACTGAGCGATGAAAAATCGATTTTTGAAAAAATACCAATATTTCACAAACTCTATGAATAATTCAACTTTAATTGGTGTCGATGAATAGAGGCTATACCCATAACGTCTATATCCATGGAAAAATTCATGAAATTTCATCAAGAACTTATAAAGAAAACTGCGAAAAAAAAATTCAAAAAAAGTACACAGACACACATACAGACACCATCTAAAAATCGCATATTTAGACTTTTGAGGCCATATTTGTGGACGTCCGCATGAAAAGGGACCACTTTGGCACTATTGGAGTTATGTATATTCCCATAATCTTGAGCTGATTCTGAACATTTAGAGCCCAGAATGAACTTGATAGCGTAAAGAATGACGACGCTAAAGAAGATCGAAACAATAATTTAACATGGGTTTAAATGGGAGTTGGCAAGAGAAAAACGTGAATATCTCGGAAACTAGAATCGACAAAGTGCTCCCTTTCCATGCGGACGTGCACATTTAGTTACCCTGACACAAAATTTTGGAAACCTAATTTTGAACGATTGCAAAGCCTCCATTCGGAAAAATCGACAATGTCGAAAAAATGGAAAATTCGAAATGTCTTTTCGAATGAGTCTCACGATACACGTCTTTTCCTCTAGAGTCATCCTTACTTCGGTCTCCTGACGTACACTGGACCACCCTCGCACCCAGGAACGGCATTAGCGTCTGTCAGTATGACACAATCATGTGCACCGAGGACATTGCTCACTATTCCACGGGAGACTGAATCAATGAAGACGGGATTTCCAAATGGTGTTGATTCAATCAACATGTGAACTCCTCTTGCAGGGGTCTCGAGGGGCTCGCACACACGCAACAAGTGACTCAGGGACTGCTCTGCACTCCTCAGCGTCTCGGTTACAGTGAATTCCGCTTCTCCATCGTGCAAACGCACGAGTAAAAATATCGTCAACAGGTCTTTGTCTGTTTTCTTGGAATCCTCGTCGAAACTCCATCCGTGGAATAAATTCTCGAGTGTGTCAGAGAGCAGAGGACATCGCCAGGCGCCGCAGATTGTTCCACATGTCTCGCTGATTTTAGAATCCTCCACTGACGCCTCATTCGTCCTCAACGTTCTCGGACCCGTTCTTGACGTCACGCTAACTCTAACATGGGAATTTTTTTGGGGGATAGGAATGCATGTTAGGATTCCCGGTTTTAGGCCACGAATGAAGTGAAGGGTATCGTTATTTTTGTTTGAGCTTGTTGCGTAGAAGAGGCCACTCGTCAAAACCCAGGTGTCACTGATTTTTATTCCAGATGCGCCACTTACCTCACTGGAGCTTCGTTCGACGAAGGATATCGAGACGCTGGTCGACTCCATCTATTATTCCTCTATTATCTGGAAAAATGGAAAAACGATAGATGTAAACAAGTGGGCTACCGCCGGGTCGCTTTATTTGGGCTCAACAAGTGCGTTATTTTATCTACGAGACCGAACGCGCGCTACAACGCGCTGTAATCGTAACAATCATAATTGAAAATCTCAAAATTAAATTAATCATGAATTAAATTTGCCGCCTCAGACGACTGGAACCAATGAGGAATAAGCGTGACAGACTTGCGAGATATCGATAGTTATCGACTTTAAGTGTATGTTCTTTTTAGAATAGGAGTAGCGTATTGATGCCATTTCATTATGCCCCTTTTCCTAACAGATTCGATATTCCTTTTTTCAATTTATTGTTTAGAATCATTCTCATTAAAAAATGTAATACGACCGATGAGAATCAAACGTCCCAATTTATCAGCTGTCAAATTTTCATGTTGCAATAAATGATTTGCTCATGTTCTAATTCCTATGCACACCGAATAAGATTTTAATCATAATTACAATTCAATTCCTTCTAGAACACACTTTAGAGTGTGAATTTCTGGATTGCAATGTTCGTTGGTAAAAGTGCGTGTCCACACTGTTATCAATTTTTAGTTAGTTTAGTATTTCAATTAATCTGTTGTTTATCTCATCAATATAATTCCGTGCTCAGAATATGGTCATCCCGTGTTTTCAGCAACAAATTAAAAATTTAAACTTAATTTGGAGTCTCGTGTCACAGTTTCTTTTTATTCATATCCGAAATTTTGTATTTGGATATTAATTTTATTTGTTCAAAGTGAAAAAATCGATCATCATTTTCATTATATTGCATTCAGATTCTCCTGTCCTTAACGACAAAAATGTGAGATAATCTCATAATTCTAGCTAATAATTCTAATCAACTTTCTTCGAAGAAAACTTTAGTGAACACAATATTAAGAAAATGGAATTATTCTGTTTCTCTGACAATTATGATTCGTTTATTCATGTTTTAGAGAATGGTATTCAATTGTCTCTTGTTTGTTAGGCGGGTTTCATGAAAATTCGACGCAAGACGCATTTTCGATTCGCGATATTGCCCATGCTTTTTTTTTAAAGGACTAGTGTGTTTGATGGCCCGCCTTCTGACGGTCGAATTCCCTTGATTCTGAAATCGACATTTTGATGATAAATAATAGAGAATTCTAGAATTCTCTGAAATATTATCGAAGTACTTCAAGAGTGCATCGATGATGAAATGGTCTCGAGCGTAAGCTCTCAAATCGAGAAGTTTGCATAAATTTTTACGGTAATTTTACGATAAAATCGCGGTAAAGTTAATGGAAACATTCCCTCGCAGAAAACTGCTGAATAGGCCTGGAGTTTTTAAAATACTTGTTTAGACCCTTCCAAGATTTTCCCAAGCGTTAGCTTCTGATGTGTTTTCTAAGGTAGGGGAGGGTGTGCCTGTACCGCTCACCTCAGGGGAAATGCCAGTTTTATATTTTATATTTCAACTTGAGTATAAAAAACGTATTTGTGAGACTTCTTCAACTATTGAACTCGTTATTCTCGAAGTGTAGACGCCTCATTCTCCTTATAATCCACAAAATTCATTGAAAATAAAAGAGAGAGCCTATTGAGCGGTACTACCCGCCATCGGGTAATACCGCTCGGCACGAGATTCCAATGCCGCTCATAGGGTTTCGCGTGTATCGCTCGTGCCGCAACCTAACCTGTACTCGAGTGCTGTCGAGCGACTACGTGGCCGATCCTATGAGCGGTATTACCGGCTCCGCTCGGCGTCAACAAAATTGTTGATAATTATTGACATGAATGGAGTTTTGAGTTCGAATTGGTCTCAAATTTCGTGTGAAAGTACCACGAATCGAATAACCACAGTTTAATATGAGAATTCAGCGTTTAAAACTATCAAAAACCTTAATTACAAGCTACCATTTTGCACTGTAAAGACCTCAAAACTTCATTACGTGTTTTTTCATATTTAAAGTGGTAAATAAAGTGAAATTTTTCCGACAATCACCTCCTATCATCAAATCCTTCATGATCAGGAACAGAAAGAAATTTTTAAGTTGATGGTTGTGGAGATAATCGGGTGAGCGGTATTACCCGCTGAGCGGTACAGACACACCCTCCCCTATATCCCTAGAAAACACATTTTTCTTAAGACTGTCCCCATGTTTTTCATAGATAATATTTATAAGTCTCCAGCTATCGAAAAAAATCCAAGATGAATTGATGCTCAAATATGTATCTAATTTAATTTTTTGTTTAGAGAAATTTCACGTTTTTTTTTCTTGGGGACGAATGAAAAATATTCATAAGAAAAATGCTCCAGTGGAAAAATTTTCCGGGGGATTTTTCACTGGGAAAAAAAATCCGAAAACCTTTCGTCGTCGGGCCAGCAGCCGAAAAAAAGAAAGCAGCCGTCTAACCAAGCGAAGCGAGGTTAGACCCACGATTTATGGGGCGTAATGATAAAAATAGTATCAGTGGTTGGCCAGTCCTCGCCTTCGGCTCGGACACCAACTCCGTGCGAGTAAAAAACCCCATGGCACTCGCCCTGAACAATATATTTCCGTAGTGATTTTCACTTTTACGAGTTTGGGGAAAGGCCAGCACCAATCCCCGGACGAGGAACAGTGAAGGTCAGTCCAGAAAAAATTACTGCGTTCGTCATAAGAATCGATTGTGATGAAAATCTCATTTTCGAAAAAAAAAACAACTCAAATCGTTCTACCACTTGGCTACTGAATTCATTTGTCAAATAGCAAAAATATCAGCGATAGAGCTCTGCAAAGGAGACTGGAGCCGCAGTGGAATCCACGAGTCGAAGTAAAAAAGCGAAGATAAACATCCGAGACATTAATCAACACGGATGATACACCACGGATGATTAAATTGAGGTGTGACGAACGTTCAATTGATCGTACAAAAACATGTGTTGAATTAACTCTGCATCGATGGGAGTATAATTGATGAGGCCATAACCATCATTTAATTTTCCTCATTTTTCCCGATATAGAGATCATAAAATATCGATTTTTGTCAGTGGAGCAGGGACTTGAATGGTTATACGTCACCACTGTTCTATTTTCATCAATTAGAAATAAATTAAAACAGATGGGAAAGAGAATCGAGAAAAAAAATTGAGTGGAAAATAAGCTGAGTCACGGAGTGATGTTGTTAATAGCTGGAGGATTTTGCATTTTTGCTGATGATGCAGGCACGAATCTTCTCGGAAGCTGGAGTCTGGTGATTTTGAGCGAATAAAAAAAATGTGATGCACGCGATACACTTTGTAGTATACCCAATCGTATGAGTCAGTGGTGTTATGTGATGCAAGTGGATGAGACGAGTGGATGAAAAATGAGAGCAATAGTTGCACCAGCGTATGCGGAATGATTTTTCCACTCGTCATGATCAATATCGCGAGGAATCAGGGAATTCCGCGATGCGGGAAACAGATTTATTGGATACATAGTAATATGATTTGCCAATTCCTCATCACTTTATTCATTAGGTCGTTAGAGGTAATCAATGGATTATTTATACTTCAGATGATAATAAAATGCTCTTGTGAGTTGTCATTTCAACGACTTTTTTATGGTTATCCAGCGAATTCTTTGCCCCCTCTTGGTGAGTCGTAGAGAACCAGTCTATAATTATCTCGGGTTATTCGAACGTAATTATTTCATGAAGTTGCATATACGTCAGCATTTGTATTGCTAATTTTACGTGATTATCGACACTACTTGGGGCTATTCCGATACACTGTTAGGGAATTATCATTAAATGTTCAACAATAACTAATTCATATGACAGTTTTATGTGTGTTCTCGTTGAGCAGTCAGTTGATTTGTGGAGTATTCAATGGGATTCCATTTTTCAAATTCACAGGGGAATGGAAATCATTGAGAATTATGAATATTCAGGGAAGGATTTGTGCTGAATTCGCAATGTATTCAAACTTCAATTGAACATGATTTTTAATTTTCGGAATCACTTGAAAGAATTCAAGCTGTTATTAAAATTCGATCGTTAGTTTAACATTTTAAGAAATGAAATTTTGTTCAATTTGTGGGGTAAATGGGGGTACATCGATTTTGAATCAAATTTTAATTTATAATATTGAAAATTCACAGACAACGAAAACTTCACGGTTAAAATTCTTCGTTTGAATTTTCCGTACCAAATTCCGGAAATTTTTATCGTGTTCAAGTCCCACTGAAATTTCAGGAAATTTTGCCATTGAAAAATTAAATATTTCATTTACTTTCTGTTCAAACGATCTGGAAATCGATAAAATACTTGATTTTTCAGTTCAATTATTCTGTGAAAAATTCTGAAAAATCAGGAAAGTTCAGGTCATTTTGTTTCTGACTATTCATGTTCCACTGAAAATTTATGAATTCCCGTGAATTCTGCTTCAAGCTTGAAATTTCTTGACCATTTTTTCCTTAAATCCGATTCAATGTCACTCTCATGAGATTTACTATAATATTTTCCATGAAATTTCAAAAAAATTTCATGCCCTATATCACCAGAAATTTTGCAGAAGCAACTAACTACACAGATGTAAACGACATATATAAATACTTAAAAGACTGTATACTGCACATTCAGATAATTTAACCGAAAATAAGGCAATCTAAAATTCTGAATATGAACAGCGATGGCCATCAATCTTTCGATTCTTCCATATTAAAAGAATTTCCGACTTACATTGATCAAGGTTTAAATATACTAATCGAAATTAAAAATCGTAAAATAATTAATAATCTAAATTTCCAATTGATAATGAATTAAATATTTAAAAAATGGAACTATAACTTTTCTGTTAAGTAGATAATATTAAATTTCTTATAAGAGATTTCTGATTATCCAAATAATCGTTAATCTTCCTAACTCAATTACTGATTAATGAATAATAATTCAAAATTTGACTATTTAAATTGATGATTAATTCAATAATTGAAATGTAAAAGTGATATTACGATACGGACAACTTAATAATTTAACAGTAATTATAATTCTGTAGTGAGGTGGTAAACTAGGATAAGTGTAATTGTTTTTTGAAAATTCTCTATTGCTTAAATCGAAAGTTCTCACAAACGTGGTCAAATTTTTTAAGTCTTCTGAAAGTGTTCCATTTTTGCACTTATCCTAGCCAGTCTACCGTCTAACTAATACCGTTAACTCATTTGTGAACTCTGATTGTGATGTGGATGTTTATACGGACTCGGAGTCATTACATCTAGAGCTTACAAATACTTATCTGGGCTAAGAGAAACTGCTTCATAATGTTTACTTTATAATTTAAATTTGAATCTTTGTTAGTGCATAATTTTCTCCTATTTACCTGCTTCGTGCCATTAACTCGCATTTTTTTGTTTTCTTGTTATCAGAATATTTACTTTTATTTTACAACTTTATATGATATGTAGTGACCCTGTCATTGGCCTTTGGCTGTTGGGTCTCAGTGCACAAAATAAAATAAAATAAAAATAAAATTATCCTAGTTTAGCACTTCGCTATAGAATTGATGGACATGGCTATCCCTGCAGATGAATAAATTTGTTACGATTCCGAACAAATGATTTCTATAGTGGAAAATTGATTGTTTATAAATTAGCCATAGAAAATGCTCAAATTTTCAAACATTGCATTTTTTAAATCATTTCATCAATTTTCCTCCAAAAGTAAACATTCCAATTTTTTTTCAAAATGTGAAATTGTTTTCTATCGTTTCACTGTCGAGATTCAAATTGAGACCCGCAAAGTTAAAATAATACAATCATTGTGAAATGTCCGGAAGCTGAGGGTTAAATGGGACTCACATGAAAGCTCTGACATTCGCCTACAAAAGTAGAGAAGCATTCCACTGGAGAAAAAATAGCCGAAGTACTTGGATATCCTCTAAATCGTCTAAATGCACTGATAGAAAGGATGAGTTATTGCTAACGAATTGATTTGGCTGGAGACGAGGGTCTATTCTGTCTCACCAAATGTTCATTCGTTAATAGTTAACAAATGCACATTTGAGGAGCCTTGTTTGCCTCGATTTTCACTTTTAAAGTGAACCATTCGTTAACTATTAACGAATATTCATTTCATCATATTCAACTCTACCATTCGTTAATAGTTAACGAATCTCGTTTGGAATAAATGAACCAGTCTATCAGGGTGATTAAGAGGAGACAAAATTTCACTGAAATGTTCACGTGATTAATGCTTTGAAATAAAAAGTTCATTGAATCTCCAGGATGGAGCTATAACTCTGGAGCCATATGATCGAGGTTCATATGAAACAAGGAAATGATCCCACGAACATTAGCCAAGTCTGTGACGCAAAACGTCTCGGCGTTTCGGTAAACGTGGACGAGTTTTTTTTAGAACTTTTTCTGCATTATTCCACCGAGATAATTGGCAGAGGAGACTTTGATTTCCTTTGGCAGTTGTTGGGATAAAAATAAACTGGAACAGGGTATGTGCGACGTCTTCCCTTTCGTCACATTCTCAGTAAATGATAGTCATTTGCATTAGCAAGTATTCAGACCTCCAATCACAGAAAACCACAGCGGTCACACACGCTTTCTCAGACGAATCTCCCCTTTACTATGTTTTTTTATTTTCTTTTTCTCCACATGTGCTCATTTATCAACACGAAATAGTCCCTTGAATGAAATAAATATTAATCCAACGGGGAAAATAAATAATCTGGAGTCAAGACTGTACTACTTTGAATGAAAGTAGCTCTATCTACCCTTTCGACGGGCTGCAGTATAGATTTAAACCTTTGTCACTACTCGTGTCGATAAGTGCCTTTTCGTTTACTTGTAAATGAAAAAAGGCACAGTTTGCCACTCATTGAACGTAACATCACTGATAAAATTGTATATTTCGATACGAGTGAGACGGAATATCCACGAGTGCGAAGCCGAGTCCGAGGGCTGCCAATTACACGAGCTGAAAATTCCCGTCTCACATGTGTCGAACAATATTTTTTGACAGTGATGTTACGTTCAGCGAGTGGCCGAACTGTGCCCTTTTCATTTGCGAGTAAATGAAAAGCATTTTCGTTTACTTTTCGTTTACGAGTGAACGAAAAGTCTTTTCGGCTCGAGGTGAACGTACGAGACTTTTTAACTATTATCACGATTCGTTAACTATTAACGAATCGCGGTAACAGTTGAGAAACCTCGTTTGGTGCAACTGAATCGTTCCACCATTTCCATCACTGTAGCAGCAGTGTCAAAATAGTATTTTTCGATACGAGTACGGAATAGTATATTATGTCATCAGGCGATAATAGTATATTTCGTAACGAGTGCAAAAAAGTGTTTCCCACGAGCTAAAAAACATTGTTTCACGAGTTACGAACAATATTTTTCATCACAACGTGACGGAAATTGGACTTTTAGGCACGCGGAGCGTGCCAAAAAGTTCACTTTCCGTCACAGCGTGATGAAAAAGTATTATCTGGCGAATGTGGCTTTATAATTCGAGCCGAAGGCGAGGATCATAATCACATTCGCCAGATAATACTTTTATCGCCGTGTGACATAAAAGTGTTTTTTTGGCTCGTGGGAGGTTTATAGCTCGAGCCAAAGGCGAGTGCATGATTTGATTGACAATTTCAGTAAGTTGAGGAATTCTCGTCTTCTGCTGCCGAAAAACTTTGGAATTCCATCGAATGAAACTTCAAATTTTCGAGAAATTTCTGGGAAATTTCCAATTTCATTATTACTAATAATTTGTCCCCTAAAAAATTTTGACTGAAATTTCCAGAAATTGACAGTCCCACTGGAATTCCAAGGAATTTCCAACAATAAAAAAATAAAAAATAATTAAACTAATACACAATTATTCAGAATGATACCATTCAAATTTTAGATAGAAGAATTCCAATGGCATCTTAATTCATGAATAAATGAAATTGAAGAAAATCTATAAATAGACATGAGTCACTCATTTGACGAGTGGCAAAGTGCGGGGATTACGTTGTGGATAATTAGAGGCCTCTGGGTTGTATATACGAATGCCTTCGCTGAAGAAGACGGTTTCTGTTAGCGTGAGGATGCTGCTCTGCAAGCATTCGTGGAACAAATGTCTGACGTTCCTTTCTACTCTACCCCTTCTCTCTGCTCACAATCAAACAGTGAGCATTAATTTTCATTCACATTCGTAGCTGTTTCAATTTCAAACATGCGCATTCAACGAGTCAAACTATATGCACATCTCGTGGCTTTCATGCCCGTTCCGCTTTGATAATGACGTGGAATTGAAACAGCAGGAAAATTGAATTAATGAACGGTAAAGGGGGGGGGGGGATATGGTGGAAACCACGGAGGCGAACTGGCCGACCATGATTACGTGGATCTACTTACACGGAATCAAACACTGTACTTATTGTCGATATGAATTTACGTTGAAGATGATCAAACACCGGGGAAATTTGATCTGGTGATAATTCGTTATGTGGAATGAATGAAATTTCCCTATATTTAAAGGACAGCAGGAAGTAATGAGATGGGAAATGTAAGTTTTGGAGTGAAATCATTGAGTAAAGTTTTGAAAGTGAGTCAGAAGTGAGAAGAGAAGAATTTGCAGAGAAAAAATCTCAAAGTGCTAATGTTGTTCTGATTTAAAGAACAAATACACGGAGAACCAAGTGAGAAATTGCTCTTGTATTGCATATAGTATAGCGATTTTTGCTAATAAATTAGCAATATGCTTCTGAATGGTTATTTTGAACATCATTTCCTCCCATCATGTATAATTCATTGTTTATTTTATTTTGTTAAATTGAATAAGATTTCTTTTCAACTAATTTTGTCAGATTTTTCAGTGAGTTGAATGTTATCGTCATCATTATTCTTATTATCCCTTTCTTCTACAGAAGCGATTGTCTTTTTTACAATTCTATTTCTTCCATCAGCCCTTTGATAAAATGTTATTTAGACATAATTGAATGAATTTGAAACATCACATTTGAGGAAACCATCAAAAAGCTCACTTTCAAGGAAATTCATGAAAAATTCAAAATTTTAAAAACTTGAAAAAATTAATGAATGAATTGAATTTTAATTAATAGCGATTGATAGGGCTCAACAGTACCTACATTTGAGGAAAAGAACAATCGACGAAAAATTTGTTTACATACATACGTACAAACACAGTCTCAAAATTGCATTTTCGGACTTTTTGGATCATAATGGGTCGATATAACACAAAAAAACCAAAACTAAAATTTAAACGTTTACAATGCTTCCATTCGGAAGCAACAATCCAAAATTTAAGGTTGAACGAATACAAAGGTTCCATTCGAAACCAAAAAATGGAGATGAAATAAATAACTTGAGCAGCTTTTCACCGTTTATGAAAAAAAATTTGAGTTTTTGTCACTTTATAGTCCCACTGAAAACCAACGGCAGTGGCTGTGTGGTTAGAGGGTGAAAGGACCAGATTTATTTGCCAATTCCTGGTCCCGCATAAAGACATAAGAAACGTCAAAGACGTATAAAATTAAAAAATAATAACAATACTACATTTGAAAATAAAAAATCGAGCATTAAGATGCGAAACGAGCAAAGCTCGTGTGTACTCTCCATTTATCCTCGAGTTCCAGACAATCTACGTTTTCCCATATTTGTTCAGTAGTCTACACTGACAGAAAAAAATAAGTTTATCAAGAGAATTTTGTTTGAACCAAGTATCATTTGAGATGCGTTACAGGCGTATACGAGAAGAGAAAAATGTTCGATGTGAAAATTCCTTGAATTTAAGTGAACACTTCCATAAGAGCATTTCGGAGAAGAATTACTGTTTTGTCTCCTCTGAAAATTTATAATCTGAAGATTTTTTTCCCGGTTTTGATGTCTATTTTCGATTTTAATGTCCCTCTTTTAAAAATTACTGGTCAGTCTTGGCAGAAATTTCTTTTTTTCTCCTTCACAGATGCCATTCGTTTGTCGAACGAATCACAAAATATCCTCCGCAAAAGTATTTTTTATTGAATTACGTTTCGCTCCATAATTACCTTTCGTATACTGCACTGAGAAAAAAATCTAAATAATTCTGCCACTCATATTTGTTCCAGACAAACAAATGGCCGTAATTTTCATATACAATTGTACTATAACTTCCACAAATTTGATTGGCAGAATTATATTTTTGTCTCAACGTAAAATATTTTCTAGATAATTTTTCTCCAACTTTTCTCTCCGTATAGCGATTACGCGTTTCCCATTTTTTCTACGTCTTCTCTCACTGGGATGTAAATACTGAGGTATTTCTTTCTCTGCGCCCTACCTGGTTAGAATTTTGTTTATTTCCTTGAGATTTCCATCAACTGGTCGGGTTCTTGGAATTCGCTGCCCTTATACCACGAGAGATGCGACTACATAACGAGTCGCATCTACCAAGGACGTGAACTTTGTCACGTACCCTAAACTCCGATCGGCCATAAACAGAATGCAGAATAGTACATTTCGTCATTAGGCCGAAAAAAACTTTTCTGGCGAATATGAGGTTTGCAGCACGAGCCGAAGGCGAGGGCTGCAATCATATGAGCTAGAAATGTTTTTTTGGCCGTATGACGAACAGTATTTTTTGTCATGACGGCCATAGGCAGAGATTCACGGACGCGCAGCGGAGCGTCCGTGAAGCGCTGCCTCGCGGCCGGAATGACAAAAATAGTATATTTCGTCACTAGGCCGAAATAGTTATTTGTGTCACAAGGCCCGTAAGTGGAGGTTTGCGATGAGTGTGAAGTTAGCAGCACGAGGCGTCGGTAAAGTAGGCCTTCGGCGAGCCTCGTCCCGCCTTACCGCGCCGAGTGCTGCTAACTCACACGAATCGCAAACCGACGCTACGGGCCGAGTGACACATACTATTTTTTATCATGAATGCCCGGGGGTGTGGGGGGGGGGNGAAATGATAAATTATAAATTCTAAATTAACGGACCGATCTAGGATGAAAAAATGAAGTAGAATGTGTCACAAGGTAAAATTCAACTATTTGTGCTGACGTACTTGCTGCGTCGTCACTGGTAATATTCACTTCACTAAAAATGTCTTGTGACTCCTCTTCGTCGCTGTCGGGTATAATGAAATTCATTTCGCTCTTTTAACGGAATTTGTTATGATTTTCCTCGTGAATTTTGGGTTTTAGTGGCAAACTATAGTTCAACCGCACGAGCTATAGTGTAAGAGGGACTCACTTCACGTCTTACTTAACAGGCCATGGCCCGTAAATCGTGAAATCGGGGCTAGTTTTTACTTACCGGCCCATGGCCTGGTAAATCCCACTTACGGGTTCTAAAACACCACGAAAACGCCACTTAACGGGCATGAATGACAAAAAAAACTTTTCTGGCGAATATGAGTTTGCAGCCCGAGCCGAAGGCGAGGGCTGCAATCATATGAGCTAGAAAAGTTTTTTTTGGCCGTATGACGAACAGTATTTTTTGTTATGATGGCCGTAGGCAGAGATTCACGGACGCGGAGCGGAGCGTACGTGAAGCGCTGCCTCACGGCCGGAATGACAAAAAATAATCTTCCGAACGCTATCCCTCGCCCTTCAAAACCCATCGGGTATTTCCCTCATGTTTTCCAGCACACCATGATAAATGCTGCACAAAAAGCATCTTCCTCTCGTTGTTACCCAGCGAAACCTTCCAGAAATAGACGATAATTTTGAAGGTCTCCGAGTACATTGTTAGAAACAAATAGAAATTTCATGGACAGTTAACTATTAATTTTCACAAGAGTGACATTTTTTTATTACCGAGCATTAGAAACCTATGTACAAGGTTTAGTAGCTATGATTGAAGTAGAATTTATATAAGTAAACATAACTGAACCGGACTTATAAGATTTTCAGCTCACATTCTTTGAAGAACTCATAGTTCAATAACTATGAGATCCTGTTCACACACAATTTTCGACATTATATAAGGTATAGTTGACAGTATTTCTCAATTAAAATCATCACTTTTTTGGCTGTTCTTCAAATCTTGGACTTACTGATCGGTAGAAATTGAGTTTGATCAGTTCTGGATCAATGTGTAACGCTTGTTTGAATCAATGCCTGATCCGAATGTCAGGATCCAATCTGCCTTATCAGTGCCTGATCAATTTTCCAGGATCGACCTTCATCATTCATAAATTAGCTAACATGCAATGAAAACAAGATGTGGAACTGTCTTGAAGTCGAATTTTCAGTTAGTCATGTGTGCCTCCGATGAAAGAATTAGTTTTTGAATTTTGAGTATCAACAAGAAATTGTGAATAATGAAATTGAACAATAAATAACAGCAATAAGCGACATTGAACGAATTTCGATGAAACTCTTGATAGAAATTGGAAAAACAGATTTCAGAGAAGTTTCATGAGTTTCATTTAAGTTAAAACTAACTAAAAAATGAGTAAGTAAAAATAAAGAATATAGACCTTTCAAAATTTTGTTAGAAAGGCCTTCTAATCTAGAAAATCTAGAATCTCACCGTTACCCCTCCTGGTAACCTGTATTAATTTGGGTTTACTTTGTCAGCCATGATTCATGCACTGTTTACTCACCGAAGATCGTAACAACACTGACGTGTAAATTCCTCCAGTATTACTGTGAAGCTGCTAAGAATATTTGTGTAGCCCACTGAAAACCCCGAAAGGAAGGATTCCGTCACGGACTATTCGAAATATGAGATGAGTAATCGTTTAAAGTAGCTCTACCCTTCGGCCGGGCTACGCTGTACTTTTGGATATTTTCAGTTTTTAAATTTTCCAAATAAATTGCATAGAAAAAATTTGAAAAAATTCATACCCAGTCAGTATTATCTAAATTAAAATTCGCAAAATATTGATATTTTTCCCTTTTATAAATAAATAATACAACTTATTTGCAACACGGTGGATTATTTTTTATGAGGTGTCAAAAAAATTATTGATTTTTTCACATCTAATGAAAAAAAATCAGATTTTAATCTTTGATTACAATGGAAATGTTGATTTTCACATAAGACACTGGGTTAAATCCTAGTTTTTAAACATTTCATTTTTGAAAAACCAAAACGATAATTGAATTGAGAAAAAAATTAGAATTCCGAATCTAATCGAGTTTTCTATAATTTATTTGCAGTTTTCAACAATCTTTGAATTTACGATAAGGGTAGAGCTACTTTAAGGTACTCTGAATTCAAACCAGAACAGGAAGGGTTCCGAATTTCTAAAAAGGCTCAGATCCGATAAGTTGGATCCTCAACTGCTCAAGAATTTCCTACCACACCCTGTCAGGGTTGAGGTTAGATGTTTCGGATTCGAACTGAACCATGAATAGGGATGGGCGATGTTTCAAAAAACATCGATTGTCGAAGAATTGATGTTTTTCAAAAGCATCGGTATTTTGAATCGATTTTTTAGGAAAAAACATCGATTATTTAAAATATCGATGTTTTTCTCATTACACCGTAAAAAAAACAATTTTTTTTACGTAATTTTTTTTTTGCTCGAGGAATTACGTTTCAAAGATAAGTATTACTGGAGAATTAAATTTTGAATCTCGAAACAGGGTTTTTGATTAATTGAAAAAAATATATTGAATATTTTCCGTTAGCTGCAATAATTGATAAAAATTGAAATTAAAAAAAAAGTGAATTTTTTTTTGCTCAAAAAAACCAATAAACGACTGAACTTGTTCACTTATCATTTATAACATACATACTGTAGAAAATAATAACTTCTGAATGCGGATAAATTATTATTTTGTTTATTCTCAATCAATCAACATTATTCTTCGACAAGTCATTACGTAAAGTCCACCTGATATCGGAATCCAAATTACATTGAATTTTCAGTGAAATCTGACGTTTCATGATTTTTTTATCCCTAAATCGCATTTAGTGTCATTGTCCTGAAAATTCAATAATATATTTACAGGAACTTTCTGGTTTTCTATTCATTTTTAGGGAAAAATGGAACTGAAATTTAGTAAATTTAGTCCTCTTTGATTTTTCTACAAAATTCTGAATTTTCAATGCTGAAATTACTTGAAATTTCAACGACGAAATTACTTTAAATTGCAGTGGTAATTAAATTCGATAAAAATTACCAAAAAGTGTACTGGAAATTAGAGACAAAAATTTTTAACAGCGTATTCGATTTCCATGAAATAACGAGGAGGATGACCGACATTTTCGAATATCATTCCATCGCAACTCTCAAATAATTAAAACAATTTCCCTTCATCTCTTCAACACGATTATCTCCTCATTATTTTTGTACCGCTAAATCGCATTCTGTGTCCCTGTCCTAAAAATTCAAGAATATATTTACAGGAACTTTTTGGTTTTCTATTTATTTTCAGGGAGAAATGGAACTGAAATTGACAGTTCTTGTTGATTTCCCACAAAATTCTGAATTCTCAATGACGAAATTACTTGAAATTTCAGTGGTAATGAAATTCCATAAAAATTTCTAAAAAGTGTACCGGAAATTTCAGGCAAAAATTGTCAACAGCGTATTCGATTTTTATGAAATAACGAGGAGGACGAACGACATTCTTGAATATCATTCCATCCCAACTCTCAAATAATTAAAACAATTTCATCTCTTCAACACGATTATCTCCTCATTATTTTTGTACCGCTAAATCGCATTCTGTGTCCCTGTCCTAAAAATTCAAGAATATATTTACAGGAACTTTTTGGTTTTCTATTTATTTTCAGGGAGAAATGGAACTGAAATTGACAGTTTTCGTTGATTTCCCACAAAATTCTGAATTCTCAATGACGAAATTACTTGAAATTTCAGTGGTAATGAAATTTCATAAAAATTTCTAAAAAGTGTACCGGAAATTTCAGGCAAAAATTGTCAACAGCGTATTCGATTTCTATGAAATAACGAGGAGGACGAACGACATTCTCGAATATCATTCCATCCCAACTCTCAAATAATTAAAACAATTTCCCTTCATCTCTTCAACACGATTATATCCTCGACACTACGTAGAATCCGCCTGATATCGTTAGCCTTCGCAAGTGGACGAGTGTACTGAACTAGTTTTTGCCCACTGTACAAGCGAATAAGCCTCATGTGTATGTCGGTAGACCGCTTGGCACCTCCCTTTTGCCAACTTGGCTCTGTCGACTCGTTCACCACAACTCCCTCTCACCCTCTCGCCCTCTCACGCTCTCCGTGAGGCCCCAAGGCGAAGACATCCATCCGATTCTGTTTCCACCTCAGTCTCTCCATTCCCCCTGCCTCCCCGTTTAGCTCGGAGACAGGATTTTGTAAATGTGTACTAGTATCTGTTATTCACAGCACCTATGTGAGCCTTGAAAATCCACACCGGTGGATCAAAAGATATATGGGAAGCACGAGTCAAGTAGTAAAGAGATCCGTCGAGTCAGCCTTGGAGGACGAATAATGAGGGAAATAACTTCAAATCAATTTCATCGATAATTGCAGTAATAATTTTCGCACAAAACGAACACTAAAATCCATCAGCGAAGGCCAAAACGACTATAATAATCCCCCACAATTACCGGCGAAATAAAAAATTGACAAAGCATTCAATCCAATAATTTACCCCGACGGAAAAAAATGAAAAGAAAAAACTTGAGCATTAACATTTATCGACAGATACGCAGGTGTTGCGGCTTTATCTCGCCGAGAAATTGTGGGTCGGCATCTCGGGCGGAAAAGGAAATAGTCCAACGGATCGGAGTGAGAGGGGATCCACTGCGAGAGTGAAAGAGAGAGTATTTGTTACGATAAGTTTGGAGGTTTGGGAGTACGAACGGCATTTTCAAAGGAAAACCCAAACACTGGGTTGTGTTGTCCGGGGCAGAGCGAACTTGAGATAGCTAGACAGCGTGGCAGCAGGCTCGTAGGCACGGCACCTACCCACACAATCTATCATTCACACACACACGAGCGGAAAATAAGTGATCGAAAAATCAAATAAAAAGTTAAACGACTTGTTGCAGGCGAACGAGGTTTTCAAGTAGCGGGGAATGTAGCTCGGTAGTTTGAGTTAAATATTCCACGTTCGAATTCCGTGGATGGAAATTCCACTGAGGTTGAATATTTGTGAGACAAAGAGGGAGGAATGAACGAGTGCAATGTGTTTGGCTCGGGCGTCTGAGGAGAGAAAGGGGAACTGTTGGCGATAGACAGCGTGGCAGCGACACAACCGATAAAAGGAAAAAAAGGCAAATGGGAAGAAAAAGAATAAGTAAGAATCGAGTCACGTATAGAGTTGGCGAGCGTACATTCACGGATACCGTACATTGAGCGAATGCAATCGAGCGACCGACGCGTTTCGCATCCAAGTAATCGGCTGAATTAATGCCCGAGGCCGGGGACTCGGGGATAGATCACCGCGCGAGAAATTCGATTCCTTGCTGGAAGATTGTGGGAATGAAAATTGTGTTACAGTAATGATCGGGCTCGTCTTCGTAGGTCATTGGTTGACATTTTTGGCGTCAATTTTTATCAAGTACACTGATAGAACGGATTAAATATTGTTAGCGAATGGATTTTCGTTGGAGGTTAGGGTCTATTCGGTCTCACCAAATGTTCATTCGTTAATAGTTAACGATGTATATTTGAGGAGTCTTGTTTGACTTGACTTTCGCCGTTCAAGTGAACCATTCGTTAACTATTAACCAATATTCATTTGGTCATATTCAACTCTACCATTCGGTAATAGTTAACAAATATCGTTTGGAATAAATGAATCATTCTATCAGTGTACTGGGGAAAATTTTCGTCTATTTTTCGGGTCCCGGACATTTTTGTCGTGTTTAATTTTCACGGAAATTTCGGGGAATATTGATATTGGAAAAGTAATATTCCATTGATTTGTTGTTTGAGTGATCTGAAAATCAATACACTGTTGGAAAAGTTTAGCTGAATTTTTCGGAAAAAGACTTGGAATTTGATTCAAGGGGAAAACGTCAATGGAATTTCAAGTTTCGCTGAAAATTCAAGTAAAATCTCATTTTTTCGTGGCCGAAAAACGAAAACTCTACAATTTACATGAAGTTTCAAGTGAAAATTAATATTCAGTGCCAAATTCCCTTGAATACTCAGGGAATCCCTTTGAAATTCTTGAAATTTCAGGAATTTTTGAAAAAAATTCCAGAAAGTTGAGAGGAATCTGGACCTAAGGAAGAGATTTCTCTGAATTTTTCCGGATTTTTCACCAATTGCCCCGGAATGATTAAATCTTAATTTATAGTTCCCATGGATTTTTCGTTCAAATAACGAATTTTCAATGATAAAATTCCTTGAAATTACAGTCGATGCGTAACTTGTTAGAAATTTCCAAGATTCTTAGCGAAATTTTTTGAATTCTACCTAAGACTTGAAATTTCATAATCATTTTTTCCATAAATCGGATTCAATGTCACTCTCATGAGAAATACTATCATATTTTTCATGAAAATTCGAAAAATTTCTAACATTATAACAGTTTGATTGAAATTTCGAGGAATTTCCTCATTGAAAAGTTTCAATTCCAGAGAAAAATCATAGAAATCATGAATTTCAGTTCATTTTTATTATTCTTGAAGTTTTACCCAGTTCAAGTTCAATATAATTCGGAATGGAAAAATAAGTGTCTAATGTTTTGTGTTGGGAAATGGAAAAATAAGTGTCTAATGTTTTTCCATTTCGATGAATAAAGAAAAATCAATAAGGCATGCGTGATTGAAAAACTCTGCATTATGACATCTCAATGCATACTATGTTTTTTTCTATTTTCTCCAACTTCTCAATTTTTTATGGTTTTTAAAAATAAAATAATAAAAATAAAAAAATATGTGTTTAATACTTTTCATTCAATTTTCGTGTTTCATCACTTGATTCCATAAAAATTAAAATCCTTGAATGACCCAATTATCAATTACCATTTGATAAATGTCTCAAATAATTACTGAAATGTCGCGCAATGACAATTAAATGAAAGTTGTTGCATTTTCTCCAACATCTCTTGACATCACAGTGAAAATGATTGAAGGTATTTATCGCGGGAGAAAAAATGTGGACGCATAGGAGGGGTATGGGCGTATGTACGGCTTGGAGATTGGGGAGACACTCTTGGTTTGAATAAAGAGTCATTTCAATACAAATATTTGAGGGCCATTTTATCGAGACTGATCGTTGGGGCTTATCGGTAATGACCATTTACAATATGGAATAGGGCACAGGCTTGCTGGGGGAAATGAGAGTTTTCAATGCATGAGATTCCTGGGAAGATTAGAAGTCTAAAAGAATTGTTTGATAAATGCAAAGAAAGGGGGATTGTGGTTCCATTTGTATTGGGAATGACTAACGTTTTGTGTATTGATAAAAAAATTTCACTGAAATTTCAAGAAATTTTGTCAATGAAAATTCATAATTTCATGGAAACATCCGTGGAAACTGTAAATTTCAGTTTAATTATTCCGCGAAATTAACGAAAAATCAGAAAAGTTCCGAGAAATCTCTCTTTGAATTCCACATTCCTCTGAATTTTCAGGGAATTCCTTCTAAAATTCCCGCAATTCCAAGAATTTTACAGGAATTCCCTGAAAATTCAAGGGAATTGGGCTGTGAAGATTCATTTTCGCTTGAAAATTTATGTAAATTGTGCAATTTCTGTCTTCAAGCCGCTACAAAAATGATCGGATTTTAGTTGAATTTTCGAAGAAACTCGAACTTTCATTGGCTTTTTTCCTCTAAAATCGAATTCAATGTCTTCTTCCAGAAAATACATCCAAATTTTTTAAACAGTGTATAACTAAATTTCATTTAAAAAATGATGAAATGAAAAGAGCAGAATCACTAGTTTGAGGGAATATTTCTGTTTCGACTGAAAATTAATGACAATATGAATGGATCAGGCTATTTGATTTCGATTTACATTTTATTACCAATCATTAAATACTAAAATAAGAAATATGACAGGGTTTTATGGAAGAATATTGGAAAAATTGAAATCTATGGAAATAGTTACACAAAATCGTATGTACACGGAGAGAAATATTCAATAAAAATTACCTATCTTTTCCGTAATTCCGGAGCGAAATGTGGTTGTAGGAAATTTTACGGAACTGTCACGGAATTTTTCCAGAGCGTTCCGTAATTTTTACCTGAATCTCCTATGAAAAATTACGATACCGTCACTTCCAGAAAATGACACTGAATTCAATTTAACGGAAAAAAGTATATGAAACTTCAAGATTCCCTGAAAATTCAAGGAAATTCCTGATTTTTCAGTGGAAGAACCATGAAGATTCCGAAATTTCCATGAATTTTCAATGTAAGCATGATAATTCAATAAGAAATTGCTCTGAAATTTCAAAAAATTGAAAATTCAAGGACATTTTTGCTTGAATTTTCCCAATTTCCATGAATTTTCATGGAATAATTTAACTGAAATTTAAAATTTCCATGAATTTTCCACGAAAACCACGAATTTTCAATGGTAAAATTCCCTGAGGTTTCAATGAAACCGTCACTTGTTTCATATTTCAAGACTCAAGTCTGGAAACTTCAGTGAAGATTTTTTAACAGTGTATCCGAATGTGTAAAATGAATCGTTCTTTCCCCAGTCCCAAAGACACTCATTGTCTCTTCAACATAACCGCTAATAACATTCAACCCTGTTGAGTTGCGAAACTTGGAAAACTATTCGCAAATTAACTCATTATCATTATTTCAAATTCAAGAAAATTATTTCCTCTCTGAGTATTGAAATTCTCAGAGGTGAAATTGGTTAGGAATTAAATGCGGAAGTTGGATAAAAATATCATGCGCTACATCCGCCCTCGATACTGATAAATCTTATACTGTTACATATCCATAATCACAACTCAATCTTACCGAGAAATTACACTCGAATATTTCCCACGATCATACCAGTGATAGCTATTGTAAAAGTAAATTATAATGAAAAACCAGCGTAAAAAGAGGTGTAAAAAACAGAATGGATGATAAAAAATTGCAAGTAAAATCGATAGTACTTTAGAGGCGATTGTCAGGGTGAAAGTAAAACGTTTCTAATTTCGGATATATATCTTTAGAATGCATGAGTTACAGTTTATCACATGGTGGTAATATAATATGGAATAAAATGCCTATTGAGGTGGCATGTCTATTGCCACACATTGCTTTCCCACTATTGACAACCATTTGCACGAATTAAATATCCGTTTTCATGCGGCTTACGTATAGAATGCGACAGGAATTGGAAAGGTGTGCACTGGGTGTCTCTGCGTGATAAGAATGAAGATTTCACGATGTTCGTGAGCTGGAGAAATCGTGGAAAAAAGGTTAGAGGAATTTTTTCTCAATTGTCAAGAATCACTGGCGAGATGAGTGTGTCCTTGGAATTTTCATTGAATTGAAAGAAAACAAGTGGAAAATTGCTCTTGTATTGCATGTAGTATAGTTATTTCTACTAATAAATCAGCAATTTGCTTCTGAATGGTTATTTTGCACGTCATTTTCTTCTATCATATATAATTCATTGTTTATTTAATTTTATTAAATTGAATAAGATTATGTTATTATTATTCTTACTATCCTTTTTTTCTATAGAGCCGATTGTCTTTTTTGCAGTCTTATCTCCCCCCTCAGCCCTTCGATAGAATGTTGATAGAAAAATTTGATTTATACATACTTGAATGAATTTGAGACACATTTGGAGAGACCATCAGAAAGCTCACTTTCAGGGAAATTCATGAAAAATTCGAAATTTTCAAGGATCATCATAAAAATCAAATCGATCAATATAGCTATCATAATCATCTTTTAACTTCGACTGATGGCATTAAAGCAAATATTTTAAGCTATGATTGAATTCATTTGAAGCACGATATTCAAAGATATCCCCGGAATTCTGATTTTCAATAAATGGCAAATTTTTGCACATTTTTAAATAAATCAAAATCACGATTATTGCTATCGCCTTCATCTTCGAACTCGGTCAAAAGGGCATTCAAACAAATTTTCTAAGCCATCAATCAATTCATTTACAACATTTTCTTTAGCTATCGTGGGACAACCGATTTTCGAAAAAATTCCAAAATTAAAAAAACTAATCGATGAATTTAGTAGCGAAGTGGTAAAACGGTTCAAGTCGACTTATCTCTTAGTTGAGTTTTTGAAGAATATCTCCGAATCTAAAGTAGATAATGAAATTTTCGTAATAACCTTTTTTCTAGAGTAATTTGAGTGCTACCAGAAAGGTCTGAACAAAAATTTAGCTATCTCCCTTAGATTTCGAGATATTCACAAAAAACTGGTCAATTGTCAAAATCGACTTAAACTGCTTTACGACTTCGCTACTGAATTAAATTTTAATTAATGGCAATTGATAGAGTTCAACAATACCTACACTTGAGGAGAAAAAACAATTCCATCTATTTATTAGTGTACAATCGAAGAAAAATTTGTTTACATGCGTACACACATACATCCATGTGCACAGACACGGTCTAAATATTGCATTTTCGGATTTTTTGGATCATGCTGGGTCGATATAACACAAAAAATCCAAAACTTAAATTTGAACGATTACGAAGCTTCCATTCGAACGCAAAAATAAAATTTCCCAAAGTTCCAACAATTGCTATAATTTATTTGTAAAAAACAAATGTTAAAAAAATGACTATTCTGTGAAAAATGTAATTTCAATGACACTGAATATCCACGATTTTTATCAAATTTATCTCGATTTAATTGACAAATGTTATGATTGAAAATGGATGAATCTATAGTGTGGTCTGTACCAAATTGTAAAAGATCCTTGCATATCCTTAAACATGGAGACTTCATTTTATTTAATTTTCAACAAGAGTAAAGAATATTACCAAAGATTTCATCTTGAATTGAATTCCAATTCACAACATGGAAAATTGAAATATATTCCTTACTTGAATGTCGTCAAATTTTCTAACACAGTGGGAATTTTGTCGTTTGATGGAATCAATTTTCGTGGTTCTCCTGGGGTAAGATGAATCGTGTTCTTTTCATTCAGGACGCAATGTCACTGTCTTTCCTATGACACTACCCACAATCTTCAATGTTTGTTGTTTGAAAACATAACGAGACTGAAGGTTGTAGGTTGTGTCATTGGAGAGACAGAGAACGTTCACCCTAAATTTAAAAAGCTAACCCATTTCCCACATAAGTTGTCGAAATACAAGGTGACACTCCAAGGTTGTGAAGGTTACTACGTGCCGGTGGTGCACGTAGGCAAAAGTCGTATAGTTCTGCGATACGTTTTTATAGCGCAATCCTGACATCATGTAAAAGAACTAGGAACAATTAAATTATGGAGCCAAAGAACAGCACCAACAGCCACACTGAGATCACTGAAATATTTTTCTCCGTACTGGACTTGCTAGTTTATGATGACAACGGACTTCCGAGCTCTCATAGCTATAGACAAATTCTTAACGAAATGTAAACTCCGCATATAAACAGTAATATGTAACTATCAAAAGATAACCAATGTTACACGAAAATGTACGAAAACCTCATCTATCGACAGTGTAAAGAACCCTGCAACGGGTTCGATACTGTAAACCAATAAAAAAAAAAATTCTGGAGCCCTAGGAACTAGGACTTATTAAATTATGAAAATTGTCCAAGCTTCTATGTTTATGAGAAACTTATCAGAATTTTTGTAGACAAACCAGGTATGAAAAAATCCTATAGGATATCCTATCACTGCGAAAACTTATGTCTGAATTTCAGACACTTTTGTAGACACTTTTCGAACACTTTTGGGACGATTTTGTAGACACTTTTGAGACATTAAAATGTGTCTGAATCAATGGAGATATTTCAATTTCAGACATCAGCACGTCTGAAATTAAGATACAGATATCAGTTTCAGACACAAGCGATGTTTGAAATTTTCGATGTTTGAAAAGTTGCTAAATTGAATGAAGTACTTGGGTATCCTTAAAGTAGATCTGAAGACAATACTACCCAAAAGTTAGTCCCTGTGGATTTCCGGAAAAAATTCTAAATTACTTAATTTACTAGCTCATATTAAAGCTTACTAGCTTACTAGATTATATTATATTCTATTAATTTATTTTATGGTTTTCTTTCCAATTTTTCTTTGTGGTTAAATTAAATTTACTGGATTCTATTCCCATTGTAATATACAAATTGTGGGAACAGTTTTTCTCATTTTCAAATGAAGAGATATTTATGTTAAATAATATCAGTATAATATAATAATTCCTCTCAATGAAATCAGATCATGAAAACGAAAATTTTTAGAAATTTTAAAGAAGTTTTAAAATTGATATATTTTTTCAAATAATGAAGGAATACCCATCAATTCAATTTCTATCCTCACATTTTGATAGAATACATAAAAAAATAGCAAAGAATAAAAATCGGAGATGAAAAATTTTATCGGATTAATATAATGTAATAATAATAATTGCATTCTCATAAGTTTTTTTTTATCGCTATGTTACATCGCTTCGATCCGGTTAGGGTATACTATACACGCAAAACCCTATGAGCGGCATTGGAATCGTGCCGAGCGGTATTACCCGACGGCGGCTAGTACCGCTCAATAGGCTTTCTCTTTTATTTTCTATCAATTTTGTGGATTCTAAGGAGAATTAGGCGTCTACACTTCGAGAATAACGAGTTCAATAGTTAAAGAAGTCTCACAAAAAAGTTTTTTATACTCAAGTTGAAATATAAAATATAAAACTGGCATTTCCCCTTAGGTGGGCGGTACAGTCACACCCTCCCCTACACTGCGATGATGATCAAGACTTTAAATGGTTAGATCGCACCATTCTACCCGGCCGGGATTTGAGCTCGAAACCTTTCGCATGTGAGGCAATGAACTGCGCCAAGCCACCGAACAAGGAAAATCTTTTGATTTAATATTCTTCGTACAAGATACTAGACGATTTACATTTTTCGTGATCATTTGAGTACGATTCCTGGTGTGAAACACGAATGTTTGATTGAAAGTATTATTCTTTTCCAAAATTACAATTTAGAATCTCGGAATAAGCTAGGTTATTNTCACACCCTCCCCTACGCTGCGATGATGATCAAGACTTTAAATGGTTAGATCGCACCATTCTACCCGGCCGGGATTTGAGCTCGAAACCTTTCGCATGTGAGGCAATGAACTGCGCCAAGCCACCGAACAAGGAAAATCTTTTGATTTAATATTCTTCGTACAAGATACTAGACGATTTACATTTTTCGTGATCATTTGAGTACGATTCCTGGTGTGAAACACGAATGTTTGATTGAAAGTATTATTCTTTTCCAAAATTACAATTTAGAATCTCGGAATAAGCTAGGTTATTAAGGGTCTAAAGTCTAAACAATTCTGAAGTGAATAATTTTACTACTCATTTAACCCTAATCTGGGTTAAACTGGGGTTAAATCTGGGTGGCTTGGTCACCTCCGCGGGGATTCGTTAATGTGTTATTTGGGTTCCAGCGTTGCCGAATTCACTCTACACTGAATGACCGGTGATTTTAGCGATTTTCCAGCAACGTCGCATAACAAGCAATTTCATTCAACACGGAAAAAATAATTCATAAGTTGAAAATATTTCGTTTTCTTTATGAATTTCGGCAATTGTTCGGCAAAAAACTACCATAATTTTTTAGACACTTTGAAAAAGTCAAATTGTTTTGAATTTCTCCGATTGGCCAGTCAATGACATTTAAGGTATATCCCAAGGAAACAGGTTTTTCGTACGATTGTCCCCACGTTTTTCACAGATAATGTTTATAATATTGCCCAGCTACTGAAAAAATTTCAACTAGCTGTGCTACACAGTTTAAGAGATAATAACTGCGGGCTTCTAGCGCGCGAGGCACAGGGCAAACGGGGGTTATGGGTCCCCTCAAACTTGATTTTTCCATTTTACGAGAAAACGATTCTACGATGTTCTTAAAAAACGAATCCATGGCAGATCGATAAATCTCGAATATGGTGAACTTTTTTATAAAATTTTATAGTAGATATATATCCCGAGTCGAATAATTGGACCTGACAAGTTCTACTTAGGTCGTTCCGTTCAGAACTGGATAGGTCTCGGGAAGCCTCTTCCCAAGTGCTTTCGAAACCTTTCTACCTCTGGTCATGTCCCATTTCAGCACTTGTTAGGTGTAAGCAGGACTTGTATTCAGACTTTCCAAATCCTTGCCGGTCCCCGTAATTCTATGGGCCTATATTAAATCTGCGTTCATATCCCTGTTTACTCATGCGTTATTGAAATAAAAAATGCAATTATTATTTTTTTTTTTAATCTCGAAAATCGACATTTCACGAGAGGGTGGAGAGGAGATGCATGTAAGTGGAGGCTTGACATTTTTACCCAACAAGGGGAGAAGGTAGCAGAATCTATTCTAGCCACTCTTGTCCCTACGCTTGCATGCATTATCCAAAAAAAAAATGAAAGTGTTAACAAATCTGACCATTGTTCCAAGTAAAAACCGAAAATCTGACCCTGTGGCCCCCGGTGAATAAATTTTCACTTTTTCCACATACTTTTGACAGTTCTGACTAGCCCGTCGCTTAAATAGTTGGAATCAACGTTCACCCGGCTAAAAAATTCGATTTTGGCGAAAATCCACTTGCCCCGGAAACCCGAAAATTTGACCCTTTGGCTAGGTCCAAAAAAAACGGTTTCTCAATTTTCACTTTTTCCACATACTTTTGACAGTTCTGACTAGCCCGTCGCTTAAATAGTTGGAATCAACGTTCACCCGGCTAAAAAATTCGATTTTGGCGAAAATCCACTTGCCCCGGAAACCCGAAAATTTGACCCTTTGGCTAGGTCCAAAAAAAACGGTTTCTCAATTTTCACTTTTTCCACATACTTTTGACAGTTCTGACTAGCCCGTCGCTTAAATAGTTGGAATCAACGTTCACCCGGCTAAAAAATTCGATTTTGGCGAAAATCCACTTGCCCCGGAAACCCGAAAATTTGACCCTTTGGCTAGGTCCAAAAAAAACGGTTTCTCAATTTTCACTTTTTCCACATACTTTTGACAGTTCTGACTAGCCCGTCGCTTAAATAGTTGGAATCAACGTTCACCCGGCTAAAAAATTCGATTTTGGCGAAAATCCACTTGCCCCGGAAACCCGAAAATTTGACCCTTTGGCTAGGTCCAAAAAAAACGGTTTCTCAATTTTCACTTTTTCCACATACTTTTGACAGTTCTGACTAGCCCGTCGCTTAAATAGTTGGAATCAACGTTCACCCGGCTAAAAAATTCGATTTTGGCGAAAATCCACTTGCCCCGGAAACCCGAAAATTTGACCCTTTGGCTAGGTCCAAAAAAAACGGTTTCTCAATTTTCACTTTTTCCACATACTTTTGACAGTTCTGACTAGCCCGTCGCTTAAATAGTTGGAATCAACGTTCACCCGGCTAAAAAATTCGATTTTGGCGAAAATCCACTTGCCCCGGAAACCCGAAAATTTGACCCTTTGGCTAGGTCCAAAAAAAACGGTTTCTCAATTTTCACTTTTTCCACATACTTTTGACAGTTCTGACTAGCCCGTCGCTTAAATAGTTGGAATCAACGTTCACCCGGCTAAAAAATTCGATTTTGGCGAAAATCCACTTGCCCCGGAAACCCGAAAATTTGACCCTTTGGCTAGGTCCAAAAAAAACGGTTTCTCAATTTTCACTTTTTCCACATACTTTTGACAGTTCTGACTAGCCCGTCGCTTAAATAGTTGGAATCAACGTTCACCCGGCTAAAAAATTCGATTTTGGCGAAAATCCACTTGCCCCGGAAACCCGAAAATTTGACCCTTTGGCTAGGTCCAAAAAAAACGGTTTCTCAATTTTCACTTTTTCCACATACTTTTGACAGTTCTGACTAGCCCGTCGCTTAAATAGTTGGAATCAACGTTCACCCGGCTAAAAAATTCGATTTTGGCGAAAATCCACTTGCCCCGGAAACCCGAAAATTTGACCCTTTGGCTAGGTCCAAAAAAAACGGTTTCTCAATTTTCACTTTTTCCACATACTTTTGACAGTTCTGACTAGCCCGTCGCTTAAATAGTTGGAATCAACGTTCACCCGGCTAAAAAATTCGATTTTGGCGAAAATCCACTTGCCCCGGAAACCCGAAAATTTGACCCTTTGGCTAGGTCCAAAAAAAACGGTTTCTCAATTTTCACTTTTTCCACATACTTTTGACAGTTCTGACTAGCCCGTCGCTTAAATAGTTGGAATCAACGTTCACCCGGCTAAAAAATTCGATTTTGGCGAAAATCCACTTGCCCCGGAAACCCGAAAATTTGACCCTTTGGCTAGGTCCAAAAAAAACGGTTTCTCAATTTTCACTTTTTCCACATACTTTTGACAGTTCTGACTAGCCCGTCGCTTAAATAGTTGGAATCAACGTTCACCCGGCTAAAAAATTCGATTTTGGCGAAAATCCACTTGCCCCGGAAACCCGAAAATTTGACCCTTTGGCTAGGTCCAAAAAAAACGGTTTCTCAATTTTCACTTTTTCCACATACTTTTGACAGTTCTGACTAGCCCGTCGCTTAAATAGTTGGAATCAACGTTCACCCGGCTAAAAAATTCGATTTTGGCGAAAATCCACTTGCCCCGGAAACCCGAAAATTTGACCCTTTGGCTAGGTCCAAAAAAAACGGTTTCTCAATTTTCACTTTTTCCACATACTTTTGACAGTTCTGACTAGCCCGTCGCTTAAATAGTTGGAATCAACGTTCACCCGGCTAAAAAATTCGATTTTGGCGAAAATCCACTTGCCCCGGAAACCCGAAAATTTGACCCTTTGGCTAGGTCCAAAAAAAACGGTTTCTCAATTTTCACTTTTTCCACATACTTTTGACAGTTCTGACTAGCCCGTCGCTTAAATAGTTGGAATCAACGTTCACCCGGCTAAAAAATTCGATTTTGGCGAAAATCCACTTGCCCCGGAAACCCGAAAATTTGACCCTTTGGCTAGGTCCAAAAAAAACGGTTTCTCAATTTTCACTTTTTCCACATACTTTTGACAGTTCTGACTAGCCCGTCGCTTAAATAGTTGGAATCAACGTTCACCCGGCTAAAAAATTCGATTTTGGCGAAAAATCCAACATCTGACACTTTGACCCTTGTGACCCTTGGACCGACTTCCCCACCGGAAAAATCCAAGATCCGACACTTTTGGCCTCCGGTGAAAAAAAATTGTTTTCAATTTTTCACTTTTTCCACATTCTTTTGATAGTTCTGAATAGCCCGTCGCTTAAATAGTTGGAATCAACGTTCACCCGGCTAAAAAATTCGATTTTGGCGAAAATCCACTTGCCCCGGAAAACCCGAAAATCTGACCCTTTGGCTGGGGCCAAAAAAAACGGTTTCTCAGTTTTCACTTTTTCCACATACTTTTGACAGTTCTGACTAGCCCGGCGCTTAAATAGTTGGAATCAACGTTCACCCGGCTAAAAAATTCGATTTTGGCGAAAATCCACTTGCCCCGGAAAACCCGAAAATCTGACCCTTTGGCTGGGGCCAAAAAAAACGGTTTCTCAGTTTTCACTTTTTCCACATACTTTTGACAGTTCTGACTAGCCCGGCGCTTAAATAGTTGGAATCAACGTTCACCCGGCTAAAAAATTCGATTTTGGCGAAAATCCACTTGCCCCGGAAAACCCGAAAATCTGACCCTTTGGCTGGGGCCAAAAAAAACGGTTTCTCAGTTTTCACTTTTTCCACATACTTTTGACAGTTCTGACTAGCCCGGCGCTTAAATAGTTGGAATCAACGTTCACCCGGCTAAAAAATTCGATTTTGGCGAAAATCCACTTGCCCCGGAAAACCCGAAAATCTGACCCTTTGGCTGGGGCCAAAAAAAACGGTTTCTCAGTTTTCACTTTTTCCACATACTTTTGACAGTTCTGACTAGCCCGGCGCTTAAATAGTTGGAATCAACGTTCACCCGGCTAAAAAATTCGATTTTGGCGAAAATCCACTTGCCCCGGAAAACCCGAAAATCTGACCCTTTGGCTGGGGCCAAAAAAAACGGTTTCTCAGTTTTCACTTTTTCCACATACTTTTGACAGTTCTGACTAGCCCGGCGCTTAAATAGTTGGAATCAACGTTCACCCGGCTAAAAAATTCGATTTTGGCGAAAATCCACTTGCCCCGGAAAACCCGAAAATCTGACCCTTTGGCTGGGGCCAAAAAAAACGGTTTTTCAGTTTTCACTTTTTCCACATACTTTTGACAGTTCTGACTAGCCCGGCGCTTAAATAGTTGGAATCAACGTTCACCCGGCTAAAAAATTCGATTTTGGCGAAAATCCACTTGCCCCGGAAAACCCGAAAATCAGACCCTTTGGCTGGGGCCAAAAAACACGGTTTTTCAGTTTTCACTTTTTCCACATACTTTTGACAGTTCTGACTAGCCCGGCGCTTAAATAGTTGGAATCAACGTTCACCCGGCTAAAAAATTAGATTTTGGCGAAAAAAACGGTTTTTCAGTTTTCACTTTTTCCACATACTTTTGACAGTTCTGACTAGCCCGGCGCTTAAATAGTTGGAATCAACGTTCACCCGGCTAAAAAATTAGATTTTGGCGAAAAATCCAACATCTGACACTTTGACCCTTGTGACCCTTGGAGCGACTTTCCCCCCGGAAAAATCCAAGATCCAAACACTTTGGCCTCCGGTGAAAAATTTTTTTTTTCATTTTTCACTTTTTCCACATACTTTTGATAGTTCTGAATAGCCCGTCGCTTAAATAGTTGGAATCAACGTTCACCCGGCTAAAAAATTCGATTTTG
>NW_021680371.1:1535460-1554821 GCF_001412515.2 Diachasma alloeum | reverse complement strand
AAAAAAAAATTTTATTTCGACTTTTGTCGCGCCTTCGGTGGTTTCATTGGCATCAGAATAATTAGAAAATACAGAATCAACTTTCACTCGGCGAAAAAATTCAATTTTGGCGAAAATCGACTTTCACCCACGGGAAAATGAAAAAAATTTTTTCCCCTTTTCTGTCACCTCCGAGGGTTTCATTGGCATCAGGGGGTCAATAAATACAGAATCAACGTTCACTATTTTTTATTTAAACACCACCTGCAAACGGGGAGATGATGGTGGCCAAAATATATTCTGCAACCCTGTCTCCTCGTTGGCTACAAATTTCAACCCTCCGCATACATGCCTTCCCCTTCACCCGCTCGTAAAATCACGCGTTCTCGGTAGCATCGAGGAGGACTTCTCAGGACCGAAAAGAACTGAGGATTCGAAAGGTCTCTGGAAAAGTACGTCGCAGAACTGATTAGGACTTACCAGGTCCATCTAGGTCTGGAGAGATCTTGAAAGACCTGTGTACGTCCAATCAGAACCAAATCCTCGACTCGGGTAGTATCTGCGATATTCAACTCTAAAAATGGACATTCCGTGAAATAATTTCTTATTTGATTCAAACAATTATTGTTGCCTTCATCAGGAACATACAAGGATAGAAACACTCAATAACTTATGAGAATACCCCGCTGGCTTGGCGCAGTGGGTAAGTTCATTGCCTCACATGCGAAAGGTTCCGAGTTCAAATCCCGACCGGGTAGAATGATGCGATCTAACCATTTAAAGTCTTGATCATCATCGCAGATCGCTCGCGCCGCAACCTAACCTGTACTCGAGTGCTGTCGAGCAACTACGTGGCCGATCCTATGAGCAGTATTACCAGCTCCGCTCGGCGTCAACAAAATTGTTAATAATTATTGACATGAGTGAAGTTTTGAGTTCGAATTGATCTCAAATTACGCGTGAAAGTACCACGAATCGAATAACCACAGTTTAATATGAGAATTCAGCGTTTGAAACTATCAAAAACCTTAATTAAAAGTCCACAAATTTTGCACTGTAAACACCTCAAAACTTCGTTACGTGTTTTTTCATATTTAAAGTGGTAGATAAAGTGAAATTTTTCCGACAATCACATCCTATCATCAAATTCTTCATGATCAGGAACAGAAAGAAATTTTCAAGTTGCTGGTTGTGGAGAAAATCGGGTGAGCGGTATTACCCGCTGAGCGGTACAGGCACACCCTCCCCTACTCTAACCGGGTCGAAGCGGTGTAAAATAACGATAAAAAAAAAAGATTTTCCCCTCTGAGCGCCCGAAATTCCATGGAATTTAATGGAAAATCCTTGGGAACTGTAAATTCAAGTTTAATTACTCCGGGAAAATTAATGAAAATGCAGATAAATCTCTCCTTGAATTCAAAATTCCTTTGAATTTTCAGGTAATTCCTTAAAAAAATCCTGGAATTCCACGAATTGTACAAGAATTTCGTGAAAATTCAAGGAAATTTGGTGCTGAATACTCATTCCCACTTGAAACTTCATGGAAATTGTAGAATTTCCGTGTTTCTGCCGCTAAAAAAGGTGACTTTACTCTAATTTTCAGAGAAGCTTGAAATTCCATTGACTTCTTCCCCTTAATTCGAATTCAGCCAAAATTATTCAACAGTGAACACCGGCTCCCTAGTAGAAACTGACCAAAATTTTGCGACATTGAGCCAAACTGCCTGTACACTGATAGAACGGATTAGTTATTGTTAATGAATGGATTTTGGTTGGAGGTACCGATTAGTTATTGTTAACGAATGTATATTTTGAGAAGCCTTGTTTGACTTGACTTTCGCCATTCAAGTGAACCATTCGTTAACTATTAGGGGATATTCATTTGGTCATATTCAACTCTACCATTCGTTAATGGTCAATGAATCTCGTTTGGAATAAATGAATAATTCTATCAGTGTACCTAAAACACTGCACGTCGCGCGCCAGCACCATCACGAGATCTACGCGACATTAAATTTCTCCTGGGGCTGACGCGCGTGCAGGCCACCCCTTGTGCTCCCAAGATGAAGAAGCCGAGGATGGCATAAACCAAGAAAATAAGAAACATAAGAACAAACGACACATGTTATTAGGAAGATTGCAGAGTCCATTTGTGGCGACACTCATGAACGGAGCCACCGTTACAATTGGGTCGTTGGATTGGGAAGGTGGGGTCGTTCTTCACATGCGTGGATATATGCCCGATACAACTGTATTTGTGGATAGTTGGAAAGGGAAGACCAGCAGGAGCAGAAAGAAATAAAAAAAAAGTAGAGAGAGAGAAAAAAAGAGAGGGTGACGAGTCTGCTGATGGTATATTAGGCACGGGACGTCGCGACGCCCTCGTCACAACCCCATTCGAACGCCTAGGAGTGTGTTGTCCCGTGTTTGATCAACAGGTGTACTCGTGAATACAAGAATAAGTGGAATTGAGGTGAGTGAATGCCATTTTTTTAATAACAATTCTGTGATTAAAAATGAAAAAGTGACACTCACATGACTCTCCGTTGATGTTCAATTCGTCATTAGTGAATTTCTTTCCCTTGAATTTCTTCCTTTCCCCGCGTCCTTTGAAAAAGAACTTGGAAAAGCGTCCAGCTGTCTGCGCGAAGCCGTTTAATTGCGTCTTAATTCGTGTCAATTGACTGCATTTCACGCTACACCAGCTTTCGCATCAACTGTTGAATAAAGACATACAAAACAATTTAGAGTTTTTTTATTATTGCTTCTTGGAACACCGGAAAACATCACTGACGTTGGTTTCTCAAATGATTCAACTTGTTTTGTTCTAATCTGTTGGGTACAATTTTTTAATTTTCAAATGTCGTCATCGTGACTCTGCAAACGGGTATTTTTCACAATGTCAGGGATGCTGTGCGGATTGTCATGACGTATTTGATATTCTTTATTGATAGATGACGAACTTTCATCGAACATTTGGGAATTCGTTTTTGAATAATTATTAGCATTATCCGAACTGAAGAAAATTCATTCCTCATTCAGTATTTTTATGTGTAATAATTTTGTCGAATTTCTTCTTCGTCCTTCACGGTATTCATTTAATACTGCATAGATCGATTATTGCCAGATTAATCACAAGTTTTTTAATGTTTTTTCGTCACGTTTCTACATTTCATTTACAAAATTCAATTTTGAATATCAATTTCAAAAAGTATAAGTCTCCGTTATATTCTGTAATTTCAACTGTCATAACTGATGATTTTGAAGGATCAGCCTACATCAAATGTAGCTGAAATGTGCACAGTGATATTATTTTTTAATCAAAACAAAAGTTTTCCCGCAATCTTCAAAGAGAAAACAAAAAGTTCTAGTTAAAAGAGTGAGGGAATTCTAGAAACCCGTGATTTTGTTGCTAATTTTGAGTAAAAATAACCTTAAAAAATTAACAGGAAACTTGTAATTCCTACACAGAGAAAAAATTTCCTATATAATATATTTTATTCCAAAAAGAAAATAATAATAATAATAATAATAATAATAATAATAATAACTTTTCCATGAGCCCCTGGGGTTATGTGGTGAACCCATCAATACATCACCTTTTATCATTAATCAATTAAAAACAGAATCTAGAAGAGTATAAAAAATAAAAAATAAAATAAAAAATAATACATAATCTGAAGACTAGTATGAATGTAAACTATATGTGATGATTTTTTGAATGCACTAAACCCCTTAATCTACTATTCTTTTTCAATCAAAAATGAATTAACGGATCTTCCAGTTATTTGGAACCACATTTTAATTCCGAATCTTGGGTAGCGATCAGGCATACCCAAATTTCTAATATTCAGTTATAAATAATTTTTTACATTTAAAATCGGTAACCAATTTCAGGAATAATTAGTGATGCCGCGAGACACTTTACGAGACAAAACTTTGGAGAGCTGATCTCGGTTTCAATGAACATGAAAATCTTTGCTTGAATTTCCAGAGAAACTTGAAATTCCATTGACTTTTTTCTCTTAAATCGAATGCAAAGTCCTTTTTCGGAAAATTCAGTCAAGTTTCTTCAACAGTATAGGAGTAATTCTAGTCAGTGTCAAGTACCCCAAAAAATGACAAATCTATCCCTAACAACTGATTTTTTTCCTCCTGTCGCAGTTATGATTCTGACTCTACTACTCAAATAATTCAGCCCCAATCAATTGCACGCAATTTTTAATTTTTCAAAAGTCGTCATCATTACTCGGCAGAATGTATTTCAAGCCCGCAGTTTCGTAAAATAGAATATTCGAGGAATGAACATTTCGTCAAACTCTATCGTTTTCTAAGAAAGACTCGTCGGTTCTCCGACTTTGATCAAACGTACTTGAACTCATTAAAATCAGTGAATGTTTTTTCGTCTCTGACGTCTATTATGTTTATTTCCGTGTCTTCCGACATCTATTATCTCAGCGTCTCCCTCTCATATCGTTTCAATTACACCATTCAAGCCCGTTATTAATCAAAACGTCATCGATCGGGTACACAGCGAGAGGAAAAAAAAATCGGCAGAGTGAAGAAAATGAAGAGGAGGCAGTTGAGAAGAGAACAATTGGGCCGGCGGTCGCAGAATGTCTCATCATTGACGCGTTTCACTTGTGGAACATTCATTACTGTCGAATAGGGGAAAGAAACTCAAGCGATAAATTATTTAAGTTCAATCAGCGAAACATCGAGTAAACTGAGGTTGATAAACAACTGGTGCCGCTTAGTTATCATTTCGCTGGTATTATGCTTTCACAACTGGAAAAATAATCTTGAATCAGATATACGAAAAAGGAATTGAATTGCATCCAGATTAAACTGGTATGAATTCATTTAGCAGGTCGGAACTAACAATTTTCAATCGTCAATCTTCATTGAGAAAAACGTCATTATTAATTCGTCCTAAAAGGTCACGTACAGGTAATGTGAATGTTAATTTTCTCAAAAAGGACATCAATGATTGTCACGTGCAGGTGCCACGTGGAACTGCAAATAAACCTGGCCACAAATCAGTGCGCACTCGTGACCCAGGAGTTTCGCCTTTTCCATACGTTTACAAATGAAGCTTTGTAATCGGTTGGCTTTTTGATTCTCTAATTTTGCTTGGAAGTGATTTGGAATGTCATGAAACGTCGAGATATGATGGTTTTAGAGAATGTCTGTGTGTGCGTCCGTATGTACGTGCAAAACTCTGGGAATTTTTTTATAAATTTTCTCAAAAGAGGACTAAAGTGATACTCGGAGAGAAATGCTCAGTAAAAATTACGGAACAATTCACGTAATCCGCAATGGGGAACCGTTTTCCGGCACTTTTTACAGGAATGGAAGAGAAGAAATCTGAAACGTTCAGAGAATTTTCAAGTTCATCACTGAACAAAGTACGAAATTGTCACGTAATTTTTCCCGAAGAAGTAAAATCTTACAGAAACTTCCCAACTTACACTCAGAAAAAAAATTACTTCTGCCAAGTAAATTTACTTGCCACATGTAAATGTATACAAATATTTGCATTTGAAATGTGTGGATTTTCTTGTAGTTAGCAAATTTACTTGGCAAAAGTAATTTTTTTTCTCAGTGTATTATGCCTCTATAATCAAAAATTCTTGAACGTTCAACAATTTTTATGAAACTGCTGAGTGATTTCTACGTTCCGTTCCGTAAAATTTCTCAATCGGTCGGGAAAATTACGGAATGACTTGTTATCCCCACAGCGGTGAGTCATCAGACGGGTGGTTAATTTTTACGGAACAAATCGTAGAATTTACGTGGTGATTCGTACAATTTCAGTTCCGACTCACACTTTTTATTGAATTTTACTTCGCTCGCGGATTACGTTTCGAAACGTAATGTTTACATTTGGTTTCTGGCAATTTTTATTGAATTTTTCTCTCCGCGTATTCATATTATTTCCTAATTATCCAAAAGACAAGCCAGAAGAATAAAAAAAAACTTGAAATACGCGGGGAAAAATATAAAAGTTATAAAAAAAAAATATTTCGAACAGAAAAATGGTGGAAATAGATTGAAAATTTGTAATTGAAATATCATTTTTTGTTCAACGATTGATTTTTTGCGAGAGAATAATATATCCCCCTTCGTCGCACCTCCTGCATGGTCACCCCGCCATAAATTCCTTGAAAACTGTCTGAAAACGCATTTCACCGGACGTTTAGCATACATCTGAGGAATTTCTTCACCCTTCTGTCTACACTGGTAAAAAGTTAACTGATTTTTCCAGAAAATGACACTGAATTCAATTCAATGGAAAAAAGTCTATAAAACTTCAAGTTTCCCTGATAATTCCTGATTTTTCAGTGGAAGAACCATGAAGATTCCGAAATTTCCATGAATTTTCAATGTAAACATGATAATTCAATAAGAAATTACTGTGAAATTTCAAAAAATTGAAAATTCAGGGACATTTTTGTTTGAATTTTCCCAATTTCCATTAATTTTCATGGAATAATTTAACGGAAATTTAAAATTTCCATGAGTTTTCCACGAAAATCACGAATTTTCAATGGTAAAATTCCCTGAAATTTCAATGAAACCGTCACTTGTTTCATATTTCAAGACTAAAGACTAAAGCCTGGAAACTTCAGTGAAAATTTTTTAACAGTGTATGTGATTAAAGAAATCCTATTTACTAAAGATGAAAGAAACGTGAAGTTGTTTTATATCGAAATATCTCGAAACTGCCTGGCCACTAATCCTTAATTCTGATTGGTCAATATGTGACACGAAGTTATTCACAAAAAAAAATACGCGGCATTTTCAAATTATTCAGTGGTAAATTTTTTTATTCACGTCATATATATATAATATATATATTTGACATGTATATATATCATCGGTGAAATTAATAAATTCTGTCCTTTTATGGAGATCGATTATTTAAAAAAATTGAAAATAATTAATTGAAAATGAAAAATTCTTCATAGATTCCTTTACTCTACTTCGCTATTCACTTCAATCATTAGTCGAATTCTCTTTGATTCATTATCAATATTTATAAGGTATTCATGAGAAAATGAAATTCAATGAATTCCATTTCTTCATTTCAACAAAAATGAACAGATCAGCGCGCGCGATATCGCGCGCATAGATCTTGTAATTAAAATTCACGAATAATACTCAACAGATTTTTCTCCGTGCAGTTTAATTTTTCTCTATTTTTTGAAAGTTGGCAACTTTGTATAAAGTCATCAATGTTGTTACTGGTAACATGAACGCTATCAATGAATAGATTAAGATTGGTACAGCGATTTGATATTCGACGGTGTTGAAGCATATGCGGCTGTAATGCAGGTATTACAAAGAGCAAGAGCAATCGCGAGAATTCGTTACGGAACTCTGAAGGCAAGCTACTTTCCGTCCTCAGGGTGGTTGCTGCGTTATTTATAGCCCACCTTCTCCGTTCGGTTTTCATACCACGGTGAAACACTAAAGGATATCCGTCCGCGGTGAATCTCCTTATGCTCATGGGCACAATCACCAATTATCGGTAAATGTCGTCTGGCGTTCAATTTTCGATTGACCGGCATTTTTTGAATTTCATTCTCTTTAAATGATGATAGATTATGAAATTCGAAACTCCAATCACCTACACCGTTAGGAAAAAATTGAAATTTCATGGACAATTTAGTAACAATTGTTGGGATTGTGATATCAAATTCAATTCAGGGAAGAAAAATAATGCAATTTACAAAAGATGAATATTAAGTACTAAATTTCGTTAAATTTCCAATTAACCGAAGCATCAAAAAGATATGACATTAACATTAAGATTATATAGCATTAATCTTAATGATAAGATTAATAAGATTAATAATGTTTATAAGATTATATAAAATTAAGGATATATATGGCCATTGTCAACAATCCTCGCACCGTCCAACTGATTCACTCCCCCACCGAATCCCCTCCCTCATCTCTCCACAGCACTGTCAATCGTCTTGCAATATCTGTCACTCCATCCCACGATATCATATTTTCTCATTACCGGATTGTCCGCAATGTCACAGTTCAAATTCCGCCGAGTATTTCGCAACAATTTTTAATCAACCCCCCTAAAAATACCCGATTTTTTTCAAAACGATTATTCTTCAATTTAAATTTGAGTTTCCTCAAAAATTGCGTCACATATTTCTCTTTCTCTCCCACTTAAAACCTTGGACTCAAAAAAATATATGATTGGGCTTGTAACGATAAATTGGACGGTGCCACAAAAGCATTGCTGGCAGACACATTGTACAGTTCGGTATCACTGATGCACTGTTGAACGGGTAACTAACACAATCACACTTGCTTTTTTTTTAAGCAGCCAGCAGAGGGTCCCTTAACCGTGTTAAGTGCCTCTTATCGCACTACAAAGTATAGACACCCGAGACAATTTTAAATATTTTTATCAACCTTCGAGACCCATTCTCCCAACTTGTCCCTCTGATCTGATCAAAATACCGCAACGAAAATGCTGAAAAAATTTGTTTACGAAAAATACGGATTCTTGGGAGAAAAACAATTGCGGAGGCTCATGGCTAAGGGTCAATACTTTCAAAGCCAATACCGTATGTAGAAATCCCTTCGTACAAAACAGTGGGTGTCGCTCGTCTCTCTACACCACTCGCAATTTATAATGGATCTGTCTCTCTTGAATAGCCGATCTGTAGAGTACAGAGGCGCGCGCGTTTTACGGCGTTTTGTCTGCCGCAACTCTCAAGCCCCGACAGTCTGCATTGTGCGACGCTACATCTGTAACCTCCCGTGTCACACGCTCTAATCCCTCATTTTTTATGGAATTCCGTTGCTTCATCACAAGGAAAATTCGGGGAGAGATCATTACTGTCAGCAAATTTAATCGGTTATTCGTTGTCATCAAATGAAAGAGGTCCAGAGTGAATAGATCGGCACAACGACCTTCTCACCAGTTTCGCAAACGCTCTTCGACGCCAAAAATTCTCGTCGAAATTGCCGCACATTCTGACGAGCAAAGGTAGAAAGATGAAACAGCAATCGAAGATTTAGAGCCTAAAAGTAAAGGAGTCAAACAGCCGAACATTCTGCGTCGTAATTCTGATGGAAAATAGCCTCGATGCTGCAGCCAAACTTGCAATAGTATTTGTCATTAAATAAATATTTGAATAAGTGAGTGTGCGGATGATTGGGTTGAAAGCACTAACGGAAATCACGGCGTGAGAAAATCGTACTGACGGCGCTAACTGATGCACAACGCCGACTGGCACGGATACGGACATTAAAGTCATCAGTGGAGAGGCTCATAGAGGTCCAGCCACGGATAGATTCTTTGGGGGTCGTTGGTACGAGAGTGTGTGTACGCACGGAGCTAAATAAAATTCCCATTATTTTCGATTTGTTCCTCAACGATTGCCGAATCACAGCGGTTGAAAGACCAACGACTATTGTCGGAGGTGAATCTGAACGACTGGTGGATAAAAATTAGTGCGACAACTCGTGTGTGCGAAATCCCGCTTGGGTGTCGGGTGACTTAGGCGGGAGCAAAAGTGCCGGAAGTCGTAATTAATCCGGTCGCAAGGTACGATGTACGAGGACGATTGATCGGGTGAATTTATCGGGTCCAATCGGCGATCCTCGGCTGCGATATGGAGCGGATCGCGATGTGTCGAGGTAAATTGACGATTTACTACGTGGGTCTCGAGAGTGAAATCGGTTAAACGTTAGGAAAAGTTTTGGGACTCGTTTTCATGCGGTTTTTACACCATTCGGTTATTGTGGTTAACTATTCTTGTATTGAGGAGAGCATCGGTTGTTGGTTGGAGCAGGAGGGAAAAGGAGGAACTGGAGATTTGAGAAAATCGCACGCTCGAGAAGGTGAAACGGAAGTGCTCGAGGATACTTCCGGAGTGACTTTTGATACCCCCGGTCTATCATGTTGTCGGCCCTTCAACGGTATTTACACCACGTTGTGCCCGTTTCCCAGCGGAACTACGTCATCGGCGCGCGTAAGGTGAGCAATTTCCATGTTGTATGCAGTTGAGAGAAAAAGCGACATGATATGGGTGAAATCATTTCTCGAGTGGAGAACATCCCATGCATGTTCGATCAATTCATGGTAGGTTTGAGTCGGGAAATTGGTGTGCTTCGGGCAAACGGAGGTCATACTGAATGAAAACAACACGGAGAGAAATATTCAATAAAAATTACGTATCTTTTCCGTAATTCCGGAGCGAAATGTGGTTGCAGGAAATTTTACGGAACTGTCACGGAATTTTTCCAGAGCGTTCGGTAATTTTTATCTGAATCTCCTGTGAAAAATTACCATAACGTCACTTAAACTTTCTGAGTCGATTCCGTAACCGGTGAGCGGGTTGTGAGTTCCGTAATTTTTACTGAATATTTCTCTCCGTGAAGCAGGGGTTGGAGCCGATAAAAAAATTTTGAAATCGGTGCAGTAATTCTTGAGATAATGAGGAAAAATTTTGAATTTTGACCAAGTTATTATATCTCAGGAACGGTGTCCGCCCGAAATTCCTTGAGAAAAAAATTATTGGAAAAAATATTTTTTAGGGATAGTCCTGTGAAATATTTACTTTTGAATAAATGACTCATGAATTATTATTGCAGAATAGAATATAACAAATAATAAATAATAAATTTTAACAGGGAGGTAAATTATGGAATTTGTTTTTCTGGAAAAAATTTCAATTGATTGATTTCAATTTCAATCTGATTTCAGAAAATCATCACAATTCAATTTGGAAAACAGTTGACTGATGTTGTTGTTTTGTTGACACTGAATTATATTTTCTAAAAATTAATCACCAAGAAAAATCCAAGTCGGATACATACATACAGACATGACCCCAAAAACATCATTTCTTCCCGTTTTATAACATTCTAGCCCATTTGCAATCAAAATTAGAAAATTAAAAAATCGGTCAAAACCAAGGATTGTATTCGGAAGCAATAATATTTTATATTTTATGAGTGATTAAAACGAGCCCTATTGACCCAAACAATCGTACCTCTAGATAATTTTCTGGGCCTAGAAAACCCCAGCCTTTTGTTACTTGTTTAAAACAAATGGAAATGATCTTTACCCTGATGGTTACCCTCATCAAGTATCAATTGCGTTTTAATTTTTGAATGAAAAAAAACATGAATTCAAGAATGAGAATCATTTCAATTTGAGAGCCCAGATGTTCTTGAATGAAGAACCCCAAGGTTATCATTTTAAAAGTCTAAATATTAGACTTTTAGAAGTCAACAACCAACGTTTCCTCAAAACTCTTCTTATTTTCAATCTGAACCGAACTTACTGGAATTCGAATTAAAAGTAACACATGTTTACCTCTAGTTCGGATAAAATTGAGATTGTTTGAAGGTCACCCGTGAGTTTATTTACGAAGTTTTTAGTGAAACTTTGAAATTCCTTTGTTTTTTCACCATCACAGGTTTATGCACATGTATGAACTTATGGAAATCGTGAAAACGTTCATAAACGTTTCGACGTTCTCTATGGAAATTGCCAACAGTATAAGCTTGTTAGCTGTTCTACGCAGTGCAACAATAACAAAAGAATATTTGTTCAGCCGAATTTGAAAAATACAGTTTCTTCGTCTTGTGAGACGTCATGCAGTGACGTCACATAATGCCCTTCCGCAGATCGTGGTTCCCGGCCGCAATACGTTCTAATACGATTTTCATTCGAACGAATATGAGATCCTTCATGAGAACAGAAACGGTCGAACGATGACCAATTTTTTAACATTGCAATTTTCGGAAATGACGGTCAGAGATAGACAAAAATCGTAATACAGAAAATTAAAATTATTTTATCACATAAAACCTGTCTTGCACAATTTTTTAAATTTTAGGAAAATTTTTGTTATATTATTTATCAATCAACATTTTCAATTTTTCAAATATTTTATAAATCAACATTGCAAGAATGATGATTATTTAATTAATCGAAAAATCAAATTCAGATATTTAAAATTAATTGTTTAATTATAATTGAGAATTAAAACTCATTTTCAAATTGAAATAAAAAAGTAAGGAACTGTGATTAATCTATGGTAAACTTCTTCTAAGGTGCTTCGTGTGAAAAGTCTGAATAATGAAAAAAAATAGAAAATTCATGGGAGAAATGTCTGAGTATGCTGCACCATTGAGAATTTTTGCACATTTTTTTCAGATCTGTCTCAAGAAAAAAAATAATGAACAATTGAGGAAAAATTAGTGGATGATAAATCAAATTTATCTTGAAAACACGCATAAGTTCCAGATTTTTTTTCAGATTTCATAAGAAAGTTATTTGAACAAATTATTCGGAAAATTATGAGTTTCGGGGCAATTACGCCCTCAAGCGCAGGCGCGTCGAATGCCAGTGAGCATCATGGGAAAGGTATGGCTTGGACCATGGAACTGAGAGAGAGAAAATACTCGACAGGTTTACCAACTCGAGACGCATTTTAATATTATTTCAATAATTAGAATAACATCCAATAACAATTATTTGACACCCGTAGGTGATGAGAAACAAATCAATCAATCTGATAAATAAAATCAATATTTAAAAAATGTTCAAATGCGTACTTAAATAGTTGCTTGAAAATTTGAAAATTTCGTGCTCAGCGATTGGATCAGGGCTCGAGAACAATAAGACTCCTCTTCCGTTTCACCCCCCCCCCCNTTTCACGCCCGCCCCCCCGTCATCTACTCACGAAACATCTTAAAATTAATTAGTAACAATTTTTGCCGATCTTTGATCACCGTGAACGCGCTACCTAAGATAATAATTTTCGACTCCAGATTGTATTAATTTATGTTCCACATTATCTTCACCTTGTTCTGGAACTACAAATATTTAACATGGTATTTACTGCATCCCCACCATTCATTCTTCTACATCCCAGCAAATTGCCGGTGTCCTGTCAAATTTTAGATAGCACTGGCAAAAATTGTTTTCTGGGATGGACTGAATATCTTATGAGATAATTAGTGTAAAAATTGCTCTGAAGTGTATCAGTTTTAGAGTCACATAAATTGTTTTTCCTGATATATTCTCCTGGCCTTATCCATCAGAAAAACGTTCATGGGGAGGATTTTCTCGTTCCCGGAAATCTATTACTTGCCACTCTATTTTTAATTTGGAATATCAGCCACAATCAGAAAATAGAAGAAGAATGAAATCATTTTCATGAACGTTATCAGGAAATCCACAGATATTTGTATTTTTAGCCTTAATTTTCACTCATATCTACACAAAACAGAATATTCTCGAATCAAGAATTAAGAGATTCTTAATTCATGAGAGAATACTCGTGAATCAAGAATATCAATGTATAAATTCTGTTTTCCAAAAGAGGAATTAGAATAGAATTTATTTCATTGGAGCTACAATTACTGTTTTACACCTACAAAAAAAAGAGGATTATCAAATATTTGATTCATGACCAATCAGAAATTTAAACTATTAATATTATATTATTTTTAAATTTTGATAAGTGCATTTAAACATTTATCAATGTGAGTCGTAAATCATTTTAATATTGAAAAAGTGTAATATTGATAGTCATCCCTGGATATAACGCAAATTACATGAATTTATGAGAAGGACATCATTTCTAGTCTCGAGAAAGCTTACAAATTCTCTCGGGACAAGAGAATCTCATCCTGTTTGAACATTTTTTTCTCTTAGTCTGAGAACTAAATTATTCATCAGGAGATTTCACGATTTTTAAAATTGATAAGAAAAATTTTTTTTGTATAGTAAAATCTTCTTTGAAGTAAATCTTCGTTGTTAAAGGTAGTTTTTTCTCTCAGTGTGTATCAACCTTTCTCATAATTACTATAATGATGGAGAATAATTCTTCGTATTATTCTTCAAGAAAATATTTTACAATATCATATTCAGATTTTTCCTTCCTCAAGCTATAATTTAACCCAAACAAATAAAATAGTTGAGTTACGTTGAATTCCCGATCTGATCACTCATTATTTCCAACTGAGGAATTCTTATTTCGATTGCACAACGAATAATTTAATTATCAATCCAGTAGCGAATTGGTCAAACGGTTTAAGTCAATTTAGTCTTTAGTTGAGTTTTCCAGAAATATTTCCGAATTTAAGGGAGATAGCGAAATTTTCATAATAACCTTTTTTGTAGAGCGAATTGAATGCTACTAAAAAGGTTGTGAGAAAAATTTTGCTATCTTCCTTAGATTTCGAGATATTCATTGAAAACTGGCCAGTAACCAAAATCGATTTAAGCCGTTTGACCACTTCGCTACTAAATTCAAGGGTATAAAAAATTGACCTCAAGTGTTGCGCTCTTTCAACAAGATTTTGTGTAATCAACGTCCTGATGAAAAAAATTCTCGATATAACGGAAAGTACTCATGTACTTAGCGTTACGATTTTTTTTGGAAAAAACATCGTTTCCAGTCTTGAGAAAGCTTAAAAACTCTCTTAGTCTGAGAATAAAATTATTTATCAGGAGATTTTAGGATTTTTAAAATTGACAAGAAAATATTTTCTTGTATCAAGTAAATCTTCTTTGTTAAAAGTAGTTTTTTCTCTCAGTGTGTACCAACCTTTCTCATAATTATTTTCTCACGAGAATAATTCTTCATATTATTCACCCGAGAAAATATTTTATATCATATTCAGATTTTTTGTTCCTCAAGCTATAATTTAACCCAAACAAATGAAATAGTTCAGGTACGTTGAATTGTTAATCCATATATAGCTGCGTATCGTTGCGGAAAGTTCGATATCTATCGACATTCGCTTGAGAAAACGGGTCCACCGTTAGATCGTACGATAGGAAGTAGGACCACTGTTACATAGAAAAGTGGCAGTTCACCAGTCTTCTCCCCATATTTATCCATCTCATTGCCAACGCACAGCCAACCGTCGATGGGGACTGGAAAATTATGAAAAATATCGCCATCGACTGACTAAAAAATCCCATCAAATCGCATTACCCAGCCAATGCCACAAATCCTTGCATAGCGGTAAATACATTCACTTCCCATTATTCTCCATTCTCAATATTTTCGACTCATTAAAACCAATTCCATTATTACTATTCCCTCTTCATAAATACCTTGGGTTCTTTCAGATAATTACACTTTATTGATTCTGATGATTCCGTTAATTCTCGACACGAGTCACTGAATCTTTTTTTTCCACGTTGAGTCACGGTATCATTTCATCTCCTTTTTCGCAAAGGAACTCCTGGAAAATCATCTAATCGTACTGTTCCACTAGTCATCAATTGAAAACGGAAAAAATCTGTGGAATAATTCACGAGGGATTTTTTTAGTTAATGAACTTGATGAGATCGAAGGTTGTGAGTGATGTCATTGGAAAAACAGTGGAGTCATGCGAGATTGGATAAGGACGAGTCATTTTGCCCTAAGTGCTTCTACACGGAGGGAAAATTCAATGGAAATTACCCCAATAGTTTTGAGAATGGACATGAAAAACATTTAAAGTGCTCTACCCTTACGGTGAATTCAAAGATTATTGAAAACTGCAGAAAAATTGCAGACAACTCGATTAGATTCGGAATTCTAATTTGTTTCTCAATTTAATTATCGTTTTGGTCTTTCAAAGAAGAAATGTTTAAAAATCAGGATTTAACCCAGTGTCTTATGTGAAAATCAACATTTCCATTGTAATCAAAGATTAAAATCTGATTTTTTTTTCATTAGATGTGAAAAAATCAAGAATTATTTGACACCTCATAAAAAATAATCCACCGTTTTAGAAACAAGTTTTATTATTTAGTTATAAGAGGAAAATGTTTGAAAAAATATCAATATTTTGCGAAATTTAATTTAGATAATACTGACTGGGTATGAATTTTTTCAAATTTTTTCCATGGAATTTAGTTGAATAATTTAAAAACTGAAAATATCCAAAAGTACAGCGTAGCCCGGCCGAAGGGTAGAACTACTTTAAGGCCCGGGTGGATTATCTTTCGAACGCACGGAGAGAAATGTTCAGTAAAATTTACGGAACTCACAGTTCGCTCACCAATTACGGAATCGACTCAGAAAATTTAAGTGACGGTATCGTAATTTTTACCAGGAGATTCAGATAAAAATTACGGAACGCTCTGGAAAGATTCCCTGACAGTTCTGTAAAATTTCCTACAACCACATTTCGCTCCGGAATTATGGAAAAGATACGTAATTTTTAATGTTAATTATTTTATTTATTTTGATAATGTGAGATGATCTCTAATTGCTATTCTGTTTTTATAGCCCTCGAGTCTCCAAAAATGTGACTGTACAATCAAAAAAACGTTGAAAAAAAGCTGAAAATTTTCAAAGAGCGCTTTTCAATAAATTGGGAAATAAACCCAATAGGAAAGAAATTGCAAATTAATAATTTGACGTGTCTAGTGGCTGTTAGGTCGTCATTTGTCATAGCAGTCAATGGCCGTCAGATCGTTAGTTACCATGATAAATGATCCATTCACTATTTCCTCTCTATCGGACTTATTTCTTAACGTTTATTAAGAAAATTCGTTGTGAAAATTTCGCAATGAACTGAAGACCTAAAATTTGGATCATATGTTGTTGAGCACATGTGAAAACGATTCCCAAAATTTCAAGTATTTTTTCCACGCGAATTTTTGAGATATGCATCGACAAAAACTTAAAAAAGACAAACATTGAATGTTTGACGATGGATATCTCAAAAATTCGCGTGGAATAAATACTTGAAATTTTGGGAGACGTTTTTACATGTCCTCAACAACATATGATCCAAATTTTATGTCTTCAGTTCATTGAGAAATTTTCACCGAGTATAACTCACTGAGGAAGTACCTTGAAAAAGCTCTAGGAAAATGGTCAGTTTTGTTTCTATGTTTTTTGATTGTATAATTATAATTTTTAGGGACTCCTACGAAGTGTAAAATCCAATGCAAATTGTGATATATTAGAATGTGATATAAGTGGAATTTAATTTTCGCAGTTCTGCAGACACTGTTTAAAAAATGATTTATTTTACTAGGCCCGATAAGCCGCGATTATCACGCTGAGAGAAAAAATTAGATCGGTCGAAAAATTATATGTTGCCCCCTGTTAAAAATTTTCCTCTGAATTTTCCGTGCCAAATTCCGGAAATTTTTATCGTGTTCAAGTTCCACTAAAATTTCAGGAAATCTTGTCATTAAAAAATCAAAGATTCCATTGATTTTCTGTTGAAATTATCTGAAAATCAATAAAGTACTTGATTTTTCAGTGTAATTATTCTGTGAAAATTCAGAAAAAACAGGAGAATTCCGGGAAAAATTGAAAATTCATGTCATTTTGTTTCTGAATATTCATGTTCCAGTGAAAATTCAATCAAGTTGTGACAATTCTATCTCACTCCCCCTGAAAACTTATGAATTTCCGTGAATTCTACTTAAAACTTGAAATTTCATGATCATTTTTTCCCTAAATCCGATTTAATATCACTCTCATGAGATTTACTATAATACCTTCCATGAAATTTCAAAAAATTTCCAACAATGTAGATTATATTTTTTTTGAGACTCACGACAAAAATTCAATTTGTAGAAACGATATTAAATTTCCTTCTATCAAATTGGTTAATTTCCCGCAAGTAAACCTATTCCACTCCATCAAATATTCTCACGTGGAGCATATAGTTTTTCGACAGAACTCATTTTTTTCAGTTATATTTACAGCTATATTTTTTCCTGTAGTTCGAATTCGTCTGGGAATATTTTTGATAATCACTACAAAAATTCAATTTTCGTGAAAGATATTAAATTTCCTTCTATCGAGATCGTTAATTTCCCTCAAGTAAACTCGTTCCATTCCATAAAATATTCTTACTTGGAACATATAGTTTTTCGACAGAGCAAATGTTTTTTTCTCGGTGTAGAAATTTTCAGTAATTAAGAAAAATCGCTCGTTAGGTTATTGTGTTACAAAAGCATCGATATGGAGTACTACATAATTTTTATGTAGCACTTCATGAAAATTGCTCGGAGAACGCATTACAGAAGCGCCATCGTGTATCATAATTACGCGTCAAAACGTTGTTTTTACGTAATTCTAACGGTTCTCTCCTGAAAGTTTTTTCTCCTTTCAAAATTCAGACAAAAAATTTTACAATTCATCACAATGTGATTTTTCACATCCCGGAAACTATTGCATCATCTCATTTACTTTCCACAAAGAAACTCCTAGAAAATTATCCATTAGAATTTTTCTGCTCGTCATCAATTACAAGGCAGAAAAAATTACAGAACAATTCGAGAATTTTTCTTGTGCGAGTTGGTGAGATCAAAGGCTTCAGTTGATGTCATTGTGACACTCAACATTGAATAAAATCTACCCATTTTATCCGAAACCCCGTTTTAAAATAAAAGTCCGGCAAGCCTTGGAATTTTCTCTATGAGGTATATCTCGGAATCTATTGCATCATTCAGTCTGATTTTCACAAAGAAACTCCGGGAAAATTAGCGAAGAGAATTTTTTTCTGCTCGTCATCATTCATGAACGGGGAAAAATTTATGAAACAATTCGAGAATAATTTTTCTTGTTTAAATTGATGAGATCAAGGATTTGCGGTTATGTCATCAAGAAAACAAGCAATAGTGTACAAGATTGAAAAACTACCCATTTTACCCCGGAAAACATTAAAAATGGAAATATTTCCCGGCTTTTTTTTACGGCCGTTTGAGTCGATTTTGAAGACGATTTGATCATCTATTCGTCTTTTCTTTTCGTCATAAATTCAGAATATGAAGAGTTTATTGAAAAATTCAACAAGGATTTTTCTTTTTGTGAAAATTGGACACTTTCTAATTTCTCTTATGCACGGTATCGGGATCTAATGGAAAAAAACACCTAGGGTGTGATTTGTACTTCCCTTTTTACCATGGGTTAGCCCATCAATTAAGAACAGAAAAAATTTATGGAAATAATTATCAGCAGTAATTTGTCTTTTTGGAGAAGTTGATTAAATTGAAGGCTGCAACTACCGTCATTGGATAGACAGTGAAATTTCACCTCGCTCGCACAAAAATTACGAGATCCGATCAATTAGCCCCTCATGTATAGATATTCCAAATTTTTATTTTTTTCCTCATTGAAGTAGTTTTGAAGAAAATTGCGAGCTAATAAAAAACATTTGCTAGTTACTACTTTTTTTAAAATGAATTTTTGAAAAATCACCCCTAAAAAAACGCGTTATCCCCCCTATTTCATTATTTCCAAAAATTTTTATCACCAATCGATAGCAAATTGTTTGAACATTTTTGCGAGTTAAGAAAAAATCGTCAATGCAATCCTATTATTGTGTAAATTAACAATTCCAATTTCAACTGAAAACCA
>NW_021680371.1:1523655-1535208 GCF_001412515.2 Diachasma alloeum | reverse complement strand
GGTGATTTTTCAAAAATTTATTTTAAAAAAAGTACTAACTAGCAAATGTTTTTTATTAGCTCGCAATTTTCTTCAAAACTACTTCAATGAGGAAAAAAATAAAAATTTGGAATATCTATACATGAGGGGCTAATTGATCGGATCTAAATTACAAGCGGTAGGCACGGTGTAGCGGCCTAGTGTCTCCATCTAGTCAGTGTGACAGATGGATACATTAGGGCACTGCACAATCGGCCGGCTGTGCGACTGGGGTTTTACATGGTTTCCCGTGCAGTCCTAGCTCGAATGGGGCACAGCTAAGAGTAAGACGGCCATGATACCGCAGATAACAATGAGAGGAAAAGTAAAGGAGGGGAGGCAGGCTAGAGGAGGGGTTTCAAATTGAGAACTACTTCGATAAAACCAATGAAATAGAAAAATAAATAAAATAATATATCTTCATGATTGTAAGTTGGAGAATTTTTGTCTTCTTGCTATTCAAAGTAGTAAAAATATAACTTGAATTCTGAAGATTAAAATCTGAGATAAACTCCAAATGAAAGTTAGTAGAAATAAAAACATTCTGGTTGAGTTTGTGCTCACTCGGCAGTCTAGTATTATTGATAATAATTAATCTAGAAGTGCAAAAATAACATAGTCTTACGTGAAAATGAACTACTTGAGGTCAGAGAGAAGATAAAGATCTAGAAAAAATTTCGAAAAGTCCAAAAGAATAAATAAAAATTCCATATCCAATATGAAAATTATTGTCAGTGTCAAACTTTTGCAATAAATAATTTATGTTGTTTAAAAAAACAAGTCAAGAAAGAATTTGATGGATCAATTTCTCAAACATCGAAGTTAGAATTCACTAGAAAAATTATCAATGATGAATCTTTTTTTTTTTGCTTTTTGAATTTATTTTTCCGCGTTACACTCAAGGACTCAAACGCAGTTAACTCATATTATTTAAGACAGAAATTTCACAGAATTTCCAGTGAAGTTTGAAGCTTTAGGGCCTTTTTCCCCTCAAATTGAACTTGATGTCGCTCTTGAGAATTACTAAACCTAACTGTCTATGAAATGACCATTTTTTCTTCTAACAGTGTAAATTACAGACGAAAAACATTTCATTTCCTGAAATCCATTTTTGGAAATCGAAAACGGGAGACAAGGTCCCATCGGAGCCATCAGGAAGCTAATCATACACGGAGAAAAAACAGTTTTAGTTTTCAGGGATCTGCGACATTCTAAAATTAAACGAGTGACTAAAATCAAGGCGTCTACCCTTACGGTAACTTCAAAGATTATTGAAAACCGCAAAAAAATTGCCGAAAACTCGATTAGATTCGGAATTCTAATTTTTTTCTCAATTTAATTATTGTTTTGGTTTTTCAAAGAAGAAATTGTAAAAAATCAGGATTTAACCCAGTGTCTTATGTGAAAATCAATATTTCCGTTGTAATTAAAGATTAAAATCTGAATTTTTTTTCAGTAGATGTGAAAAAATCAAGAATTTTTTTGACCCCTCATAAAAAATAATCCACCGTTTTACAAACAAGTTTTATAATTTATTTATAAAAGGGAAATGTTTGAAAAAATATCAATATATTGCGAAATTTAATTTAGATTATACTGACTGAGTATGAATTTTTTTAAATTTTTTCCATGCAATTTAGTTGAAAAATTTAAAAACTGAAAATATTCAAAAGTACAGCGTAGCCCGGCCGAATTTTTAGTGATTGAATCCCTAAAGCTAAAATCATTCTAGTTAATGTCAAGAATCTCTGAAAATTAGGAATAGATTTTAAAAAAAAGGATCAATTCCTGAAAATTATGGGTACATTCCTAAAAACTAAAACTTTTATCCTCTGTGTGTCCGAAATAATTGTCACACTGGATGGAAAAACAATACACAGATAGTTTGAAAAAATTTTGTAGCGAAAAATCAAAGAAGCATGAACAATCATCATAAAAAAATGTGAATAAATGAATAAAAACGGCCTGAAAAACTGGATGAACAACAATCCACAAATAATCTGAAAAAATTTTGAGAGAATTTTGCAGCAAAAAATCAAAGAAGCATGAACAATCATAAAAAAATGTGAAAAAATGAATCAAAACGGCCTCAAAAACTGGATGGATAACAACATGAATAATATGAAAAAATTTTGAGAAAATTTTACAGCGAAAAATCAAGGAAACATGAACAATCATAAAAAAATGTGAATAAATGAATCAAAATGGCCTCAAAAACTGGCTGGATAACAAAACATGAATAGTTTGAAAAAAATTGTGAGAAGAACATTTTGCAGTTGAAAATCAAAAAAGCCTGAACAATCCTTAAAAAAATGTGAATAAATAAATCGAAAACGGCCTCAAAAACCACTGAAGAAAAATACTCCAGAAGCTCACCCATATACTTGAGTCCCATAGGTGATTTATTAAAATTGGATGAAATTTCCCAACAACACAACCGACAACCTGCAATTCGGTCAACTTCATAAAGAAGACAAATTGTCTTTTGATTAAGAACAATATCTTTTTAATTTGGTGAAAGTTTCCTCCCGGTAATTGACTATTCGCTCATTTTCGCCGACACAGCTCCACAAAAAATCAAAACCTCTTCATTCCCATAAAACAATCCCCTCCAACATCACAGCGCATATTATCACTTCAAGAATTTCAACGTCACTCCATTAACTGGGGCTCGATCGTATGATTGATGGTTTTACGTCGTGCGAGAGTAAAAGTGGTTTCATCAAGGCACATACACACATTTTGGCTCATAACTGGACTCATCGACTGCACATATGGTTCGTTCCACCGGAATTCATCAATCGAAATGTCTCCACTCGCAAAGCTCCATTTTTTTTCATCCTCAGCAAAAACTATTCTACAATTATTTCAATGACGCAATCCCCTGGCTCTTGGGTTGATGCAACGGTGACTTTGAATTGCACTCATAATTTTTTCCCCTCGTGGACTTGAAATACCGAAAAGCGAAAGGAAGTGCGCACCCAGAAAAATGATTTATTTGATTCCAAAAAAGTTTATTTAAAGAGTCTCAAATAATTATTTTTTCGAATTAAATAAAAAAATTTATTTGAAGTTCTGTTTAGATTAAATAAATGTTTTTTACTATTAATAATTCTGTATTTGGGCAAATAAATTCTTGATTTATACCAAATAAACAGTTTTCTTATGCCAAGAAACTTTCTTTGTTTGAGTCAAATTTTTTGTTTGAACTAAATAAATATTTATTTGATGCTAATAATTCATTTTGACTTTGAGATGGTAATAAACTCGAAAAAGATTGAATGATAATCGTGCAGTAATTATTAGGGGCTGTACGTATATCACGTAAGACATTTAGAGGAGGGGAATAAATTTGAATTAAAGTGTAATATAAAATTGGATCAGAATGATTCTAGAGCGCTCAAATCGTCCAGATCTCCCGTTTCCTGGATTCATACGAGCTTTATCCACATAATTTACAAATATTTTTGAAACACACTTTTGAAAATTTTCACAAAATACATGAAAATGTAATTTTCTTAAAATAAAAAAACTATTCATTTGAAATAAACAAATTGTTTATTCGATTAAAAAAAATCATTTATTTGAAATAAATAAATTTTTTGTTTGATGCAATTAAATCCTTTTACTTGAAATAAATAAAAAAAAATCTGGCTGAAGGCCCTCGGGCGATGGCCTATTGTAAGAAATTTTTTTTTGTTGTTTGTAATTTTCTTGCAATAAATTCCGTTAAAAATTAATTAATTAAAAAAAATTCAAATAAAAATTTTGATTTTAAACATTTTTCTGGATGCAAAATTTTTCTAAACAGAATTGAAAATCAATATTAATGACACATAAAATTCCGTGGATTCCTCTTCTGTTCTCATCACAGGTAATATAAGAATTTGCATTGGAATGGGAATAATAAGGAGATTGGCAATAGTCACTGTTGGGGGAGGGGGTAGAGATAAGGGAACCGAACGAGGTGAAAAAACGACTGACAAAAGAGCGAAGAGAGGAGACAAAAAGAAAAAAAAAGAAAAAGGAGGCACGACGATCGGGGGAATAACACGCGGGGGGTCTTTGCCACCCGATAGAGGAGGGGAAGGTGGGGAGTCTTGGGTAGGAGCCACGAGATCCGATTGGTTCGCGCCTCGGCCATATTATAAGCAGCGGCCTGCAGTCCGCGCTAGTTAATGTTAGTCCGAACCACCAAGTGAGTCGCATCTGACGATCGTCAATGCGCGCGCGTTTCAATTTAACTTTTATTGACGATATCTGTTGTAGAATATATTTTTTTGTGATTCAATAAATCAAATTGATCGGATTAACTAGACAATTTCAACTGATTTGAATCTTCACAGCTGGGAATTTCGATCGCATTGTTGAGAGTTTTTTTAAATACTCTGTGGAGCTAATAAATCTCATTCGGCATCACGTGTTTATTCCTCGAACAAGTGTCAGTGAACCTGTTGGAGAATTCCTAGATTCAAGTGTCGATTTTCTTTTTATTTTTACTGAGGATAATTCGCAGTGCGAAGGAACTGATATAAAAGTAAGTGTGAAGTGAATAAAAAAATGATGAAATTGTAAGACAATTCTGATTCTGCTGTGAAGTGGTATAGCAGGAAAAGTAGATTTTACTTGAACATTAGGTTTTGGGATATATCTGGTCTGAGGGAGATACTGGAGTTTTTGGAAGGACTTTTTTGTAGAGCACAGTGAGATCAACGGAAAAGATCTTTATCAGTATTTTGTTATCTCAGTTACCTTCAAACATATTTACCAAACACTAAGAAATGGAGTAAAATGGAAAAAGTAAAGTCTAGTTGGACATCAGCTTCTGGGACATGTCTCAGAACGGAAGACAGATAGCGGATTTTTTTCGAGGATCTTGTCTGTTGAAGGAAGTCGGATCTGTGAAAAAGGTCCCTATCAGAATTTCATTTGCCCTCTTGGGTTCAAAGATATTCACTAAAATTTCTGAAATGGAGTGGAATATTTCCTAGGTTTTTAGACATCTCAAAATCTGAGAGAAGCGGCAAAATTTTTTTGAAGATTTTTTTTGGCAGATCTTACTTCTCTCTACAAGAAGATCCTCATGAAAACTTTGAGAGGTAACAGAACGCTACTGTTTCCTTGAAAATTTTCAAACAAATTTCCTGCTTCAAGTTATTAATATTTTTCGAACCCAAAGCGCATTAATTTTTATCATCATCTCCTGGAGATTAATGTGCTTCGATTTGTGAAAATTTGGATCAAAAATATTGGTCAGAATTTCATTCGCACTCTTGCGTTCAAAGATATTCACTAAAAATTCTGAAATGGAGTGAAATATTTTATAGGTTTTTAGACACCTCGAAATCTGAGAGAAGCGGCAAAATTTTTTGAGGATTTTTTTCGGTAGATCTGACTTCCCTCTACAAGAAAGTCCTCATGAAAACTTTAAAGGGTAACAGAAGGCCACTGTTTCCTTGAAATTTTTCAAACAAATTTCCTGCTCAAAGTTATTAATATTTTTCGAACCCAAAGCGCATTAATTTTTATCATCATCTCCTGGAGATTAATATGCTTCGATTTGTGATAATTTGGACCAAAAATATTGGTCAGAATTTCATTCGCATTCTTGGGTTTAAAGATATTCACTAAAAATTCTGAATTGGAGTGGAATATTTCATGGATTTAAGAGATCTCAAAATCTGAGAGAAGTGGCAAAATCTTTGAGGATTTTTTTCTGTAGATCTTACTTCCTTCTACAAGAAGGTCCTCATGAAAACCTTAAGGGGTAGCAGAAGGTTATTGTTGCCTTGAAAATTTTCAGACAAATTTCCTACTCAAAGTTATTAATATTTTTCGAAAACAAAGCGCTCTAATCGCCACCCATCATCTCCTGGAGATTAATACTCTTGGATTTTGTAAAAATATTGATAACTTGTGACAGAAAATTTGTTCAAAAATTTGGAAAATTAACGGCATTCTGTTATCCTTCAATATCCAAGATATTCAGCAAGTATTCACTCTGAATATGCGTAAAATTGAAAAAGATTTTCACTTGAAGATCACTTTTTTGGAAATATCTCGATATCTAAGAGTGGCAGCAAATTTTTTTACACGAATCATTCTTGTAAAATACGCTTTCCTCTATAACGAAGCTTCTTATCAAAATTTCGTTACTTCCCTTAGATCTAGAAATATTCATCAACAACTCTAAAATTAGGTGTAGATCTCACTTCCCTCTTCAAGAAGGCCCTCATGAAATCATTAGAATCTAAGATATTCAGCAAGGTTTCACTCTGAATATGAGTAAAATTGAAAAAGATTTTCACATGAAGATCACTTTTTTGGAAGTATCTCGATAAGTAAGGGTGGCAGCAAAATTTTTACACGAATCATTCTTGTAAAACACTTTTTGCTCTATGACAGCTTCTTATCAAAATTTTGTGATTTTCCTTAAATCTAGAAATATTTATCAAAAGCTTCTGAATTAGCTATAGATCTCACTATTTCGGCAGGTTTCACTTCCTTCTACAAAACAGTTCTCATGATAACTTTAGAATCTAAGACATTCAGCAAAAGTTCACCCTGAATATGAGTAAAACTGAAGAAAATCTTCACTTGAAGACCACTTTTTTGGAAATATCTCGATAAGTAAGGGTGGCAGCACATTTTTTTACACGAATCATTCTTGTAAGACACTCTTTCCTCTATGACGAAGCTCCTAATCAAGACTTTGTCATTTCCCTCAGATCTAGAAATACTTATCAAAAGCTCGAAAATTAGGTGACGAAGAAAAAATCAATTTCCCTTGAAGATCAGCTTCTGGAAAGTATCTCGCAATCTACTTGAAACATCGAATTCTTCTCGACTCCACTTGTCTTTACAAAAAAGCTTGCTATGAAAATGTTTTCCTTTTCCTTTAGTTACCAATATCATTCACGCAAAGGTGACTGATGTTAATAAAATCTGTTTCATTTTTTTGAACATATCTCGAAATCATTTTTAAGAGATGTTTTCTTTCCTCTGTAAAAACAGATCGTCATGAAAATTTCACCGTCGTCCTTGAATTCAGAATTTTTGAAAGAACTCTCTAAACTTGAGGAAAGAAGAAAAAGTAAATTTCCCTAAAAGATCACTATCTGTAGGCGTCCACATGAAAAGGGCCCACTTTGGCGGTATTGGAGTTATGTATATTCCGACAATGTTGGTCAGATTTCTCACATTTTGAGTCAGAAATCAACCCGATAGAATAAAAACTGACGTCAGTATAGAAGATCAAAAAATCAATTTAACATTGGTTTAAATGGGAGATGTGGAGAGAAAAACGTGAATATCTCGGAAACTAGATGCGACAAAGTGGGCCGTTTTCATGTGGACGTACACATCTGCCAAATATCTCGCAATCTACGAGAGATATCGAAATGTTTGCATATACCTTTTCGCCCGATCTCACTCTTCTTTACCAAAAAATCTTCATGAAAATTTCGCTATCTCTTCAAAATTCCAAGATATTTGCTTGAACCTCACTTACAATCGCGTAATAAAACTGAAAAATCTGTTTTATTTGAACATCACTTCTTCAATAATTCCCTCAGAATCTAATACAAATAGCAAGATAATTTTTCCAAGAATCATTCATCAAAATTGTGCCATCTTCCTTGGATTCAGAAATATTCCGCAGCAACTCTCTAAACTCAAGTAAAAAAGTAAAAGTCAATGTCCCTTGAGGATTTTCACCTTCTACAAAATATAATGTAATCCACGGAAGATATTGACATTTGCGTCCATGTCTTTTCACATGATCTTTCAAAAAAATGTCCTCATAAAGATTTCACCATCTCTTAAATCCCAAGACATTAACTAAAAAACTCACCCCAAAGTATTTCAAAATGTAAAAGGTAGCAAAATTTTGTACGGATCACTCTCATAATTCACTTCCCTCTAAAAAGAAATTCGTAAAAATTTAGCTAATGTAATCCACGCAAGATCTCGACATTTGCGTCCATGCCTTTTCACATGATCTTTCAAAAAAATGTCCCCATAAAGATTTCACCATCTCTTAAATTCCAAGATATTAACAAAAAAACCCACCCCAAAGTATTTCAAAAGATAGCAAAATCATGTCCGGATCACTCTCATAATTCACTTTCCTCTAAAAAGAAATTCGTAAAAATTCAGCTACTTCATTCGGATTCCAAATATAAATCACAAACTCACCCCCAAGTGAAGTCGACCTCATCAAAATTGAATCACAAACTGAGCCATGAAAAAATACCACCGAGTGATGGCTAAGACCGTCGACGTGACCAACTAGAATTGCGTTGACTTTGAAAATTGAGCAACACTCCCCATGCGCTAGGCATCGATATGCCCAGGAACAGGGGGAATACTTTTTTTTGACGTAACTGAAATAAGATATCGCGGGAATATTGAGATAAGGTCGCGAGGGATGCGGTATCGATGTTGCTTCGAGTTATATATACTTGATTTCATCCGGCGGCTGACTCACAGACACGAATCAAGGCGCGCTGGCCTCTTACTCTCGTCCATACTGCACACCATCTGATTTTTTTCATTCATCTGAAGTAGTGGCCGGCGCCCCTCCATCCGACCGAATGCTCTTTAAACAAGTGGGAAATTGCTTTCGTCACAACATGGCCAATATATTTTTCATAATAAATTAGCAATTTGCTTCTGAATGGAATTTCTGTGACAAAGTATTGTATTTTATAATGAATTTAATTATTCATTGAATTCAACATTTCCCCAATGGTAAAATTTTTTACGCGGATAGAAATATTCAATAAAATTTACGTATCTTTTCCGTAATTCCGGAGCGAGATGTGGTTGTAGGAAATTTTACGGAACTGTCACGGAATTTTTCCGGAGCGTTCCGTAATTTTTATCTGAATCTCCTGTGAAAAATTATGATACCGTCACTTAAATTTGCCGAGTCGATTTCGTAATCGGTGAGTGAATTGTGAGTTCTGTAATTTTTACTGAACATTTCTCTCCGTGTATGTTTCCATAAAAATAGGTTTCAAAATAATTTTTTAACCAATGCAATCTCATGATCGAACTCGGTCAAGATGCCATTGGGAAGAATATTTTAAATCATAATTGTTGTTAAATTATTTAAACAATTATTATGCTCTCTAAACAAGTAGGACATTGCTTTCGTCACAACATGGCCAATATATTTTTTATAATAAATTAGCAATTTGCTTCTGAATGGAATTTCTATGACAATGTATTGTATTTTAAAATGAATTTAATGATTTATTGAATACAACATTGCCCCAACGTTAACAGCCAACATTGTACCAGTGTTGATTACTAACATTGTCCCAATGGTAATTTTTTTTATCTTTCCCTAAATATTGGTTTCAAAATACATTTTTCAACAACAGATGATGTAATCAATTTCACGATCGAACTCGGTAAAGGTGCTATATTGAGAAGAATATTTTAAATCATAATTGTTGTTCAATTGTTTAAACAATTACTATGCTCTCTAAACAAGTGGTACATTGCTTTCGTCACAACATGCCCAATATATTTTTTATAATAAATTAGCAATTTGCTTCTGAATGGAATTTCTATGACAATATATTGTATTTTAAAATCAACTCAATGATTCATTGAATTCAACATTGTACCAACGTTGATAGCCAACATTGTCCCAATGGTAAAATTTTTTACCTTTCTTTTAAGTTACTAATTGTTTTTTAGATAAGGAAATACGTGGAAAGGTTCGATGAGGTCGTGAAATTTCTAACAGTCTCCCCTACATACTAAAAATAGCATATTCAAACTCCTGAGGCCAAAATTACTTGACCTGATATAAAATATTGGAAATGTTGAATTTGACGAATATAATGCTTCCATTCAGAAACGAAACCCTGATTACATTGATTCAACGGCAGAATCAATCGGAATCACAAACAATAGTAATTGAAATTTACGGTACATTTTTTCAATGAAAATTGAAAATTTTATAGAAAAATCAATGGCAACTGTGAATGCTACTCCAATTATTAGAAAAATTGCGGTAAATATATTCTTGAATTTACAATTCATTGAGAATTCTGGATAATTTGGTACTGAATATTCATGTTTCGATTGAGAATTCAAGTAAGTTAGGGAATTCTAATCTCCCTGTTGTTGAAAAATTAGGAATTTTATTGAATTTTATTGAATTTTCAGTAAATTTTAAAATTCGATGATCCTCCCACCCTCTCCAATATAATTGTACTGAAAACCCCTAGTCAACTGTGCATAAAATTTCAGTTTTTTTCTAACACTGAAACTTAAACATTTTTATTTGCTTTTTTCATTTCCATCAGATGAATATTAAAAATATCCATAAACACACGTTTTCTTGATTGAAATGAAGACTTTATTAATTAGTAGAAATGAAATAATTCATAAGACAGTGAAGAGAACGAATTAATCAAGATGTGATAATTCTCCAATTGTAACAAATAAATCGTTTATATAATTCCAATAGAGAATTGATTTGATTGGAATAGATGAATTATTTCAAATGAAAGATTCCAAATTATGACTACGTTTCGATTAAAAAACGCCATCTCTCTGGATGTAGTTGCTTCATGTCAGAGAAAAAATCGCTAAAATTCGGTGACAAAAATCCACTCACTTCAAGTGATAAAAGTTCTTAAAACTGAGAACATTTCAAAGTCATGAAATTCTGGAATAATTTAACATTAAATCACCATTAGTTGAGTCAAAGTGCCAGCTAATATTCTTTCGAGAACAAGAGCACTTATAAATTATATGCAGATGAAATTCAGTAGCGACACGGTAAAACTGTTCAAGTCGATTTTGACTATTGGTCAGTTTTTAATAAATATCTCAAAATCTAAGGGAGATAGCAAAGTTTTTGTCATGACCTTCTTTATAGTTCTTAATTCGCTCTACAAAAAAGGTCATTATAAAAATTTCGTTATCTCCTTTAGATTCAGAGATATTCCTTGAAAACTCAGCGGAGAGTTACGTCGACTTTAACCGTTTTGCCGTTTCCCTACTGAATTATAACCTCTAGAGAAATTTTAACAGATAGTTGAGACATGAGTGGACTTTTAACAAGAAAAAACAATTCCGTTCAAGCCCCAACATTTCCTCAAAACGTAAAATATACCAGTTCCAAGTCAAAAGCACAGACAATCAACCTTTTTTATCTGATTTCCAGGGAAAATCTTCCCAGAACAAGTGAAAATTCTCATACAGCAGTTACGAAATTCCGAGATTTTACAGTGAAACTAGAAACGCATTTTCTCTCTGAATAACAAAAAAAAAACCAACACAACAATAATCAGATATTGTATTCACCCATTGACCGATCGAGACACGAGACTATCGCATGACAATTCCTCAATCCAACAAAACCATAAACCCAGAGGTATCAATTGGGCCTCTGATTATGAAATAATTGCGAGTGTCACTTGCTTCCGTGTTTATTTAAATCACGCAAACAGATGAATCACTCTCAAGAGGTCCCATAAATTCCCAGAATATGACGTTATGGTGAAGGAG
>NW_021680371.1:1460675-1523393 GCF_001412515.2 Diachasma alloeum | reverse complement strand
GGGGGGGGGGGGGGAGAGAAGAAAAAAAACCCTTACTCACACGGGGTTATCTATTTTTGGAACTCATTCATAAATCTCGGCGCCTGCGCTCCAACAGGATTGTTTTCTGCCACCTGTAGCTTGGGCCACCAATACCTTTCCCCTCTCGCCACCCCCGCCCCCGTTTCGCTCCGCCTCAGTCGCTCTCTCGAGTGCGAGATCTCCCCCCCCCGGAGTCGTACACAACGCGCCTTCAGACCTTTCTAGATCCTTTTAAAAGTAGGAGGGAAAAATCACGTGTCCCCTAAAGAAGTGAAAAGAACCAAAACCAACAGCCGAGTGCCGGCCCATTCCTCAATTAATTGGCACTCGATGATTGATGGTCAGCGCAAAAAAAAAGATGAAAAAATGTAAAAATACACTTCTGGAAATAACCAGTTAGCAAACCCCCGGGTTTCAACTATTTTAACATATCTTTTTTTGCAGTTACGTGCGTCACTAAAATTTTTTCCGTCTGTTCTTTTGACTTTTCGTCCAATTTGAATATTCAAATGCTTCCGCGAAGGCGCCTTTCAGCCTTTCAATTAGTTTGTATCGTTTTTTTGTTCACCGTTCTTTTTTTAATTCCTGGGGACACATTGACACGTGGCTTGAAATAATTCCCAACAAATTTATAACGCCAGACGACACTTGAAGTGAAAAATAAGAATGCAAACAAAATTGAAGAGAGAGAGAGAGAGAGAGAGAGAGAAAGAGGGGGAAAAAAGGCATCATTGAGCGCTGTGTCAAGGCCCAACAATGCTTTTACTCACGCATATAAATTCAGTCGTATCAAAACGTATACAAACAGGGAATGAATTCACGGTCCCTTTGATGTCGGGGTCAATGGGGAGCAGTTGAGTGGAAAACGAGAGCCCAACACGCGCATCAATTCCAACACGTGGAATGCCACAGTTGAATTGTAAATAAAATGTGAGGACTGATTGGATTGATCTATTGATTAACAATTGATTTGTCTTCCAGATGCCAATACCCAACGGAGTCCATTTATTTCTGTTACACTGTTAGAAATTTTTTTAAATTCCATGGAAGACATTGAAGTAAATCTCATGAGAATAATATTGAATTGGATTTAGGAAAAAATGGTTATGAAATTTCAGTTCTTTTTTAACAGTGAAACTTAAACATGATTTTTATTCCCTTTTTTTAGTTCCATCAGATGAATATTAAAAAAAAATACACGTTTTCTTGATCAAAATGAAGAATTCATTAATTATTAGAAATGAAATAATTGATTAGATGGTGAAGGGAACGAATTAATTAACATGTGATAATATTCCAATTGGATCAAATAAATCGTCTATACAATTCCAATAGCGAATTCATTTGATTGTAAATTTTTGATTCCGGATGCCAATACCCAACGGACTCCATTTATTTCTGTTACACTGTTAGAATTTTTTTGAAATTTCATGGAAGATATTGTAGTAAATCTCTTGAGAGTGATATTGAATTGGGTTTATGAAAAAATGGTTATGAAATTTCAGTTCTTTTTTAACAGTGAAACTTAAATATGATTTTTATTTCCTTTTTTTAGTTCCATCAGATGAATATTTAAAAAAAATACACGTTTTCTTGATCAAAATGAAGGCTCCATTAGTTATTAGAAATGAAATAATTGATTAGATGGTGAAGGAAACGAATTTATTAACATGTGATAATATTCTAATTGGATCAAGTAAATCGTTTATATAATTCCAATAGAGAATTGATTTGATTGGGAATTTTTTTATTCCGGATGTTAATACCCAACAGACTGCATTTGTTTCTATTACACTGTTAGAAATTTTTTGAAATTTCATGGAACATATTACAGTGAATCTGATGAAAGTGACGTTAAATCGGATTTAGGGAAAAAATGGTTATGAAATTTCAAGTTTTAAGTAGAATTCACGGAAATTCATAAGTTTTCAGTGGAACATGAATATTCAGAAACAAAATGACACGAATGTCAAATCTTTCCCTGAATTTTCATGATTTTGCTGAATTTTCATAGACTAATTAAACAGAAAAATCGAGTATTTCATTGACTTCCAGATCATTCGAACAGAAAACCAACGGAATACTTGATTTTTCAAAGTCCAGAATTCCGCAAATTCCAGCGCAACATTCAGCCAAAAATTTTCACCACTCGACTAAAACTGTTGTCAACAACATGACAATCTCACCGTGTCAATTAAAATCATTCACCAAAATCATCAATCGAATAAACAACAATGGAAATACCGAACGGGAGATAAGCCACGATAAGCCGAGGGAGATACGAAAAACGGAGAAAGGCGTGCGCAGGTTTCTCGGAATACGAGCCGTAGGACGCCAAGCTGTCTGCCAGAACATCGATCCCCACCACTTGTGCTTCATATATACGTGATAGCGATGCCAGGCGATGCTGCGTTTGACTCGACTCCGAAGAGGCCGGAATGAATAAAAAGAGGAGCCGGGGGGGAGACGTAATGCTCACTCGCTCACATCTCCCCCCCTCCCCCCCATCAGCCGGTTAACAGAGACCGCTCTGTCCTACATATCTGCTACATACATACACTCGGGAAAAATGAGAGAAGGCAAATACCCGAGTGCCAGCGAATGGGAGCCGAGTATTTCGTGCCTTATGGGCTTTTCCACGGGAGAGATCCCCCTTGCACTGGGCACTCGAGAGATATTGCGAATAAATCTGCCACCCTCTTGTTGATCATGAAAATAAGACTGAATGGATCATCGGAAAACAGAGGACTCTCTGTTCTGTCCGTTCACGGACGTCAACGTAACGCACTACGCATAAATTTCCGTTTTTATTTCTCTCTTTTTCATTCCTCGGGATGAATGCGTGAGGGGGAATAACACGAGCCTCATCCACGACCTCGTCAATGTTTCGGTAGTTGCTTGATATCCACACTTTGGTAGAATCAGCCCTGCCTATGATATGACTCGGGCTTTTCCATAAGACTGGGTTCGTTGACACCGGGAGAGCATGCAGTCTGTGAACGACTCAATGCCTCGTACATGCCAATTCTCCCTAGTGCCGTGACTTGGATTTATACTGGGAGTCAGAGGACACGTTCGCCTTCGTGTGGTTATTTATTTATTTTTTTGCTCCCTCAGTGTCTCGCGTTTCTCTTCAATCTGCCCTCGAAGGGAAGGTCAGGAGTTCGGAACACTTTGTACAAGGTTGAGTATTTTGTTTGCTCTTTATTTCTGCGGTAGACTCTGGACCTTCCGCGATGTGGATTCACGGTAACGTCCGAGGATGGGGATAAAAAATTCATTGCATATGCTGGGTGAATAGACACACACCTGTTGAACATTCCACGGTGGTATTCAATGCGCGTGCGCCACTCGGAGTTTTAAAGTGACGAGTACATGGGCATGCGCCCTCTGTATCATTTTCTTGTTGATAAACTTCAGTACGTAGATGGTGAATGGAAATTTATACACATCGCAGGTGCCTGATTAAGTCGGGGGAGAAGGGACAATTGTGGTTGCTCATATTTGCGGGGCTTTTTCTTTATTGTGAGGGCTCCGAATGAAGATCAATGGTAGAAAAAAAATAATTTGAGGGACAGGTCAGGGGTGACTTCTAGGAAATTAAGATTGATTTTGATTTAGGGAGGAAAAAATGATGGAATTTAAAATTTCATTGATAATTCAGTGGCGAAGCGGTAAACCGGGTCAAGTCGATTTTTACTATTGGCCAGTTTTTGACGAATATCTCGGAATCTAAAAGAAATACAAAAAATTTTGTCATTACCTTTTTTGTAGAGCCAATTGGCGGCTATAAAAAAGGGCTTGAGAAAAATTTTGCTATCTCTCTTAGATTCTGAGATATTCATCACAAACTGGCCGAAAGTCAAAATCGACTTGACCCGGTTTACCGCCTCGCTACTGAATTGTCATTCAAATTTCAACTGATAGAATTGCACCATTCGACGGTATTTTGTATAGCCTACGAGGATTCAACTCATAATTTTTGATAATTTAACTGATAATTTTTTATGTTGCTTGTCCATAAAAAATATAAATGCTTACGAATCAAATTCAAACTCTCCGTCTCTCAACTGTTAATTTTGGCTCTTGGATGAGATCATTATCTCAAAAATACCACACAAGCTTCAAAATTAACCCGATATTTTCCTTAAGGTTCTCTGTATACAAACCAAATTGTCAAGTTTCCCAGAAAAATGATTTAACTTGGAAAACTTGAGTCAACTCCTGCGTTAGTTTGCAACGAAGCTATTGGGGAACACCTGATAATTTTAAAATTCATGTGGTGTTATAAGTGAAGATTCGATGAAATTACAAATTTTTCAGCAACAGCAAGAAGACAATTTTACAACTTACTTGATTTTTCCATCTAAACGTGAATATTCAGTACCAAATTACACTGAATTTTCGATAAATTGAAAGTTCAGCAAAAATCAATTCATTGGAACTAAATTTGACTAAATTTCCCTGATTTTCATTCATTTTCATGAAATAATTGAACTAAAATGTACAATTTCCATTCATTTTTTCATCAAATCGTGAAGTTCGAATAACGGAATCCATTTTTTCAGAAAGAGAACAATTCATCTTTTGAATATTCAATAGAATTTAATATTTTCTTTTCCCTACAACAATAAAAATAATTCAAAATTGTGGAAATTCAAGTTCTGAATTCTCAATCTATTGAAAATTTAATTGAATATAATGTGTAAGTTTTCCAATGAGCTCGAATACTTCAGCCGTCATTGAAATATCAATGATTATTTTTCTCACTCGGATTTCAGCCAATCAGAGCGCAGTATTTGAGGGTGTCAAACAGTTTTATTTCGGAAATTTCTAAAAAATTTCCGACGGAAATTCACTAGTAGCTTTTCAAATATTTCTTATCTTTCAACGCATTTCACGTTTAATATTCGTGAAACACACGATGATGGTAGAATTAAAAAAAATAACTTTTCGGATATTTGGAAAAATTATTTGCAAAAGCTTTGACGAAATACAATTAAACCGTATATTTCTTCTACAAGGTTCTCACGAGCTTTATTTTAAGTATTGATAAGAGTTGGTAACTGACCTACTGGAAGACTTCAGAAATCAAATTCAGTAGCGAAGCGGTAAAACGATTTAATCCGATTTTGACTATTTTGATATTCGCCAGTTCTCAATGAATATCTCGGAATCTAAGGGAGATAGCAATATTTTTGTTAATACATTTTTGTAGCCCCCGATTCGCTCTCCAAAAAAGGTTATAACAAAAATTTCGTTATCTCCCTTACCTGCGGAGATATTCCTAAAAAAAAATCAGCTGAGGCCTAAATCGACACGAACCGTTTTACCGCTTCGCTACTGAATTAAAACAGAGGATAATGTGACTAAATAAATAAGTAAATGGCCTAGAAAAGATCTGGAGTGTCAGGCAAATAATGGAGATAACCAAGGCATTAAACTAGAAGGCGACAATTCTCTCTGCCCCTTGAAAAAAACTCAGATTAGAGAAAAAAACAATTGAAAAAAAAAGACAAAACCTAGATTTTGCTTGCCAGTAATTATAATGATATCACGCTCCTTAAGGGGCAGAACAACTTTCCCTCATTTCAATTTCGAATGAAATTTCCCTGTCCTCCTGACATCACCCACGAACTCCGACCTCATCAAGTCCTCAAACAAGAGGAATTTATCTGTTTTAAATACAGAACAATATCCTCAATTCAAGAATTTTCTCTTCTCCGCATATGTGTTCCTCATGATTGAGATTATTCAGCATCCGATGAACGTCAAGTTGTCATAGGTTAATAGAACCATATTCTTACATAATAATCCACTAGCAATTGACGTCACTGAATCATTAAATCTCTATTAATAGTCTCCGCGGATTGTGCATTACACTGTTAGAAATTTTTTTAATTTAAACAAGAGCTGCATTTGCATTCTCAATGTTGTGAATTTGAATTCAATGTAAGATCAAATCGTCCATGGAATCTCTTATTCAGCTTGACAGTTCATGGAAATTGGATTTGTTATGACAGGTGATAACTGATATTTCATTCGCAGTCGAAATTTTCAAACTCACTGTGAAAATTAAACATAAGATTCAAATGAATTTTCAACGAATTGAAAATTCAGAAGCGTAGTTGATATTAGTTATTTAAAGTGCTGAAATCTATACATGAGATTTATTTACATTGTCGATCCAGTTGAGCCAGTCGACGTTGTTTACATTGAAAGATTGATATACACTGTTAGAAATTTTTTGAAATTTCATGGAAAATATGACAATCAACGATAGCCATCAATCTTCCGATTCTTCAATATTAAAAGAAATTGCGACTTATATTGATCAAGGTTTAAAATAATTAATAATTAAAATTTCCAATTAATGATGAATTAAATATTCAAAAATATGAAACTATAAATTTTCTATTAAGTAGATGATAATAAATTTCTTATAATGGAATTCCCATTATCCAAATAATCGTCAATCTTCCTGAGTCACTGAGTAATGAATAATTCAAAATTTGCTTATTTAAATTGATGATTATTTCAATAATTAAAATTTAAAAGTGATATTAACTACTTGACAAGTTAATAATTCAACAGTAATTATAATTAATCAATATGGCCATCCCCGATGGTAATTTCAGTGGGAGTGAGATGGAAATTTCACAACTTGTTTGAATTTTCAATGGAACATGAATATTCAAAAACAAAATGACATGAAATTTTCATCTTTTCCTGAATTTTCCTGATTTTTATGAATTTTCACGGAATAATTGAACTGAAAAATCGAGTGTTTCATAGATTTCCAGATCATTTGAACCGAAAATCAATGGAATATTTGATTTTTCAATGACAAGATTACCTGAAATTTCAATGGAAATTGAATTAAAATTTCAAACACTAAATATTACGTTCGAACATCGTGAGAAATATGATTTGATTCAGGTCAGCCTGAACATTGGAAATTGAATTATTATCTTTTTAAACATTCACTGTTTATAAATCAACAATTGAATCTGTTTAAACTCGCGAAAAGCTTATCTTTTTAGGCATGAAACTGATTTCGGGTACAATTCTGAATAATAATAAATTCGTTCCGATTTCGAACAAATGATTTTTATGATAGAAAATTGATTCTTCATAAATTATTTACCGAAAATGCCCGTTATTTTGAAAAAATTGCAACTTATTAATTATTTCATCAATCATTCTCAAAAAGTAAACTTCTTATTTATTTTTCTGATTGTTAAAATGTTTTCTGACGGTTCAATATTGAGATTCAAATTCAGACCTGCAAAGTGTAAATAATAAAATCATCGTAAAATGTCCGAAAGCTTAGGGTCAAATGGGGCTCAAATGAAAGCTCTCGTTTTTGCGTTTGACAAAAAGAAAACATTGGAAATACTGAGATCGCAGATTCGCAGATATTATCGCGCTGCGGCAGATAAACGCCGACATTTCACCGACTTTCCACGTATATAAAAACACAATTGTTTTGTGAATTGAATCATATGATGATCAGTAAATGATTCACATTAATTAGAGTAAAGACAGGGTATTCTCAGTATACTTTCAATTTGTTCTCAGGTGATTTTAGATATATATCTATAAATACGAAATAGAAAATTTTTCCTTTCTATACCGGTCTCCATTCATGCGTTGCCTCTGTCAGTTTCATCGCACGGAGAGAAATATTCAATAAAAATTACGTATCTTTTCCGTAATTCCGGAGCGAAATATGGTTGTAGGAAATTTTACGGAACTGTCACGGAATTTTTCCGGAGCGTTTAGTAATTTTTATGTGAATCTCCTGTGAAAAATTACGATACCGTCACTTAAATTTTCTGAGTCGATTCCGTAATCGGTAAGTGAATTGTGAGTTCCGTAATTTTTACTGAACATTCCAGTAAATGTGGTAGTTTCTCCAAAATTCTCAAGCTTTTCACCGAATATTCGACCTCCTATTAAACTCGCAAATAATTAAAGGTAGAGAACGGAAAATTGTCTTGCGCGCCACAAGGAAAACGACGGTATTTATCTGCCGAAGCGCTTCGCTCATACACGGAAAAAATATAAAATTACTTTTTACTTTGTGAACATAGTAATCGTGGACCACACTCGCCACGCTCAAAATTCCCTTTTGAACATAGTAATGCAAGTGGTACAATAAAAGTAAAATTTAATTTGACACAAGTAAAAATTCAATCAAGATGAATCCAATTTTAAAGTTGTTTCAGTATGGTCCTGGATTACTATGTTCACATTGTAATTTTATATTTTATATTTTCTCCATGTACGAATCTCAGGCTAAATACTCGCGATCTCCGGCTTTCCGCAGTTTCCATTTTTGCCGCGTAATTTTCCAACAGTATACCGTACTCCCCGCAACCTCCAATGTGCTCGAAACTGAAATAGCGAATGAAGATTTAACATCTCCCAGAGGTCCCCGTGGTCTTTGACCACCTTGATCCGGATGTTAAGACATCAATGAAAGCCAGCCGACACATGTTCATTACTTTTCAATTCTCCTTCCTTTCATTAACCCGGTATCCATACTCTCGTTATTTCTCTCGCATTGCACCGTTGAAACCGGCCAAGATCATGAAGGCATCTGTAAACGCATCCCATACACTTGGGTGGCGATCCTCATTCTCCTTTTTACCCCTCCCCTTATATCCTTTTTATTTCTCTCTTTCTTCTCTTGTCGTGTATTAAATTATCGTCGTGGTGATCTTGGAAGAAGGAGTCGACTGGGATCGTTACTTTTCCGCGCTGGCGGCACACACCGATCGAGGACGTGCGAGAGAGTGTATATAACGCGCGGGTGCGCACGCGCATCATCTCTTACCGTACGTTCAACTCTTGTACGACCTCCTGCATTGCAACTTCACCATAACAAAAAGAAAAATATATTCTTGAAAAAAAAAGAAATGAGAAAAAAACAAAGTTACAAGTGGAGCGATTAATGGGAATTGTTAGACACAATTATAGAATTATAACCTCCAGGGCAGAGAATAAAACAGACGTCAAGGTAGAGATGAAGGACACGAGAGTGTGGGCTATATAATCCAGAGTGAAATAGCAAAAGAGTGAAAAAGAATGGGAAAGGAGAAGAGAGAACCGTCAAAGACGCCTGCCGCTGGCTCGTTGTCGGCTGATTTACGGGCATCTTCTTTTTGGCCACCACCGGTGGGTAGTGTATGGGCTCGAGGGGGGCCTCTCTCTCCCAGCCCCTTCCTCTCTCCTTTTCTTTTACCTTACGGTATATAGCGTGTAGGGCATATCAAATGGCATATGTTATGTGGTACATGAATATGCCCACCGGGCCGTCGGTCGAGCGCCTAATTAGAGGCTCACTCCCTCTTTCTTAAAAACTTATCCTCTCCACTATCCTCACGGTTATATGTATGTGAGAAGGGGTGACCGTGGCATTACGCGTGCGACAACACACGCTAGTGTGTAAAATCCTTTCCCTCCTACTTCTCATCTCTCGAATCGTTTTTTACTTATTAATTCTTTTCTCCTCTTTTCTACCATCTTCATTCCCGCGGACCCACTCGCTGGTGGAGAGGCAGTCCAGCAACTCCTTCTCACGATTGAGTCATCCACCACGGGAGAGACCACCTGGCGAGGAGAACCGATCTATATAACGATACCACGTCAACCCCACCTCCTCTGACTTTTTATTCCACCTTCCTTTTCCCTCTCTCTCGCTCCCTCTTTATCTCTTCACTTCTTCTTTCAACTGCAACCAGTTGAAATCATTTGACATATATAATTTTTTCACTCCGCTGGGATGAAATTAAACGAGTTGCCAGGATATTCGATTTCTTCTAGGCGGAAAGGTTCATATCCGTCGTGAAGTTGGGGATTTTTGATTGGTCGGAAATCCATTTTCGATTGGTCTGAATAGAAACTCAATGTCAGGGATTGGGTGAATCCAGAATATTGGAAATTTTTGGGTTATATCTCATTGGTTAACAAGTTTACACGCGTTCATATCGACAATTCTTTAGGTTATGTTCATAGTTCCAGATTCTCACACATCGAGTAGTCAGTCAATCGAAATATATAGGGGGTTCCACGTCTTCCTGATTGGGTACAATAAAGAGGACAAAGTTAACAATTGGTAGAATTCAAACGATTCTTTAGATTAACCCCAGATTGGTCACCGCATGAAGGAAACACCGCCCCGCGTCGTTCTTCTTGAATTACAATTGACTGCCTGACCGGAAGAATAAAAAAAAATTGACTTTGTCAATTGAAGTGTCTAAAGAATTATAGTAGTTTTTAGAATAACATATTTTCCGAAATTCCTATAGAAAACAAATCATTTCGAACAGATGAGTTATTTTTTCCCATGTCAAATGAAATTGTCCATGACGCGACGTTGCCGGAACCTCGCTAGACGCGCCCGGCAGTGTAGAGTGAATTCGCCAACGCTAGAGCCTAAATAACACGGGGAATCCCCGCGGAGGTGACCAGAGTCGCAGGGTCGCGTTTGTTTACCACTGCGCGTTTTTCTCCAACTAAAACTTATTATTTTTCTCCCGTTTGGAGGCGCTTCTAAACCGCAGAATGACCCGTGGAAGGGAATGACAATTGCATGAATGGTAGACTAAAATGGCGGGAATTTAAATTTAGCCATTCATGTGATCGTTATTCCCCGCCATGGGCCATTTTGCGGTTCAGAAGTGCCTCCAAACGGGAGAAAAATAATAAGTTTTAGTTGGAGAAAAATGCGCAAAATCGCTCCCCGGGCTAGGGTTAAGGATATCCAATATGTCATGGTTTCACTATCAGGGAGACGATGGTGAAAGAAGGTCATATATACTGGAGTGAAAAGTGTTTAATCAAAAATTGGATCAGAATAATTCTAGAGAGCTCAAATCGGCCAGATTTCACGTTTCATGAATTAAATTCACACGACTTTTTTCCATTTGATTGGCCTGAAACAACCAAAATGGTCAATACGACCTTTTTCTACGTAGCCCGCGAATATTGTTGCAACACACTTTCAAAATTCTTTCACAAAATATCTGAAAATGTGATTTTCTTAGAATAAGAAAACTATTTATTTGAAGTAAATAAATTGTTTATTCGATTTAAAAAAAAAAACATTCAACCCAAATCATTGAATAATTTAATAATTTAATCATTTTTTTAAATGTTTTTTTAACCGAATAAACAATTCATTCATTTCAAATGAATAAATTGTTTGTCAATTTCATTTATTTTTTGAAGTCAATTCATTCATTTCAAATGAATAAATTGTTTGTTTAATATAATTAAATCCCTTTTCTTGAAACAAGTCAACAAGTTTATTCATTCGTACCAAAAATATTCCTGAAATAACGAAAAAATGTCGAATAAACATTTTTATTTGATTCAAAACAACCTTTTTTTTGGGTGAAGGGGAGGGTTGCAATCATATGAGCTACATCAGTTGTTTTTCGCCGGTAACGAGAAAAATTTTTGTCATAAAGCTCATGGACATCGTAAAATTAGCTTCTATCGAAAAATCTCTCAAGTTATTGATCCCAATCCTGATTCGACTCCCGATATCGGTAAAACACAAGCTGATGCAATTTTTAGGATACATTTCAAGTCATCGGGGCGCCCTCAGCTCACGATAAAAACCCAAAAATAAACTGTAAAATTAAAAATCAGAGAGACAAAAGTACAGAAGGAAAATGTGCATGATAACCAGTGCATCTACACAAGCAAGTGTGTAGAGCTGGCGAACCAGAGCGCCTTGATTTTTTTCTCCTCCATTTTCCCCTCGTTTTTTTTAATGCCATGGGGCACTTGCAGATTGCACACCTGTGTGTACCTGGCCATGCACCCGAGGAAAAGACCTCACCTGTCGAGCCAACCGGTCTCATTGACTTTTTATTTATTTAACATCTACCTTCCCTATCTATCCAATGTATCAAACTATTCGTTACAGGGACTTTACACGCGCTTTGAGCGGTTACAACACGACACTGATTATTTATTTTATTCATTTTTTTTTCCGCAATTATCCGACTCCTTATCATCGTAAGTAAATGTTATTTTTACGACTGTTTCGCGCCAATTGAGATGTTAAATGTAAGCACCAGTAAAACTCTGATTGAGACAATTATCAAGAAATACGTATAAGTACTAAATGCAAATTCAACACCGGTGTCAGGGTGAAAATAAACAGAGTGCCGGTGCCGCGTTAGTGTTTAAGAAGGTAGAAAGAAATCTTCATCTCGTTGGGCCTCAGAGACGTTGCGAGGATGTAAAGATACATAAAAACAAAAAAAAGGCACCGAAAATGAAAAAAGTTTAACGATCGCGAGCACTCGGGTCAAATTATCGCTCGTGAGCCAATTATACGAACGGCATTTTCGGCGTCTTTTATAAAAGAAAGGAAAAGAAAAAGAGAAACGCTGAGAAAATAAAAAAAAAAGATTCGTATCTTCCTCTACTATGGAGGTTTTTTCGTGTTGGGATATAGCCGGTGCAAAAATTCTGAGAATCGACCAGCTAAAAATACAAATCCCACCCGGGAGCAACGATTATATGCCAAAAAAAAGAAGGAGAAAAATAAACGAGATGAAAACAAGACATGAGGCGAGGGGGTGAGAGGAATACCATAAGAATAAAAGAGAGATGGAGTGAGAGACAGTTCGGGGGGGAGGGGGGTCAGTTAATGAAGTTGTCGGTTGAGGACGTTTACAGGTGGGGCCCCCCAACTTGCGTGTGGTCCATTCACACAGTTTAGCCGATTTGAATATGTATTATACCTGTTTCGGTTCGGTTCTCTTACAATTTCATTTGTGTTTATACAACATTTACATATTAACGAGCTACCATACAAATCGCTCAAAACTCAATGATATTTATTGACTTTTACTTTAATAAAGACATTTTATACATTTTTTTCTTCTTTTATTTGATGATTTAAGTCTATTTATCTCCGAATTCGAAGTTAAATTTTGAAAATTGTTTGTTTTTTGGAATTAAAAAAGAAGAATGTTAAAACGTAGATGGTTTTGAATGACGTTGCACCTTCGGTCTGTTATTTGGTTTTGGTATCAACTAGAGCACTACAATTTGAAACAATTTTTTGAGGGGAGACTGCGGTGACATTTGAAAGTCCTCGGGTATTGCAGAGACGATTGTAAAAGTTTATAATGTGTGAAATATGGGGGAAAAAAAGTGGGAACAAATCGAGTTGCGAGATTTTCGGAAGGTTCTAAAGGGTCAAAAGGGGTCAAAATCTACCAGAACCTTTCAACTTGCGGGGCTCGAGAAAGGTCTCATGATTTAAAATATTCTTGCACTCAAGTATGATTTCGTCGCAAATGAACTCACTCAAATCGCGTAGAAGAATCGCCAATCTTCAAGTATTTATTGTTTTTAGGATTTGTTTTATGCACTTCCAATATTTCAGTACGTAATCTAGTGATAAATTATTCGAATTCCGCAAAGGAATTTGTTCGGAAGCGTGACAAATTTATTCATATTCAAAATTGTACCAGAAATCAATTTTATGCCTAAAAAAATTGGATTTCCGAAAGTTTAAACAATTTCGATTATTTATTTACAAACAGTAAATGTGATAGAAAAATAATAATCCTGTGCAAAATGTAATTTTAATGATGCTGGATATTTATTTATTTTTTTCAAATTTTTCTCACGCAATTTAATTAACAAATTTGGTGATTGAAAGTGGTTCAATCTTTTGTGGAGTCTGTACCAATAACAGATACTTAGATATCCTTAAGGCTACTTTGGCTGGTTTTTCTCCAATGAAGTGCTTTTTTACTTTTGTAATTAAATATCAGAGCTCTCATTTCAGCCTCATTTAACCTCAAGTTTCCGGATATTTTACAATGATTTTATCATTTAAACTATACACTGAATTTGAATCTCGATAATGACCGTTAGAAAACATTGTTAAAATGTGAAAAAATGGATACCGTACTTTTGGAGAAAGATTAATGAAATAATTAAAAAATTTCAATTATTTGAAAATTACGAGCATTTTCTATAAATAGTTTATAAACAATTAATTTTCCACCACAAAAAGCATTTGTTCGGAATCGTAACATATTTATTCATATTCAGAATTTTACCAAAACCGATTTTGTGCCTAAAAAATAAGGTTTCCGCAAGTTTAAACAATTTCAATTATTTATTTATAAACAACGAATGTTTAAAAAGAATAATAATTATATGCAAAATTTCATTTTAATGACACCGAATATTCATGATTATTCTCAAATTTGTCTCACCTAATTTAATTAACAAATTTGATAATTGAAAGTGGTTGAATCTATATAATGTGATCTGTACCAAACTGTAAAAGATACTTCGACATCCTCAAGCCATTGAAATGGTCTACATATCAGGAAATTCTTATCTTAGTGCATGTGTCCTTATGCAGAATATCGGAAAAAATTCTAGCTATTTAAAAAGAGTAACAAAACCCTGGAAATGTAAAATTGTGCCAGGGGTTTCGTCTTTTCGTAATGTATAGGGAATCCCAATTCGCGATTTAAAATGGACTGTAATACGGAAACCGCTGTAAACAAACGAAACAATGAAATAGTGAAATTCCTCCCATATCGAGATTCTCGGAGTCAAAACAATACATTTCAGTAGCGAAGTGATAAAACGGTTTAAGTCGACTCATCTCCCAGTTGAGTTTTTGAAGAATATTTTCGAATGTAAGCGAAATAGCGAAATTTTCGTAATTACATTTATTGTAGCTCTCAATCGGCTCTACAAAAAAGGTCGAAACAAAAATTTTTCTATCTCTCTTAGATTCCGAGATGTCCATTGAAAACTGGCCAATAGTCAAGATTGACTGGTACCGTTTTCGCTACTGATTTCAATAATTCTTTAAAAAAATTGTCGGAAATATCTCCCCTACATGTACCCATTTTTTTATGTCTCAGATGATGCAGCGTCAGTCAAGACAATCATCAATCACCGTATCAAATTTGTGCCGACAGTCACTAAACAATGGCACAACGAGTTTAAGATCACGAACAACTGGGACAATAGTGTCATCAGCCACATCAAGATCAACGTTAAGTAATTCAACATCAAGTTCATCAAGTTCAACCTGTCCGCCTGTACTTTTGTCTGTGCTAGCTTGGTCAGTAACGCTACTTCTGATCTCATCGTGTCTTGGTATTGCTGATGCTGGAGTACTAATGGGACATCCACTTGGCAAACGTTCCTTCATGCAGTTGCAGTGCAAGGGGATTTACGATAAAAGTATCTTTGCAAGATTGGATCGTATCTGCGAGGACTGTTACAACCTTTTCCGGGAGCCACAGCTTCATACCCTGTGCAGGTTATTATCCCAAATAATTTTCACTTCAAATATTTAATCGCACAATTATTTTGTTGCATGAAATATAAATTGCACGCCTCGTTATTGAATTGATTCGTTCATTAAATTGGTCATTATGGAGGAGTGAGGTTTATTAATAGCCTTGATGCTTGTTGAGGTATTATTTTAGTCTCGGTTTACAGGCGAAGTATCTTTTTACTGAATGCCTCGCGATGTTTGACTTGTTCATTTTCACATTAAACTCAGCAACACATTGTGTACAGGTTTTATCCATAATGTTTGAACTAACTTAACCAATATAACACGTATCGAAACGGAATGAGATTTCTCTTCTATTTATAGCGCACAACACGCATTGCCGAGAGAGACCAACGAGTGCCAACGCACATCCGTTATTACCTGACTTGTAACACCGTATTTGTTGGTTCGCGTTTTGTCTGACCAAATGCATTTTTTTTTATATTGTGTTTTATGATATGTAACACAGGTGCAGGCACTGTGCGTTGGTAGCGTTAAAAAACGAGCCATTCATTACTTTTTTTTCACGATACATCAGGTGATTTGGGACAATTGGTGTTTCATTGTGAGTATTATTTGAAAATTTACAGGAAGAATTGCTTCACGTCGGATTACTTCAAGAGCTGTTTGGACGTTTTACTTCTGCAGGATGAAATGGAGCAGATACAAATATGGATTAAACAACTCCATGGCGCTGATCCTGGGGTTTAGGTTAGCTTTTTATTTTTTGTTTATGATTTATCCCATTTATTTTTGGTTTCTACACTGAGAGAAAGATCGACGTAATATCACAAAAATTATTTCTTGAGCGACAAACATCGCGCACATATTTGATCAATTTATGGTAGGTTTCAGACAAGAAATCGGTGCTCTTCGGGCTAAGAAGGAAGTTACTGAATGAAAAGATGATGTCTTTTTTTGAAATGAGATAATATTTCTTAAAAGACAAGAATAGTTTGACAGAAGGAAAAGAAGATATTGCTTTCCTTCGAACTCAAAGCGACTGAGCGTAAGCGACGGTTATATTTTTATAATATCTGGAGATTTTCCTCTGCATAAACTCTTTATTCATTCAATATGAAAGTCTCTGATTCAGGATTCACTAAATCGAAGCTTTTAATATTTTCAGTCATTTTCTCATCTTCTGACACGAAAATTGTCACTTTATCATGAAATGTTCATGTTCAAGTCATGAACATTTCATCGAAATCTTACATTGTCTGACGCATTATCCGGAATTCTTATCCCAAGAAATTTATCCTCAAGAGATGAGATATTTCGCGCAAGAAATTAATTTTGTGATATTATGACGATATTTCTCTCAGGGTACACATTGATATCCTTGCTGTTTACCCTGTGCACTTGTACATTTCACTCCACTCATTTTTATTTCATTCTGGATTTCACATTATTTCGTTATCGTTTGAGTTATGCAATGGTAGCACAAATCTCGTCAAAACACCCACAACTGCGGGGATTGACTGATAATAAGTGCATTAGGTAATTTATGTCTTGATGACAATGTGAAAAACAAACAGATTTGCTGGGACAATTACACACCACTTTTGCGCTTCACGAGGACAATTTTTCTCCTATTTCCCATCTTCATTGAGAGGGTTCGGGTGACGATAGAAATATGGCTGATGGTTTTTCATTTTAAAAAATGCAACAGAGAATAACGCATGTGCATCAAATTAACCGTTTTTATTCGAAATTTTTCTATTCGTTTCAATGACTCAAATAAAGGATTATTCTACACTGATAGAAGAAATTATTTTTATTGAGCTAAGATCTTACGGTGAATATCAATTATTTCTTCTTGAAATACATTTACTTGAATCAAATAAAATAGTTGTTGGCGTCAAGTCACGTGTATTCACCACAAAAATGGGAAAGTTCTATTTTTTAAACCGAATATAATCTCCAGTCGAGAAATTTTCGACTTTCATGAATTGATCAAAAATTCGTACCTAGGAGACGATTACACTGAGAAATGAATTGAATGTTGTTTTCTCGAATGAAGCCGATCTTTAAATTGAGCATTCCTTACATCACATTGAACGAAATTTGTGACATCCAAGTTTCTGTAGAATTGCCGTAATCTGCGATTCTGTTATTGTAAACTAATGCGATTATTTAGTCAAGAAATATAAACTTCTTTCAACTCAACGACATCTTACCACAATCTCCAAGCTTTTTCCGTGTAACAATATTCATCGTGATTCGACATACGAAAAGCTCACTTCAATTATAATTTACTTAGAACAACGTATGATCGTGTTGATTGAGATAACAACGTATTTAGTCATGAGAATAATTTTGATTTTTGAGTAAACCCACGAATTTCTGGAGTTAGCAAACTCTTGGCTAGAAAGAAATCAAATACTCTCATTATTGCGACAAATAAAAGGAACTTCAATTCTAAAGAAGTTCGATTTCTCACAATCAAATGTATCTCAAGAAGAGATAACTGGTATTCACTATGAAATTATGTTTATTTGAGAATTAACAACCAAATGATGGTTTAAATAAAATTCTCTTGACAAAATTAATTTTTTCTGTCAGTACACTGTATGATTAATAAAATCGTTTTCAAGGAGTCTAAACTACTATTTCATTTGTGACTTATAGGACGATTCATTCATTGGCAACGAGGTTCGTTAACTATTAATAAATGGTAGAGTTGAATATAATAATAAATGGCTAAGTTGAAAGATGAAAGTCCAGTCAAGCAAGGCTTCCAAACGTGCATTTGTTAACTATTGACGAACGCACACTTGGCGAGACCAATCGACCCCAGTCTTCAATCAAATTCATTTTTCAACAATAACTAATCCTTTCTATCCGTGTAAAGATTAAAAACGCAAATACGAATCAACTTCAATGAAAAGTCTTCCTCTCTGGGCCACAAATTGCAAGGGAGTAGCATTTTTGAATAATTACAGAAGTGGTTAAAATAATTCATTTGAAAAATCAACTTTAAGTTTGTGTAAACCCATCTATGGTATTCAAAGAAAGTTTATTTCAACTACATAATTTCTCTGAATGCCATTACGCACACATATTCCAGACAAAGGGAAGATACGAAACTATCCCAAAATCGTTGAACCTTTCTCAACCATGATTTTATTGTTATGAAAATGATATTTACCTCTCAGTGTCGAGATAAATATTTCTTTCTTCCTCAGGGAATGATTGCTCACGAGAATGAATGACTAACAAGAGTGAATTGAGTAAAAGAACTAACCAAAGTGCATGAGTATGAACATTCTATTAATTCCAGGGAGAAGCTATGCCGACACACAAAACACACAACATCCCAATATAATCTGCATGTCATCTGAGAAAGAATACTAATCTCACTAACAAATCATTTCATGAATTTTCTGCGACATCATGACTAACTGACTCATATTTCTCTGTTAAAACAGGCAAGATTGCTTTCAAACTAAATACTTCACGAGTTGCATCCAAGCCCTGCTGCTGGAGGACGAGAAGGAAAAGTTTCTGGAGATGGTGGAATACCTCGGCCGCAGAAAGTAAAACGGAGGATACTTATGAAGAAAAAACATATTTAACAAAACGTCGGTGTGGCGGTGGGCCTGAGGGATGTCGTGGATGCAGTGAGGAAGATCATCATGGTGGCATTCAAGATGCATCTTTGGCTCGGCTGCTAGCTGGCGAACTTAAGCGATATACGGTACCGAGGGGCCATACATCCCATTACGAATTCTAGTCGATAACATATATCTACGCGACGTTACCGCGTGCAAAGTTTATAAGTTGGACGAAACAACAAAGGCATATTACTGCACCCAGTATTGGGGACAGGAAAAATCATTGAATAGAAAGATTACACACAGACATGATTGGAGAGGACACGAGTCATCAGTAGTGGAATGAGAAAACGAAAGGATTCATTCAGTCAGACTTCAGTTATTGCAAAGAAAAATAAACACTAGTTTTGCTGAATATATTTAACCTACACTGGTGGTAAATCATTCCTTCAATTTCAAGAGAGAATTTCAGAAACTACTAATTGAAATGAAATTTTTAGAGATGTAGTCCGGACAAGTCAGTTCATTTCAGGATTTCTGTTAATTTTTTCAATGAAATCGCATTTTCAGGCGCATGTGACAATTAAATTGTGTGAATTTCATTGAATTCAGGTTTGGCGTTCACCATGACTATGAGAATTCAAACTTTCATTGAAATAACAATGATTGCCTAACACGAGAAACTTAATTTTGTTGTGGGGAAAGGTGAAGTAAAATGAACCTTATGAAATCGTCAATATCTCCTGCCAGAGTGCTACAAAAAAACTTGAACGTGAAAAAAAAGCTTTCAATTTCACTGCGTCAATCTTGAAGTATTGGCGGTTAGACGAGGTCCGTCTTACCCTCCTCGCCCTTATTGTGATGATGAACAAGAAATTATATGAACAATTTGATCTTGAATTGCATTCAAATTCACAACATTCTAAATTTATTCTTTAAATTAAAAAAAAATGAAAAACAATTCGACTTAATGTTGAGTTTAGCCGACTCATTGAACACAAGAAACCTTCAGGTACATACTTTTCTCGCACCGTAATTTCCCTTAGATTGAAAGATATTTTCAAAGTTAATGTATCTTACTAGAGATTTGATTTTTGGTAAATATACCCCGCCATCTAAGAAAAATAGCGACATCTTCATGGAGAACTTTTTTGTAACTCTCATTTTACATCAAATTCCCGGATATTCACTCTGGATATGAGTTGACTAGTCTCATTTCACCACATGGAGAAGAAAATTGCAGGAAAATAATCATGCAAATCACGTAAAAATTGCAGCGTGAGATGTAATCCTGATGCACAAATAATTCTTCACAGTAAAGAAAAATAAATACAGTACAATTACGTTTCAATTCATAAAATTTCCAGAACTTAAGAAGAAAAATTCGTTTTTCTCTCCGGATTATTCTTCCGCTATATTCTTCTTACGCAAAAATTTCCGAAAAGTATTTCTCCTCACTTTTACATTTTGTCACGTATTTTCTTCTGAAATTTCTTCTCCATGCACTCCGCTACTGATCTGACAACGAAAACATAAGAATATTCAGTGTCGAGCGTGCGTATGTCTATAGCCCATGATAATGATTATCATTATAATTTCATCCATTATTAAGTTAATCGTAATTATCCACGCCGTATGAATTTTTCTTTTAACTAAACGGCCGATCAAGTCTCATCCTGATGATGATGGAATTAAGAATGAAAAAGTCGACTGATTTGCAGTGTAAATTGGCCGACAGCACGGGTCGTTATAGAGAATATAAAAAAAAATATTTCGGAGTATTACGATTTTTCTTTCATTAAATGTATTATTAAAATTATGCTTAATTTTATCATAGATAGCCTCTAATATCATTATTATTGTTGTTATTAATGGGATTATTAGAGCAGAAGATGGAAACGAAAAAAAAAATGGAAAAAACAATCTCATGACGAGCGTATTTACGTTTTAGTATTTATTTATTATTATTTTACACTTTTAACGCTGAGCGGATTATTAAGAATTTCATTAACTCGTAGAGTTTTTACTTGAATAGAGATGAAGAGAGAAAACAAGTTGATGAGCATTAGAAACGGTCGCGGGTGATCGAATAACATTCCAAAATCAGTATTTATATCTGTTCTATTTATCTTATTATTTTTCGTTTCTTTTCTCTTTTTTGTACGAATCATTTTTTCTCGAATCCATTTTCACCTTCATCGCCTAGTCTCGCTATCACCATTCCGCAGTTTCGATTTTTTTTTTATTCACATGTTTTTTTACTACAAGAGAACTCGATAATTCTCATCAGTAATCATTTTTTCTGTCATCCTCAAGACGTGTAATCTCATAGAATTAATTCATCATTTATCATTCCGATCGTGATCGCAGCGCTCTGATCACGATGAGACTCAGTCATTTTTTAATGAACAAGTTGTATGATTAATGACGTGGCATTTATGTTTTTTTTGCATAATAACAATGTTAATTAAGATTTTTAAAACACAAAGAACGGAGAGAGATGAAAAAAAATGTCGATGCTCGCGGACCAAGAGATTATGTGCAGATGTTGCGCTTACTTCGTTTGACGAAATATAAACAGAGAAACGAAAAAAATGAAGAATGTATTATTTTTAATTTATGAAACCTTCATCAACTAAGAGAACCACCACGATTATATACGCACGTACGAGTGGATGCGATGAACGACAGATTTTACAGAAAAAAAAAACAAATTCGGATGAAATGAAAGAAAATTATTTACTTATTTTTACATACACGCGATATCGTCACCTTATGCCGCATATTTGAATCATATTTATTTCCACAAGAGCAAAAAAATGAGTCTTCAATTGCTTTCGCAATAATCTTGTATCTAAGTGCACCAAAAAAAAAAGAAATGTTAATTATAATGCAAAATTAGCTAATCGGCAAGTTCTCGATGGAGAAAAAAAAACTCAAAAAAAATGAAATGCGCAGATGGAAAAACGTATCCTACTCGATAATGTAAAATTATATTATATAAAAACATATAATGTAATCTACTACAGTCATATGATCCATATGCATAAACATGCGTATATTTAAAGACGGATATCTAAATCTATTCTTGTTTGCGTGAATAAATGGATGAATGTAAATTTCATTACTGTGTTTACTCAGTCATTTTCTACCGTTCCCCATGATTGATGAGCCTCCCCAAAATCATTCATCATGAAGTTTGTCTACAAAAAGTGATTGTTTTGATTTTCAACTTTTCATTCGTTCTCCTATTGATCGGTTTATTTGGATGGCTATTTACATAAGTTTAAATACTCGCAACAATTTTTTTTTTTTATGCTTATTTTTATATCGCTTCGAGTCTGATGAGACTATATGGCGATTGATCCAGACTTTAAAAATGGTTAGATCTCACCATTCTACCCGGCCAGGAATCGAACCTGGAACCTATCCGTTGTGAGGCAACGGCCTTAACCACTACGCCAGGCCACCGGAAATTACTCGCAACAATTTGAACGGTATTAGTGCACTGCATTGTTGAAAAAAATCCCCGGTATTTTCAAATTTTTCAAATGCCAAAAATTTGTTCTGCGTCATATTTTTCATTTTTTCATATGTGAAGTTGATCTATATATCAAAACATCTAAATTGCCTAATTGTTAATCATGAGAAAAAAAAACATAGTATTTCTAAATTTTTTTAACTCACAAATTACTCTTCACTTCCCAATTTTTAATTTTTTCATATTTATCACACGCAAAATGATCAATTCTTGCTTCTCAAAAATTCACGAAAATCCTTCGGTTTCCCATATAATTGGAGAATGTGTGATCTACGGTTATCTGGAAAACTGTGAAATTTTCCAAAGAATTCAAGAAATTTTTTCAGTTTTCTAGGAAATCAATTCATAATCCTTCCCTGATTTTTCAACAATTACAGATTTTAATCAGATTATTTTAAAAAGTAAAAAAAAAAGAATTAATCGAACATTAAAAATTATTCATTGATGTTTCACTCTTCATCCTCTTCATTCTCTTAATTCTCTTTAAGTCATTATCAATATTTATAAAACATCTATGAGTATATGAAGTTTAATAAATTCGATTTCTTCATTTTCACAACAAAAAGATAAGCGCGCGCGAAAGCGCTCGCACAGATCTAGTCCTCAAAATTTGTGAAGAGCTTTGATCTCCGGCTTTGATCTCGATGGACAATCGACATGATAGAAGAAATGAGTTTCTTTGTAAGTTGAGTATTTACTGTCCCGCATTATAATGTTGATCTACAAGAGATGTTCCTTTTGATTGTCTACTTTTTATTCGTCGTTCCAAAGGTTTATCATTCAATCGAGATTCACAGATCAATAAAAACTTGCAGCCATTTCTACGAGTTAAAGTTCAACACTGAGACTGAGAACGAGATTGTTGAATCATTCAAATTTCTTCATACCGTCTGGGGGGGGGGGGAAGGGAAACAGCATAAAATATCATCTAGCCGTGACTTCCTCGCGATGGACAATTGACGCGATAGAGAAGATCAGTCCTTTGTAAATAAGTTGCGTATTTACCGTCCCGTCTCATAAAGTTGGTATACAAGAGATGATCTTTTTAATCATCTCCTGTTTATCCGCCCCTGAATGGTTTATTTTTTGATTGATGTTCACAGATCAACAAAAACATGCAACAATTTTAAGGATATCCAAATATCTTTTACAGGAAGTTCCATGGAAGATATTATAGTAAATCTCATGAGAGTGACATTAAATCGGATTTAGGGAAAAAATGGTCATGAAATTTCAAGTTTCAAGTAGAATTCACGGAAACTCCTGAGTTTTCAGTGGGAGTGAGATGAAAATTTCACAACTTAATTGAATTGTCAGTGGAACATGAATATTCAGAAACAAAATGACATGAATTTATGAAGCTGAAACTAGCGAAAGATTCGACAGCAGAAGATTTGTCTTAGGCGACTCTAGGGAAGTACAAATATTTTTAAGTAATGTACAAACTCTTTCGCACTTAAAAAACATTTGTACATATGATTATTTGACTCTCCTACACTGAAATATCTTCTAAATTGAATTTTCCGCGGACGAATATTCTGATAGTTTCAGCTTCATTATGAATTTTCAATTCTTCCCTAAATTTTCCTGATTTTTCTGAATTTTCAAAGAATAATTGAGCGGAAAAATCAAGTATTTCATTGATTTCCAGACCATTTGAAAAGAAAATCAATGGAATATTCAATTTTCCAATGACAAGATTTCTTGAAATTTCAGTGGACCTTGACCACTATAAAAATTTTCAGAATTTGCCACGGAAAATTCAAACAAAAATGTTTAAAGCAGCTCTACTCTTACGGTAGATTCAAGAATATTGAAAACTGCAAAAAATTGCAGAAAATTTGATTAGATTCGGAATTCTAATTTTTTTCTCAATTTAATTATCGTTTTGGTTTTTCAAAGAAGAAATGTTTCAAAATCAGGATTTAACCCAGTGTCTTATGTGAAAATCAACATTTCCATTGTAATCAAAGATTAAAATCTGAATTTTTTTTCATTACATGTGAAAAAATCAAGAATTTGTTTGACACCTCATAAAAAATAATTCACCGTTTTGCAAACAAGTTTTATTATTCATTTATAAAAGGGAAATGTTTGAAAAAACATCAATATTTTGCGAAATTTAATTTAAATAGTACTGACTGTGTATGAATTGTTTCAAATTTTCTCCATACAATTTAGTTGAAAAATTTAAAAACTGAGAATATCCAAAAGTACAGCGTTGTCCGACCGAAGGATAGAGCTACCTTAAGTGCATGTGAAAAAAGTTCTCACGACCGTCGTAACAAGAAAAAATGCTTCGTCACCCTGCCGAAAAAAAAAATATCCCGCGAATATGAGGTTACAGAACGAGCCGAAGTCGTGTTGTCTAATATTTGAAGACCATTATCAACCCCAACATCCGAGTCATGTGGAGACATCAAGTGGAAGTGGAAGGTAATCAAAATAGAAGAGTTCAAACGTTCAAAACCTCTGCAATATCCCGCCCTTTTCCCAATGCCAGAGACCCTGATTTATTAGTCTAATCAATTGTCGACTATTACGATGACTTTGCGCATGGAAGAATTGACCCCAAGTATCAACATTCAGTGTTCAAAGGAATCACGAATTTCCTGTTTTTTTCACCGAATATTTGTTATTCGATCGTGTGAGGTTACGCACACAGGGACACGCGGGTTTTGTTAATCGATTTGATGTCTAATTTTAATGTTCAACTCACCGAACAGCTCGCGGCACGGTCGATGACGTCTTCACTGGAAATGTTATGCTCCAAATTCAACGGATAAACAGATAATAACGCACTGACGACCTTTGTTGACGATGAACGAGCGCCGTTTCAGCACACATGACACAACTCACGTAAATAACCGATGGGACGCGGATTTCCCCGAGCACTCGCGATCACCAATCTCGAGTGTTTGTTTAACCGGCGGAGTCCTATTTACTGAAGATGAAAGAAACAAAAGAAACGTGAAGTTGTTTTATAGCGATATATCTCGAAACTGCCTGACCGCTAATCCTCAGTTCTGATTGGTCAATGAGTCACGTGAAGTAGTCGCTGAAAAAAATCCCCGGTATTTTCAAATTCGTCAAATGCCCAAAAATTTTGTTTGCGTCAGATTTTTCATTTTTTTATGTGTGAAGTTTATCTTTATAGCAAAACATCTAAATTGCCTAATTGTTGATCATGAGAAAAAAAACAGTATTTCTAAATTTTTTTCACTCACAAATTTTACTTTGTTCATATTTATCATACGCAAAAATTATCAATTTTTGCTTCTCAGATTTTCATCCATAAATTCTAAACTTTACAAATTCATGAAAATTCTTCGGTTTCCCAAATAATTCGAGAAACATCTTTGAAGAATTACAGTTATCTAGAAAATTGTGAAATTTTCCGAAGAATTCAAGAACTTTTTTCAGTTTTCCAGGAAATCAATTTATAACGCTCCCCTCATTTTTCAACCATTACAGATTTTAATTATATTATTTTAAAAAGGTAAGAAAAGGAATTATACGAAGATTAAAAATTATTCATTGATGTTTCACTCTTCCTTCTCTTAATTCTCTTCAAGTCATTATCAATATTTATAAAATATCTATGAGTATATGAAGTTTAATAAATTCGATTTCTTCATTTTCACAACAAAAAGATGAGCGCGCGCGGAAGCGCGCGCATAGATCTAGTAAATTAAGGTAGGGAAGGGTGGGGTAAAATGGATACTTTAGACTTTTTTTTTTACTTATTCATAACTCAGAAACAAATTCATCAGTTGAGCTCAGTTTAGGCTCGCCACAAAGGGAAATAATTGCTCTTTGTATTTAAAAAAAATTATTAAATTTTATTAACATTTCAACCCCTCATTAACATTTTAAAAAAAGTCAAAAGTGCCCATTTTACCCCAACCTCCCCTATATCCCTAGAAAACAGCTGTTTCTTACGATTGTCCCCATGTTCTTCATAGATAATGTTTATAATATTCCTCAGGTGTTGAAAAATTTTTTGACTAGCTGCATATGTACTACACAGTTTAGGAGATAAATACATAATGAAATGCCATCTTATAAGAAAACGGTTCTCACGATGGTTGTTAAGGGGTAACAAAATGCCGCTAATTTTCCAATTTTTTAAACAAATTTCCTGCTGAAAGTTAAAAATATTTTTATAAAGCCAAGCGCATTAATCTCCAGGAAGCGATGATGTAGATCAATGTGCTTTGGGTTCAAAAAATATTAACAACTTTGAGCAGGAAATTTGTTTGAATATTTCGGGGAAACGGTAGCCTTCTGTTACCCCTTAAGAATGTTTAACCATTTTCAGCAAATGTTATTTTTTTATGTTCGAGGAAAATTCTGTAATTTTTTTGGCTGATAGCAGAATATATGAAACTGACGTCTTTGATGTTAAAAAAATTAATCGAAATTCGTGATCGCAACGTAGATGTGGGAGCCATCAAGTGGTCTCTAAACTAACTAATCTTGGGGGGGCAACCAATGAGATCCCTCGGAGGGAACCAATGATGGAGCTCAACAAATGAGATCGAAGAGAATCCAGTGATCTCATTGGTTGCCCGCCAAGAGTAGTTAGTGGAGAGACCACTTGATGGCTCCCACATCTACGTTGCGATCGCGAATTGTCTCGCCAGAAATAAATAAACAAATTTTTCGTCAGAAGGCCCGTAAACCGCGATCTAACCGAGCGAAGCGAGATGCGAAAAATTGCATTCATCACACGGTCCAAAAGGATTTTTTGACGAATGTAATTATAGGCCTCGCCTTCGGCTCGGCCTACAAAGCCACATTCGTCAGAAAATACTTTGTGGACCTTGTGATGAAAATAACTATTTCCGTGTACACGGGCTCTCATGGAATTTATGTTGAAATTTATAATTCACCTACTATAAGACTCTAAGAATAGACATCAAAATTGAAGGTAATGTGCAAAACTATACTGAATCGAATGGCCGGAAAAAAATTTGGGGTATCCGCGCAAAAAGAGGAAATATTTGAAAGATTCTATCCCATATAAGCGCATGTTAGCGCATGCATTTGGTGCATTTTGTCCACTCCATTTCTGAATAATGAACGTGGGTTGGTGGATTGAAATTTTTATCAAGATAGAGGGAATAACAAATCTCGCATTTGAAAAAAAAATCATTTTTTTTAATACTTGCAATTTTACATAAAAATCCTTAACCCCAGTCTGGTCACCAAACGCGACCCGGCGATTGGTCACCTCCCCGGGGATTCCCCGCCGTCTATTTAGGCTGTAGCGTTGCCAAATTCACTCTATACTGCCTGGACGCGTTTAGCGAGTTTCCGGCAACGACGCGTCATGGACAATTTCATTTAACATGGGAAAAAATAATTCATATATCCGAAATAATTTGTTTTCTTTAGGAATTTTGGCAAATATGGGGTTCTAAAAACTCCTATAATTTTTTAGACACTTCAATTGTACAAATCAATTTTACCAATCTAGGGTTAAGGGGATACGCCGGTGAAATTTAAGTCTTCACTGGGCCTTAGAAATAACTAGGGAAAATCGCGGACCCCATCGATTTTGCCTCGTATAACCACGCAAAACTTCATTAACTTCCCGATAGGAAGTTATTGGTTTCACCCCGGAAATGAAAGATGGTAATTTAATGAAATGTCGACGTTTCATGACGAGTAGAAGCTCCCCAATTTCCCCTTTGGGAAATTCAAATTTGAAAGAATTGAAATATTTCGTAAGAAATTTCCGAATTTCCAATTTCAATTTTTTTTCCTATTGTTACCTTCAAAATCCTCCTTGCGTCGTAGTTTTCATACGATTCTCGCTTTTAATAACACTCATGTATAATCATACAATGAAGTTGTCTTTATCGACATATCGATATTTCGAATAAGTTTTCCACAACCATTCAGCTATTGGTCTCTTTACCCCAATAGACTTCCATTCGGGAGCAAAAATAATTGAAATAAAGCCCCATAATTCATTGATAATTTTTTTATTCACAAAACGTTAGACTCCTACGTGCAATCGGCAAACATAAATCGACAAGACGAGAAAAAAGTACTTCAAATTACAAAATGTCAAGATTCTCACGGTACGTCTCCTCGATCCCTTGATTTAAGTACCGTCAGCCACAATGATATTATGCCCCGATCTAGTCTGCGACGTAACACATCTCCACTCAGATCCATCATGTTTCTCTCCCGATTAAAACGTTCATAACAAAAAAGGGCAAGCACAATATTCGGAGTTTCTTTCTTCTATACAAAACACGAAAAATAAGCATTATCACAAAGCTTAAAACATAATCAGAGGCACGATAATAGTGCATTAATTCATCAATCATATACACAAAATATAATTCTACTTGGAACACAAGATATCTAGATTCTCCTGAAACGTTTAAATAAAAATCTGGGAAGAGTTTCATTACAAAAGTATCTGTTCAATTTCATTGACATGAAGATGTCTGAAAGAGGGAAGCCTGGCCCACCGCGTCCTGTCATCAGAGTCTCATCCTTTAAAACCTCTAGTGCACGTCAAATCTACATTCTTAAAGTTACAGCAACATCAAAACACATTATAAAAAAAAAGTAAAGCGTGATGTCAGCGAATCCCGTTGGAAAAACCCCAGCGAAATTACCTTATGACTCTAAAACACATTTTTCTCCAAGAATAATTTGTACTTTGTGGGTAATTACAATTTACATAGCTTTGGGTAACTGCTGATAGTACTTCAGTCCGTGTTTTGAACACTATAAAGATCCTTTCGATATAAAAACAAATGTTGCGCTTACGCTGAAAATTGTACAATTTCCTAATTCCTAAAAAAAATGACGCGATCTCTACAGAATTATGGACTATTGACATTGATTATGGCATTATTAATAGTTACTTTGTTCAAAGGCACGTGTGAGTCTAGTCAGTGGAGGAATGACAATCCATAGCAGATGAAATTCGAGGAATTCGTTGGAGAAACGAGACACAGCAAAACTTTTCTCAAATCAAGAAAAATTAAATTGAATAGTCGACAGTTCTAGAATTAAAACCTTATTCTTGCTTCAGAAACAATTTTTTCCTGTTTAAGAACATTATGATATGAAAATTACGACGATTGTGATTGAAAGATCAGGGGAATTTCACCTTTCATCTTCAAGAAAGGCATTAGACGAATTAATTTGATTAAATAGAAAGTTTTTTTTTCTGTACCTTGAAAATTGATAGAGCAAAATGGCTTATTTTTTATTTAGAGAGATATCTTCCTGTTTTTCGACTACACCAGCTGCATTCTTTCATATTCTCCAACAGAATAATGTTCTAAATTTACTGTAAGAAACGTGTGTTCTCATTTCGAATGAAAAAATTATCTGCTGCTGGTCAATATCTCTGAATCCAAGAAGGAAATTCTAATCAATACTATTGTTGTAGCTCTGATCTCACTCTGTAGAAACGTTTTTGATGGAAATTGTCCAATCCCCCATGGGTTTGTGGATATTAACAAAAAACTCGACCCAAAGTTGAATTTCCTCAACTGTTTCCACGACTGAATCCTGCCCTGATCTCGAAAACAATTGATTTTAGAAGAAAGTGGCGAGAATTCTTTTCTGAAGAGAATTAAATTCCACAGAGAAAAAGTCTCTCCATATTCCCCTCAAAATCCCCATTCTCAAGACAATTAAATATTCAATAAGTCACAGAAATGGATTTCATCTATTACGTATCATCACTCCACTACTCTACTTCAATGTACACAGCATGATTTAAAAAAACAAAATACTTTTGGTCAGCGCTGTTACTTTTTCCCCTAGCAAACTGTTTTTAAACCGGTACTCCATGGATTCTGAACCTATACAAGCACGTGTACTCAAGCTGCCCATGATTACTATGAATTCTCAATTCAATATACTCATAGGCGTCCTTAATGTCGTTATTTTGAACAGGGAAGTATTGAAGACTGTCATCACTGTCCAAGAACTCGTACTCTCCGAATGACACTGGGGCTGCATCGTTCTCCTCCCTCAGTCCCCAGACGTTGAATTTCCTTGGTGCACTCTTCATTTCATTGTTCGGAAGGATGGACCTGGGGGCATGCTCCAGGGTGAAACCGGTGACCTTGATAGGCGCTCGTACCTGAAATTATGGAGGTCTTCATACCTTCGCGCCATCGAATATTTTCTTAAACTAGCACCATCATCAACAGGTGTTGATGCCCTTTGTCCTGTCAGATTCAATATTCCTGTTTCCAAATAATTGTTTATAATCATTCTCATTTTGAAAAAGCAAAACGACCAATGAGAATCATTTGTCCCAATTTATCAGCTGTTCAATTTTCGTTTTACAATAAATAATTCGCTCACGTTCCAATTTTTATTCTCATTGAATAAGATTTGAATCATAATTACAATTCAATCCCTTCTAGAACACATTTTAGAGTGTGAGCTTCTGGAATCTTATGTTTGTTGATATTCTGGTAAAAGTGCGTGGCCACACTGTTATCAATTTTTAGTTTGCTCATACGGTAATTCAATTAATCCGTTGTTCACCTCATCAATGTAATTTCGTGCTTAGAACATTGTCAACTCATGTTTTCAACAGCAAATTAAAAATTAAAACTTCTTTTGGAATAAGATCGGGAATCGAATCCGGGACCTTTCGATTTTTCGAAACCAAAAACTAATGAAGTGATTAAATTTTGTTGACTTTCAAAAATCAAAAACTACGGACATGACGACGATTCTAGAATCCAACACATGCAAGAGGTACCGTTACCTCTCAATAAACCTTGAACTCTCACATACCTTTATCAAAAGATAACCTGGGAAGTCCTGGAACGCCCAACAGACACCTGGCTGCAGTGGTCGACCCTGAATAACTGTTCTAGGATCACCACTTTCATAGTACAGAGTGAATCCCAGAACTTTATAGGCTCTTGTGTTAACATTGTGACGCTGAGTGCAGCGGATACTTATTATCTGGCCTCCTGCAGACTCGAGGGCATAATCCACTCGTCCCGTCTTATCTGCATCGTAAATCTTCAATATTTCCTTGACGATGGAGCGGATGTGGTCATCGGTAACTGGGACTGGCTCCGCCGGCTGGGGACAGTCGGCTGTAGTAGATTTTTCGGTTACTTGCGCTACAGTTTGAGCTAGAGTATTAGCTTTGACGATCTCTTCTACGATTCTTGTTATATCGGATTTGAAGGCACCTGTGCCGAAATACGAAGTTACCACTTCCTCGACACGTCTCTCGATGTCGCCATTGGTGATTGATATTGTCGGCTTGTCACAGCAAGTCTTCTGTTGTGCGTAGAGCTCTTGGAGGTTTTTGAACTCCAGTTTTATTGTGTTTATCTCATTGTGAGTTGTTTCGTCAGGTTTATTGTCGGTTATTTTTCGCTCCAGATTTGAGAGTTTTTCCTGGGAAATGAAAAACTAATTTGTTAGAACAATTTCAAGGAATTTTTTCATGTTTTTGGATTCCAAGGGAAGGATTTGTAATCTTCGAAATTACGAGATCGAATGCACGCTCCGCGCGCATATCAATGCGATAGATTGATCAAACGATTCATCGTTCTCATTACCAATACAATAGGGAACTTGCATGAAGCTCAATTCATTCTAATTCCCCTATCCGCACCTTCCTCGTAACATATGGATAGCTGAACGGCGAAAATTATGGAGAAATATTGCCCAAATGTCTTACGATAATTAATTGAAAATCAGTCGGTTTCGAGGCCAATTTTTCGGTCATGACGTCACGAAGACGGTCTGGTAACACTTCATTGGTCGAAAAAGAAGAGAGTGGGGAGTTGGCGTCCTCCATTGGCCGAGGCGCACCTCAAGATTGGGTTAGGTCGGCTCGAGCCATTCTGTGATTGGTCCAGCGCTCGACCGTCTGTGTGACGTCTTTAGCGATTTCAAAGCGTTTGAAATCTGCTACTTTTAGCGATGAATTAATGAGCAATATTTCAAACGTTTGTGAATGAAAAATTAATGATTCAGGTTCCAAACTTGAGGTTAGAGAATTGAAAAAAAATCATGCAAGTTCCTGATTCTCTATTTTAATATAATTCACATTAATCAAGAGGATGGGTATTGAATGATTAATATTTTTGTGCAACATTTCGAATTGAATACCGAATAATTTCAGTGAACAATAAGAAATACCTTCATTGGTCGCTTTTTTATTGTAGAGAAGAGAAAAGAAAATAAACGCATGACACATTTTGGCCATCTTCTTTGTATTATAGAGATTTTGAACTGAATATCGAATAATTTCGGTGAACAATAAGAAATGACCCTATTGGTCTCCTTTTTATTATAGAGAAGAGAGAAAAAAATAAACGGGTAACACATTTTGGCCATCCCGTCTTTATTATAGAAATAGATAGAAATATAGATAACAAACATGTCTGTATCACCACGAATTATGTGTCCTTATGTTTTGAAAATTCATTATTACGAAATTGCAAAAAAATAAATGTGTGACACACTTTGGCCATCTCCTTTTTATTATAGAAAGTTTCCAGGTTTTTGTGTTGGGATATCTAATTTTGGACTCAAGAGTGAGAATATGAAAACTTTTAACTGCGGCCGTAAACGTATGACCGATTTTTTTGCGCCTACCACAAATTTTGGTGGTCCAAAAAAGACTTGTTTGAGAACTGGTTTATTTTTCTTTCAGTGTTGAATGCATTTCTACTTACATCGTAAAGTGCCCAGACAGATTTCTCTTCCCCTCTCAATCCCTCAATGGCCTCCGTGATGTTCGTTAGTCGCTCCTATACAAATATAGTACATTAGAGTATAAGACCACAAATTTCGTTTTCGACAAATATGAAGTTCACAGGCCGAGTCGAAGGTGAGCTCTGTACTCACATTCGTTGAAAACGAAGTTTATGCCCGAGTGATCTACAACATTTTCTGTCACACCGTGCATGAGTCAAGTTTGAAACTCGACTTACTGCACGGCATGACATAAAATCAGTAAATAAATGAATTCTCCTCAAATTTAATTCTCGGTGAAAATCAGAATAGAAGTTAATCTCACCCCATGACCAACTCCCGCACTCTCAAGCTTCTCCACTCGATTAATCAAAAGCGCTATGGACCTTCTAATTTCCTCATCCAGAACCGTTTCATTAGCTTCCACCGTCGCCTTGTCCATCTCGCCCGCCACATCAGTTCTAAACCCCGGGAATGTTAAGCTCCGGGCGTAGGGGAGCAACCAAAATCCTGAAAATTCATCATTTCATCAATCGGAATTAAAAAAATAGTTATGACCATTCTCTTCTCCTTCTCCTGTTACCGCACACTGCATTACCCTGATTTGACCATTTTTACAATAACATGACAAAGTTAAATAATGTAGTATTAGAGATCATATCAGTGTAGTGCCAGAGACAAATATTCATTCGGTAACTGAGAGAAGGACAGACGAAGGAACTCACCATTCGGATGACTTCAGAATCATGCGTGTACTCCTGAAGCTATTAATCTCCAATTTACATCACCAGCTGAGTTTTACCTCCCTCTATCCTTCTCCCATAGCATTCAAAATATTGAAATACTTCTATTGTGATATTTTTAGGGTTGGGGCCATCCAATTGCTTCATTCAATTTCATCGTAATTTTCGTGCTTGGACCATATATTCCCAATTGATTGAAATAAATTTCAAATATCAATATTTCTCCATTTTATTATGAAAATTCCAGAAAACATTTGATACATTCATGTGTATAAATTTTTCTTTCAAAATATAATAGTTTGCGCTTCCAAAAGTAGTCTTCTACTTGGAAAAATATTCCCTTTTTCAACTCATTCAGATCTCTCCTATGATTTTAACATGATTATTCATTTTTGGTTAAAGGCCGGAAGTCGATTTGGTTAACATGGAAGCCACAGAATATTAATTTTTTATGTTCTAGCGATTATTAGTAAGGCTGAAAGGTTAATACGCAATGATGCAATCACCCATTCTCGGACAATTATCGTAACTTCAGTAAATAGTGATTAGAGAACAATCGCAGATATAAAGTATAAAGCCACACAAATATATTAGTTTTGTTAATCCCAACAAATAACGCGTATTATGTCTATTAAATTATTTGGTAATCACTAAGTAGATGCTCTACTCCGGAAGGACTAGACTTACTAATGCCCGGTCAAAACTGACTGTGAAAAATGACTTTGGGAACTAAATCGGTAACGAAGTAGTGGATGGAAATGAGGAAATTGAACTTTGTGCTGTGGTTTTGGTAAATATCTTAAAAGGAAGGAAGATCGACGGATTTTTGTACACACAGAAAAACCTAAACGTAAATTATGTTTATGTAATCGTAATTTATGGCGATATCGTGCGTAATTTACACTTCAACTTCAGAAAGCGTAAAAGACGACTTAATAAATGTAATTTATGTTTACATTTTACGTTTAGGTTTTTCTATGTGTAGAGGACTCTTCTGTCTCTTCGCGAAATTAAGTTGCTGCATGAATAGTTTCCATTGAATAAAATTTTAAAATCTGAAAAATGGAAGTAATCAGAGATGACTTCTTCATTTTTTATCAAAATATTCTTCTTTCAGGATTAAAAAAAATACGTTTCAAATATTTTCTACTCAATCTCCATATCAAATAATAGAAAAATTCTGTGCAAAACCTCAAATACTGTAGAGGGAAAGAAGAATTATGAGAGACATTTCTCGTGAAAATGTCGATATCCTTCTTTGATTTCAAGATATTCAGTCAAAAACATAACGAAGTAAATTTGACGGTTTTTCGTATACCACATCACTCCTCAGATTAACGTGTCGAACTGAAAATGGAATTAAAACGAAAAATGCAAAACGTTAGCAACACGACGGGTTAATCTAAACGCAATTGAATTTTATGCTGTGGTTTTGGTAAATATCTTTAAAGTTCAGGAAGATCGACAAATTATTTTACCAATAAAAAAACAGATTATTGTAGAGCTCTTCTGTTTTTTCGCGAAATTAATTTGCTGCATGAATGATTTCCGCTCAATAAACTTCTGAAATATGAAAACTGGATGGAACCTATCAGATACGTTTTTTTAAATAATCTAACGTCAGGAAGTTGGCACACAAAATGTATACAGACATAATGTTTTCATTTTTCATCAAAATATTCTTCTTTCAGGATAAGAAAAATACGTCTCAAATATTTTCTGTTCAATCCTCATAATCGATAATTGAAAAATTGTGTGCAAAACCTCAATTACTGTAGAGAGAAAGAAGAACTACGAGAGACATTTCTCCTGAAAATTTCGATATCGTCCTTCGATTTGAAAATATTTACTCAAAAACATAACAAAGTAAATTTGATTCATTTTCTTATACCACATCACTCCTCAGATTAACGCATCGAACTGAATGGAATTAAAACAAAAAATGCGAAACGTTAGCAACACGACAGGTTAATCATAAATCAAAACGAAAGCTCGATTAACTATGCGAAAATCATGATAAAAAAAATAGATGATTTTCATCTTTACGCAAAATGCTGCGAGACTTCACCCTTTTCAAATATTTTTGACAGTCTCGACTAGTTCATGACGAGAAAACAAAATCATTCGATGTTACTGAAACCCGGGTAAAGACACGTTCAAAGGAAATGCAGGTAAAAATGAAAAATTTTGAAAATTCGTGAGGTACTTCGCGACAAATCCATAATCATCGATAAAATCAACATTAATGACATCATCATAGATGCGATATGTTGTCTCAGTGACATCTTTCTGTACTTTCTGTAGTGTCTCCATACAGGTTAACGAATGCTTTAGCGCGACGTAAGCTCCTGAAACAAAAAGAAGACGAAGGCCAGGCTACGGTTTACCGGTCACTCCAGAATAATCGACTGGTTTTAGTAGACATCAAGAATTCTGTAAGATTGTTCAAGGTACAACAGCTGCCTTGTTCAGCGAGGGAGGAAGAAGCCCAAAGATTGAGAGATGCCCCGTAACATCCTATTCAGCATAACATAAATCAATTTTTAATGACTCACCAGCGAAGAGAAGAGGTGGTAAGAGAATTAACCAGAGTAGTTGCGATGGACGTGCAAGGATACGTTTTCGAATCCTAGAGAATCGACTCAGTAGCCATGTGTCGAGGTAAAGTACTCTTATCAACCACAGGTATAAATACTGCAGGTAGTGATCGATTTGAGACCATAGTCTTGTCCATTTTGACTCTGAAATTGGAAGAAATTTATGAAATTTGTCGCACTTGACTGTAACTTCTTAATTTTTTATGACTTCCCAAGTGAGAAAATACGTATTTAGTATCTTTGATCGAACTTTTGGAGCTCATGATTCAATCCAATGAAGAATTTTATGCGACAATCATCGCCGAAAATCCTCGCATGATTCTATTGTAATTATTTTTTCATGTTCAAATTATGGACGACTGCTTAGGTCATTCAAACGTTGTTTTCTATGCTGTAGTAATGAATTTGAGACTATATTTTTTTGTCATTTTTTAGCATGAAACTGGAAGGAAATTCATGAAATACTTGACTGTTTTTCATGAAAATTTGAGTTTTGCGTGAAATTTTTGTATTGCTGGATATGAAAATTGGATGAAAAATATAAAACACATGCTAATATTGCGATAAATGATGAGAAACTAAGATGTTATGGACGATTGAAAACGTCTGCATTGGACGTCATAATGCAGAAATTTCTCCAATTGACTGTAACTTCTGAATTTTTTATGATGTCTCAAAACAGGACAATATGTATTCAATATTTTTCATCGAACTTTGAGATTTGATAACTTTATTCAACAAAAAAATGTCGTGCAACTAAACATCATCGCCAAGAATCTTTACATGATTTGATTGTAATTATTTATTTATATTCAAAGTGCTATGATCACATAAGGCCATGCAACAGTTGTTTTTCATGCTGCAGTGATGAATTTGAGATCATAATTTTTGTTACTTTTGACTCTGAAACTGGAAGAAGTTTATGAAATTCGTCGGACTTGACTGTTTTTCATGAAAATTGGATGGAAAATATTAAACTCGTCTTAATTTCAAAACGTTGTGAGGAATTAATAATTTAAGGACGATAAAGATGTCTGCATTGAACGTCATGATGCAGAAGTTTCTTCAATTAACTGTAATTTCTCAATTTTTAATGATTTCCCAAAATAGGCAAATACAATAAGTAAATTTGGACCTCCTGATTTAATCCAATGAAGAAATTTCACCCAACAATCATCATCAAGAATTCTACGCTTGATTTAGTCATAATTATTTATTCATCTTTGAATTGTTGACGGCTGCTCAGGCCATTCAACTGTTACGTCACCATCACAACATCGAAAAAATCTAATCAATGTGGCATTAATTGTTTAATGTGAAATTGATGATTTGTTTTTGTGACTTAGTCGTTTCCTGAGATAAAACGGCAATTTATTACAATTAAATGGATAACATATCGAGGTTGATTGATAAGAGAGACTCGAATTTTAAAAATGATTGTGTATTCATGTTAAAGGCCATTAACTTTAGGGAATAATTTTAAGAGACTGTTATTTTATCCGAATGAATTTCTAAACAAATGTCTTTAGATAATTTTCCGTTAAATTATTCATTAGCAAAATCAATTAAAAACATAGGAAATGTCGTTTCTCGTCGATGTTGGGGCAAAATCAATTGGAGTCAAACATTTCTCCCACTTTTTAACATATCCCATCACACATCAAAGGTGGTTCAATGGGTCTCTAGCTCTACCGAACCCCCAAACAACATTGAAAAAATGGACGTTATGTGTTTACATTTCACGACTGAATTGCACATCCCATCGGAGAATATTTTCTATTCGAGTGAAAAAATATCCCTTGAGAAGATGCAACATTGATATCGAGAATAATCAAATTAATGAAAGATACATTCCTGTCGAAGGGAACTTTCCAACCAAAACAAGAAAACTATGGAAATTCAAATCAAGCTTCAACTCTATTATTCCGTCGTATTTAGCTAAACATGTTCGTTTCATTCGAATAATACCTGTGTAATAATTTAGTACGAATGCTAAAAAAATTACCTCCAAACCGGTAATACCCTTGACTAGTATTGAAAGGTGTTTCCCTCCTGAGTATTTTCACCCTCACAACCTCAACGATGCTGAGGAACAAAACAGCCACGACACTCCTGACGCTCTCATACCACTTTCTCACTCTCCAACGTTCCCCTCGACTCGCATATTTCGTCTTGATGGCATCGTCCAATTCAGTGTCCGAATCAACTTGCGCAAGTCTATCAAATCTTCTCCTATTGCCAGACTCCTCATAAAACACACGTCTCCTTGTAAACTGTTCCACATGCACTTGTTTGTAACCCGCGGCCGAAGACATGTCGCTCTTCATTGTAGCTGCGAATAATCTGGCATTTTCTTCATTCTAATCACGTATCGAGAAAAATAAAATGTTATCACAAAAATGCCTGATGTTCTTGCTCGAGAAATAGAGAAAGGAAGAATATTGTACCAATCGATTCTGCTCGATGGATTCATTGATTTCAGCGTCCAAAGAATCCGAGTTTCCTTCCCTCGTACTAAACGACGTTTGACTCGTTGTTTGTTGATTGAGGGACAATGTACTACCGGCACTACTGCCATCCGAGTGTATTGACGGTCTCGACATATTAGGCATTGCCAAAACACCGGGGGCAATCTCGTAGCGGCATTGCGATGCCGGTGAGTACGTGTAATCCGTTTTTGGGAAGACACTGGAAACAATTTTAAATGTAATGTGAAGGAAATATAGTCAAGAATGGTTTAGAGTTTCAAAGAGTTGAAAATACTACATTTTTCATGATCATGTGTTTATTTCGTGAGTGAGATTCAAAATGTTGCATAACTGTGACTCATTATGAAGATAATTAGTTATTCAACAAGATTTGAGAAAGGGATTTCTTTCTGTAGAATTCCATCATTGTATTTATGAACAAGGGCCATTTTTTAGGGACTAGAGATTCATCTGGTGAATTTCAGGCCAAAAATATTATTGGTAAAACTAAATAATTCTGAGAGGTCAATTTCGTTTTTGGGAAAAAATATTTCTTCCTCGTCAACGTATTATCAAGATTTAACGACATCAGAAACATCCATTTGCTCTGTGACGTGTTATGACTTCATAACTCAGATAAATTTTCACCTTTAATCATTGAATTATTGTTAGATTATTGAAGGTGTTGTTGATGTATTCAATTTCTCAATTTAAAATAATATAGCAAAACTAAATAATTTCGAGGTGACAATTTTTTTTTGGGAAAAAATATTCCTTCCGCGTAAATGTATTCTTTCGATGGTATAAACCTATGGAATTTTCTCAGATCACATAATTGTCGTACGATATATTATATTTTTTCTAATCAACGAAAATTTCAACAAATTTCAACATTAGAAAAATCCATTTGCTCTGTGACGTGTTACGACTTCAAAACTCAAATAAATATTTACCTTCAATCATTAAATTATGATTAGATTATCGAAGGGGTGGTTAATGTATTCAATGGATGTATAATGAAGGTGTGATTAATGTATTTCCCAATTTTGGTGAAACTAAATAATTTCGAGGGGGCAATTTTTTTTGGGTTAAAAATATTTCTTCCTCGTCAATATATTCTTTCTGTGGTATAAACCTACGGAGTTCTCTCAGATGAAACAATTGTCCTAGAATAGATTATATTTTTTCCTACCCACGGTTCGAATTCTTCTATGGCTATTTCTCATCATCACAAAGAAAATTCAATTTTAGTGAAAGATATTACATTTCCTTCTATCAAGTTGTTTAATTTCCCTCAAGTAAATCAGTTCGATTCCATCAAATATTCTCATTATATTATATTATTTCATTATTGTGTATTACGCATTGATCTTGTGAAGAAGTCCTTTCGAAATGAAACATCAAATGAGTTTTTTTTCTAATCACCAAAAGTTCTAACGAAAAATCTCTCTTGGACTTTGTTCCCCAAAATAATCCATTATCAAGATTTAACGACATTAGAAAAATCCATTTGCTCTGTGACGTCTTACGACTTCATAATTCCGATAAATTTTCACCTTTAATCATTGAATTACGATTAGATCATCGAGGGTGTGGTTGAAGTATTCAATTTCCAAACGGCTTTGTAACCACCGAGGCCAAATGGTAAACTAGATGATTCACGTAAACACTGACAAGATCAAAACAAAGCGGGGATAGCAGAAAGGATATTAAACACTTACTTCCAATAATCACCAGCCTGTTTGTATATTTCGTAAGCAGAAGTTGATCGACTGGGTGGATCCTCTCGCTCTCCCTCCTCCGACGAATAGTCACTGGTTATTGTCCTTTTTGGTGTCACACTCTTGCGGTTCTGATCACTTTTGTCAATTGACTGACGTTCCCTGGCCTCGCCCTGGCCATTTGTCAGTAATTGTCTCTTTACCCTCTGCCTCTCAGAGCGTCGTTCAATTTTTTTTATTGTTGGAGGAGCCGAACTGTCTTTCTCCATTACTCTCTCTGCCTGCACTTCCTCTCGATTCTCGGTTATTGTTTCCATGGATTTGTCGCGTGTTTTCACACTGCTTCCAGGTCTTGAAATAGAGAATGCGAAAGTTGATGTGAGAAGGCAGAATTGGAGAAGACAAGAAAATGTGCTGATTCAACGATACAACATGCATAAATTTTCTTCAATTCCGAAGCTTAAAGTAATATGAACATTCGTGCTGCCGTTGAGGCGTTGATTCTGACAAGAGAAAGTTAATTGAAAATGCACAATAAAATAATTAGCTATCATTGATCATTTTTTTATGAATTTCAATTTTGATGAGTGTAAGGAACATTAAATTTTGGATTGGACATAGAATTTTTATTCATTTTTTCTGGATTCTGTGTTATTCGGTGCCTCTAAATTAATTAGTATTAATAATAATTGCCTGTCGATTGAGTGTTTTTTTCACACTAACTTCTTTGGCAATCTTCAGTTATCGACCACTAAAGATAGTCTAAAGATATTTAAGGGGATACGTCGGCGAAATTTAAAAGTCTTTACTGGGCTTTGACTCATTGAACAATTTGTGATATATGACGGAATATGGGAATAACTCGAGGGGCTACTCACTCCATAATTGAGTGATACCGTGATTTCGAAATGACGTCGATTTCGGGTGATTTCGCGGTGATTTCAGTGATTTCGGAAATTTTTGTTTTATCGTTATTTTACATCGCTTTGACCCGGTTAGGGTATGCTACGATGATGATCAAGACTTGAAATGGTTAGATCTCACCATTCTACCCGGCCGGGTTTTGAACTCGGAACCTTTCACACGTGAAGCAAGATTTCAGAAAAAATGATTTCGGTGATTTCGAGCGTTGTGGGAGCTCATTTCATGATTTCGAATGGTTTCATTAATTCCAAATCAGTGATTTCAGAAACATAAAGTGAATAAATAATAGAGATGGGGCAAAACGGGCTGTGTCAAATTATGAAAATCAAAACTGGCAAATAATAACGAATTCATTTGATTCTATTCCATCAATCTTGACCTAATGAAAAGCGGTCCATTTTACCATTTTACTATGGCAGTGAGTACGGTATTTTATTACCATCGTTGGCAGGTTTGTCAATTTCAAAATCAAGAATTACCAGCACGGTTCATATTACGCCAGTGCGCTACTGATTTCGGTGATTTCATTGATTTCAGGCGATTTTACGTAATTTCGGAATGATTTCATGCCAGAGTGGTGCCGTGATTTCGGGAGTGAGTAGCCCCTCGGAATAACTAGGGAAAATCCCGGACCCGATCGATTTTGCCCCGTATAATCACGAAAAGCTTCATTTTTTCCTGTTTTTATCTTCAAAATGCTCCTTGCACCGTAATTTTCGTACGATTTTAGCTTTTTTTAAATATTCGTTATACTCCAAAGAATAAAGTTAAGTTATAGATCATGAACAAAGGAATTTTTAATTTCATAAATTTTACTGTACTCTAGAGACACGAAAAATGTATGAAATTCAAAATTCATTTGTTTATGATCTATTGCAAATAAAGTAAAATGGATGCTGAAATTTATTCTTTGGAGTGCAACGAAGATTAAAAAAACATAAAATCGTATGAAAACTACGGCGCAAGGAGCATTTTGAAGGTGAAAACTGAAGAACAAGAAGTTTTTTGTCATTATAAGGGGTAAAATCGATCGGGTCCGCAATTTTCCCTAGTTATTCCCCTATTTCGTCATATATCACAAACTGTTCAATGGGCCTCAAGGCCCAGTGAAGACTTTTAAATTTCACCGACGTCTCCCCTTAAATTCACCTCAATTTTACGGTTTGTTTCATTTCTGAACGTAAGGGGATAACTAGATTTTATCTACGTTTCGTTATCCTTCTCAGATTCCAAGATATGGTTCTGAGACTAATCTTCAAGTGTGATCTCAAGTCATCCATTTCTATTCAATTTGAGAGTGAGTCATTGATTATTATCTGTGAATCTAAGGAAGATAGGAAAATTTGTAAGAGAAAATTTTGAGAAAATTTCATAAAAGTTCGTGTATTCCTCTCAGACTCCTCTCCTATTTTTCTAAGATTTATCTTCTTCTGAAATTGGCTCATCTTTTTTTCCTGGATTTCAAAATGATTCGTTGATAAATATCTCTCACTCCCACATTACGAATATTAATTTTTGCTCAATATTTTTGATGAACAAATATTAACCAAAATTTTTATAAGAACATTTTGTGGAGATACGAAAAACAAATAAAATTTTAACGAAAATTTCCTACAATTTTAATAAAGTCCCAATAGAATGTTTAGGGAATTTCAAAAGAATTTTCTTACGAATTCGCTAAGTTTCTCTATTGAATTTTTGTATGCGTGTTCGTATTTTTACGTTTCAGACCATTCTACATCATTCCCCGTAAAAATTAGAGACTGTCAAAAATTGGACAATTAAAATGCTTCCATTCGAAAGCAAAAATACCCAAAGTAGGGTAAACAGGTCAATTTTTGGACGGGGGTTAGTTTCTGGGCGATTTCAACCTGCATTGAAAATTCGATAAATAAAATGAAAATTGTACTGATTATATCACCTGTCAATAATATTACTCGTGCACAATCATGTGATCAATTATTTTTTCTATTGATCGACATTTAAGAAATAAATAAAAAAATGGCCCAGTTCAACTATTTCTTGACTTAATTATTCTTTGTTTTATTATTTTCTCTTCAAACAATCTTTTTCTGTTAATTAAAACATTCTCGAGGGTATGGAAGCCACCAATCCCCATTTAGGTGATTCTTTTATTTTAGATCCTACCACGAACCTCGAATTTCCCTTAACCGTCCAGCAATCCTCAAATTAAAATCAACTTACAGAGATCTCGATCCGGATCGTCTGCTGCTCGTAACTTCACCGGGTGTGTGTGATCTCTCCCTGCTCTCCCGGCTCCTCAAGTCATAATGGTGTTCTGCCGATTCAGACTCTGTCATTAACTGATTAAAGATCATTGGAGTATGTGACCTTGATCTACTCCTACTCCTCAGCTCATAGTGATGCTGTTCACTATCCATAACTCCCTGAAAAACTGACCAAGAACCCTTGGAAGTAATTGACATGCGAGAGTAATACCCCAGTGTGAAAACTGTCTAGAGACTGCAGTTATTGAGCTACACATGAAGTACATATTTAAGAATATCTAAAAATAGTGCGCCTCCCGAAATGTTCCACCCAGCGAGCCCTTCCTCTGTCTTTTCGGCGCTCCCTATGCCCCCCTAGACCCCCCGAAAACATTAAGGACCAGTTATTTTTCGTTCCTCATCTGTTTTTATATCTTCATTTAATCGCACGCCGAGAATGACCGAAATGTTTGCCCAATAAATTTGAAGGATTTTCAAGTAGCTTTCGACATGCCAGTTTCTCATTATGCAAATACTGTTTTACATAGCGAAGGTTGTAACGGTTGTGTGGTAAACACGTCAATTCACTTATGTGACATCATCATGCACGTAGAAAACCGCAACAGCATAACGCAAGCAAACGAAAATTGAAGGAGATTCATCCCCTTTCAACGATGAAAATTACACTCGACAGTTGGTTACGCACAAAGCCGGGAGAACGTGACAATGTATATGTTTGCATTATGAAATAGTCCCTATAAATAGAATTTGTAATTGAAGAAAAAAGAAATGAAAATAAGACTCACCGTTGAACGGAAGACGTGACTGCGGATTATTTCAATCTCTTTTTGCCTAATTAACCTGCACTCTCGTGCGAAAAAGGTTGGCAGGTGGTGTGTTGTTATATTTGATACCTCGGGTATTATTTCACAATTTTATTTGTAAATATGAACGCACGATACTTGATTCCAACAATCGGTGCATTCATAGCACACACACTCATTCAAAAAGGATCCGTGCAACGCAAATACGTCTAAACTGCGCTCCCTCTCACTCTGACTGGCCCATCTGCTCTTTGATGGACGAGTGAAGTGGGAAGGATGCGGTGGGGACATCTTACGTCGACAAAGGTAAGAGCCAAAACGGTCGGAGCCAAAGTACCTCGATAACTGCACTACCAAAGAGGATAGACCTGAGTAGAGGCCCGGATCGGGGGGTTTGACTGACTCCAAAAATGTTAGTTGGTACCCCACGGAGAAGGCGGCGTCGAATTGTCGGTAAATGTAAGTCGGGTGCGCGAGTAACTCGGGAGTAGCAGTCCAGCTTTGACAGGGACAAGTTCGGAGGAGCAGTTTTGTCCTCCTTGTACTCAATGTTTACTTTATGTTTTTCAGTTGATTTATTTGCCGACTACTTAACATTAAGGGATGATACAAAGACAGGTCAATGGAGAATTAAATCCCCCATCCATCAAGCCCCGTTCCATCCCTTAATCTCTGCAATAAAAAAAATAATATTATAATCGGCAAATAAATCAACTGAAAAACATAAAGTAAACATTGAGTACATTGAGTACAATGAGGACAAAAGTCCCCCTCCGAACCTGTCCCTGTCACAGCGGGACACGCACCCGACTCACATTTACCGACAATTCGACCGGAACGCCGCCTTTCCCGTGGGGTACCAACTAACTTTTTTGGAGTCAGTCAAACCCCCCGATCCGGGGCTCTACTCAGGTCTGAACGAAACTGTCATTTTCAAATTCTGAATACAAGATCTGTGCGCGCGCTTTCGCGCGCGCTTATCTATTCATGTGTTGAAATGAAGAAATGGAATTCATTGAATTTCATTTTCTCATGAATACCTTATAAATATTGATAATGAATTAAAGAGAATTTGACTAATGATTGAAGTGAATAGCGAAGTAGAGTAAAAGAATCTATAAAGAATTTTTCATTTTCAATTAATTATCTTCAATTTTTTTAAATAATCGGTCTCCATAAAAGGACAGAATTTATTAATTTCACCGATGATATATATTATATATATATATATATATATATATATATATATATATATATAACGTGAAAAAAAAATTTACCACTGAAGAATTTGAAAATGCCGTGTTTTTTTTTCGAGATATTTCGATAGAAAACAACTTCACGTTTCTTTCATCTTTAGTAAATGGGAGGATTCGAACAGACTGCAAAGTAGAGCCCTTTACCCAGCCTTCATAGAACATAGGGAACTTCTTACCATTTAAACTTCTAACATACTGATGGTAAAGTGGATTCCGTCATTGCTCACCGAATGCTTGTTCCCATTGTCGTATAGTGCCAGCTGCCACTGTGGAAATGAGGTCTTTGCGAATGGGTGCAGCTGCATTGTGCTGTGCACTTCATCCCAATTTTCTGTGCCAGTATATACGTCATTAAAACAAAACGTCACTCGAATGTAGTGATATTGATCTAATGCTCCGGATGTTGTTTGTGAGTGACATGATCAGTGCAACGAAAAGAATGGACAACCGATAGTATTAACAGTTAGTAGATTAAGATAAACAGAGAAATCATCGAAGAACAATGTTTTTGTGGATAGCCGTTGTGTCAAGGAGCTCGTCGTCAACTATCTGGTATGAGTTAATTCTAATTAGGACAACATTTTCTCAGTCACATGACGCGCATTTGTCATCAGATTTTTGCATTTATATATTGAGATCTCTGACAAATAAGTTTTACAGTAATTGTTTGCAACATTTTATTAGCGTCCAGTTATTTTCGTTTGTCATTTCGAAAGGTGACCCTCATGGATATTTGATAATAATTGCTGACAAGTGACTCATGTTTCCATAGAAACACAACACGCACCATATTTTTGCATCGTCAACATTTGACTTTGAAAGTGGTATTGAATACCAATTCAGGCAGATGGTATAGAATGCCAACTACCATAGCAGTTTTCTTTAGCTCATTCCATTATTGATGTAGTGAACCCGGGTCATCTACTCCTTAAATAGTCTTTCTACTTTTTAAATAAATTTCGAAAAATGTTCGTTCGCATTCATCAGAGATTTTTCTTATGATTTTTTTTTAATTTCGTCTCCTGTGCATTCATAATAGAAACTAGATTGAACGTGGGAAGTAGTTCGGTACTGCTTAAAGGAGATAAGTCAGTTTAACTTTTAGGTGAGTTTTTGATAAATACCTGCGAACCTCGGGGAGATACAGAAATTTTTGAGATTTGTTTGTAAAAATAGTCACAAGGATGCAAAAAAGGTAGTGTAAAAAAATAAAAAAGGTAGCTTTTTCGATAGGGAATTCGATTAAATTCCTACTGGACCACTAAGAATTCCGCGGGAAATTAAGGATAGAGGAAGCAGGAGTGTAAAACGGGCACTTTTGATTTTTTTAAAATGTTAATGAGGGGTTGAAATATTGATAAAATTTAATAATTTTTCTTTCAATACAAAGAACAATTCTTTCCTTTTGTGACGAGCCTAAACTGAGCTCAATTGATCAATTTTTTTCTGAGTTATGAATCATTTTAAAAAAGTCTAAAGTGTCCGTTTTACCCCACCCTTCCCTATTCAAGTACTTGGCTAGTTTTTCTCCGATGAAATTTTTTTATATTTTGTAGTCGAATATCAGAGCTTTAATTTGAGCTCCATTTGAATCTAAGTTTACGGAGACTTTATTATTTAAATTTTGCAGATCTGAAATATAATCTCGATATTGAACCTTTAGAAAACATTTAAAGAATCTAAAAAAAATTGTACATCTACTTTTAAAAGGAGATTGATGAAATAATTAAAAAATTGACATTTTTTAAAATTGTGAGCATTTTTTATAAATAATTTATGAGCAATCAATTTTCTATCATAAAAATCATTTATTGGGAATCGTAATTAATTGATTATTCATATTTAGAATTTTACCAGGAATTGATTTCATGCATAAAAAAATAAGGTTTGAAGGTTTGGTGAAACCTTTTTTATTTGTGAAAAAAGGGGACGGGAACAAAATTGCATTTGCGACTTCCTCGATGAAAAATGAAAAAATAATACAGTATGACATCGCAATCTGGGGATCTACTGATCCCCTTCCTCTTTAATCGTGTAACGTAATATTTGAATGCCCCCTTATTTACTTTTCTCATACGTTTCCAAGAATTGCAAAAATTGTCCCCATGAATATTATTCGAATGAATAGACCGTTCATTGCAGATTCTTGTTGGAAATGCAAAGTGCACTATAATGCAAGAATATAGTAATTAAGGACATACGTATGTCTTGAATGGTCGAGTGCTCCCGCTCATGGCCTCATATCTATGCAAATTTTGCTATTTTCCTTGTCTTCTGAAATATTCCACGAGACTTATACTCAGCAGTGAAATTGACTCATTAGTTTTGGTCGAAATTTTATTTTTTGTCCACAAGTCAGTTGTTTCAACACACCAAAAGATCTCTTCAGGGGAACATATAATTTTTCGACAGAACTAATTTTTTTCTCAGTGTGCACTTCGAGCGGGGAAAACATGACTTTCCGCACTCGGTCTACAATGTACTATTATATCTTTCTAACGGAATATTCATATATTTATTTTTCTATTCGAATATTCAAATATTCAACGATTACAAAAACTCGGTAAACATTCACGCTTACCATTAAACTGTTTCTAAATGTACTAGTTTTATCTTATTCTTAAAACTATGTCAATAAATTAAGATATATAAAAAGGTGAATTCCTATCGATTTTTTCAATAAAATAGTTTCTATCAAACATTTCCTGTTGAAAAAAATACCCATAAAAGCGGCCGAATTTTTCAATAGAATTAGCAAGAAAACTGATAGAATTTCTAATAGAAATACAATACCAATAACTATTAAAAATTAATTGAAAATATCTAATTAACGTACCACGAAATGGCTTATTCAGGACTTCTCCAACCCTGCAGGTGCCTTTTCAAAAAAATGCGATACGATAAGTGTTTGCGTTCACTTGCACCCCTATTTACCTCATAGAAGTAATTAAAAATCGCCGGATCCCCCCCAGAAGTCTTCTCCCACCCTCCATGTACATTAGAAAAAAATTTCAAGTATAGAAATATTTGCAATAATTATTTGTTGTTATTTAATTGGCTTGGGGGATTAAACTCGTGGCTACATGTATGAAAAAATCCTATGGAGAATTCAAACATTCCCTATAGCATTTTTCTGGTGGGATTTCCTACAGGATTTCCTATAGGATTTTTATAGGATTTCCTATAGAATTCATCATAGGGTTTTCTATAGAAAGTAACACACAAAATTGAGACTCGAAACCAATTGGTCACACGGGTCAGGATTACGGTCATAAATCTGATAGGAAATTTTATAGGGAATCCTGTAGGAAATCCTGTGGGAAATCCTATCAGAAAAATCCTATAGAAAATGTTCGAACTCTCCATAGAATTTCCTATAGGATATCCTATAGGAAATCCTATAGCGTTTTTTCATACGTGTACCTATGTAGCGTGAGAGACACGCTATAATGGAAGCCGTACAATCCCCCTCATAAACTACACCCAACTCCTGCTGAGTTGCTCCCGCTGGCTTCAGCCTAATATATAGGGTGTCCCATCTGAAACAAAGCAGCCAAATATCTCCTAAGGCGGCCAAGTAACAAAAAAATGTTCGAAACACAAGTTGTAGGGTTCCGAGGGGGACATTCGATGCATGCATTATTTTGAGCTTTCAGCTCAAAATAAATATGCTTGCAGCTTGCAAGCATAATCCTGAAAGTACTTCTTTTGAAATGGCAACCGCATTTTTCACCTCAATGAAACTTGTTCTCCTTAATGAGTTGTTCTCAGATACGTCATCATTCACGTGATTTCCTTCAATTTTACTCGAAAAATGCCACAAAAACGAGTTCTGTTGTCAAATTGAATATTCACACATCCTTGACTCTAGAACACACTTTAGAATGTGAATTTCTGGAATTAAATATTTGTTGTATCTGGCGTGCTCACACTTATCAATTTTCAGTTGGTTCATACGTAAATTCAATTAATCTGTTGTTCATCTCATCAATATAATTACGTGTTCGGAATATTATCATCTCGTGTTTTCAGCACCAAATTGAAAATTGAAACTTAATTTGGAATTTTGAGTCACAGCTTCTTTTTATTCATATCAGAAATTTTGTGTTTGGATATTAATATTATTTGTTCGAAGTGACAAAATCTATCATCATTTTCACTACCTATATCGCATTGACATTTTCCTATCGTTGACGTAAAAAATGTGAGATAATCTCATAATTCTAGCTATTAATTCTAATCAATTTTGATCGAAGAAAGCCTTAGTAAGCGCAATATTGAAAAAGTTAAATTATTCTATTTATGTCATTAGGCCCGATAAACCGCAATTCTAACCTCGCTTTGCTCGCTTTGTCCAACGACATGAAGTATCATATGTCACACGGCGATAAAAGCATTATCTGGCGAATGTGATGTGTCTCGCCTTCGGCTCGGATTATAAAGCCACATTCGCCAGATAATACTTTTATCGCCGGATGACATAATCTACTATTTCCTCTTATCTAAATGATTTGGATAATTATGATTCGTTTATCCATGTTTCGTAGAATGGTACTGAATTCTCTTTTGTTCGTTAGTCGGGCTTCATGAAAATTCGGCGCAAGACGATTGTACTCATGAAAACCGCCTTATTTTCTCTATTCGTTTGAGATATCCGCCATGTTCGAGATCTCATTTTCGATTCGAGATGTTGCCTATGTTTTTTTAGAAAGAATATTAACGTACTAGGCGGAAAATGACAGTTTTGATAAATGTGAATTTTATAGATCGAGATGAAAACGAGGTCTGCAATCAGAGTTCTTAAAAATGCCATTCGCCAATAAGGGTTTAAAAAAAAAACTTTCGATACAAAGTTAAAAAACTTCTAACCGATGTTCTTCATTTCAGATAACATGCAAGCCCGTCTTTCATCACGTACTATTTATTTCACGTACTACCTGCTGCTCGTACTATTCGCTTCACGTACTACATAATCCCATGAATCGCAATCAGAACTGAAGAGACATACAAAAATGGCAGGGAATGTGGGAATATTTTTTCTCCTCCTCAAGAAGAACTTCTTGGTTCGCAAGAAGCGCTGGGTCCAATCCCTGATAGCCCAGATACTGATCCCAATAGCGTTATTTCTGATCGGACAAACAGTCAGATTGATGACTGACAATTCAGCCAAATTCATCAATACAACTACCTACTATGAGATTGAATCTAAAAAGGAGATCTTAAGCATGATCCATAGAGATACGACAGTTCGTTTTACACCCGAGAATAGTGCAACGATAGATCTGATGCACTACACACGGACGTGCCTTCAGCTTCCAGAGTCCAATGTAAATGGTGCTCCGACTGAAGAGACAATGATAAAGGATTTAACGAGGGATCAAGTGGCCAATAAAGATCATGTCGATGCACTGGGTGTTGTTTTTGAGACTGTTGTCAATAATTCGATACCAAATAATTTTAAATACAAGATTAGAATGGGTAGCGCTCTCAGAAAGGAATTGTACGATCCTGAGGAGAATGGGGATCTCGCTGATGATATTGTAATGGGATCGCCCATAGTTCCATTGCAATTGTGCCTGGACGAGGCCTTCATCAACTGGGTTTCCACTGCAAGTATCTCGAAAGTGAAAAAGTACAAACCAGAAATCTCAATTCAGAAAATGCCTTATCCACCCTACACTAGNTTTTCTCTATTCGTTTGAGATATCCGCCATGTTCGAGATCTCATTTTCGATTCGAGATGTTGCCTATGTTTTTTTAGAAAGAATATTAACGTACTAGGCGGAAAATGACAGTTTTGATAAATGTGAATTTTATAGATCGAGATGAAAACGAGGTCTGCAATCAGAGTTCTTAAAAATGCCATTCGCCAATAAGGGTTTAAAAAAAAAACTTTCGATACAAAGTTAAAAAACTTCTAACCGATGTTCTTCATTTCAGATAACATGCAAGCCCGTCTTTCATCACGTACTATTTATTTCACGTACTACCTGCTGCTCGTACTATTCGCTTCACGTACTACATAATCCCATGAATCGCAATCAGAACTGAAGAGACATACAAAAATGGCAGGGAATGTGGGAATATTTTTTCTCCTCCTCAAGAAGAACTTCTTGGTTCGCAAGAAGCGCTGGGTCCAATCCCTGATAGCCCAGATACTGATCCCAATAGCGTTATTTCTGATCGGACAAACAGTCAGATTGATGACTGACAATTCAGCCAAATTCATCAATACAACTACCTACTATGAGATTGAATCTAAAAAGGAGATCTTAAGCATGATCCATAGAGATACGACAGTTCGTTTTACACCCGAGAATAGTGCAACGATAGATCTGATGCACTACACACGGACGTGCCTTCAGCTTCCAGAGTCCAATGTAAATGGTGCTCCGACTGAAGAGACAATGATAAAGGATTTAACGAGGGATCAAGTGGCCAATAAAGATCATGTCGATGCACTGGGTGTTGTTTTTGAGACTGTTGTCAATAATTCGATACCAAATAATTTTAAATACAAGATTAGAATGGGTAGCGCTCTCAGAAAGGAATTGTACGATCCTGAGGAGAATGGGGATCTCGCTGATGATATTGTAATGGGATCGCCCATAGTTCCATTGCAATTGTGCCTGGACGAGGCCTTCATCAACTGGGTTTCCACTGCAAGTATCTCGAAAGTGAAAAAGTACAAACCAGAAATCTCAATTCAGAAAATGCCTTATCCACCCTACACTAGGGTCGACAGAGGAACTACTATTGGGGGAGACACTTTTGCAGAGATCATAAGATTTATTTTTCTGATCATTCTCTGCATCGAGATCTCATTTCCCGCAAATGAGAAATACATTGGAATCAATATTCTGATGTCTGTGAATGGAGTCAGCACTAAGATGAATCTCTTCAGCTGGTTGATAAGTGGGGCGATTTTTAGCACCTGCTATCTGGCTCCAATTGTGCTGATTATGAAACATTTTATGCCACCACAAGTTGTTCCGTTTTTGACGTATGGCAATCCGTTTATTGTGTGGCTGGTGTTGTTTATTCACTGCTGGCATGTGCTCGCTTTTGGATATCATCTGTCATCATATTTTTGGAAACGTAAGTACCTGATGAGTAATCACAATTTGAAAGTGAGTCAGTCGGTAGGAAAGTTGTAAAGAAGAGGAGTATATCCCATTGAGATTTACATTTTCTGCTGTGTGTCTCGGAATTTAAAGATTTCAAAGAAATTTTTAATTTCCGGCCCGAGGGGAGGAATTTATTTTGTGATTCCGACAATCGAATGTGAAAATTGCATGATTTTTAGAAATTCTCCCGACTCTTTTTAGAGACCGGTTTGAATGTGTGAATGTGTGTGTATGTATCAAACTTAAAACAGATTAGATTGTCAGTTAGGTTTTTTAGTTATTCGCAAAAAATCCGTGAAAAACGTTTTTTTTGCTGTTGACTTAATCATGGCTCAAAGGAATTTGAATAAATTAAAAACATAAGGTCGAGAACGTCTCTGATTGGGGCGTGAAAAATCGTAAAAAAATCATGTTTTTTCACAAATGGCGTGATTTCTTTGTGCGAAATTATGTGATTTGAATTTTAAAAATTGCAATTTATATGTCTTTCTGTAAAGTACACATGATGAAATTTTGGAAAACAATGACTCAGCAGTTTTTGTTGTTTAATCAATCAACAAAACACTGAAACGACGTTTTTTCATAAATGAGATCACTACTTCCTGTGAAATAATGTGATTTGATTTCTTTTTATTTATTGTAAAATTTTGGAAGACATTGACCTAGAAGTTCGTCAATTATAAATAAAATACTTACTCAAAGTATACTCTTGTTCTTCGTAATGAAAAACTGTGAAATCCCCTGAATGGAATATAACTCGAATAATTCGGTCAGCACTTTTCAGGTCGGAGCCATAAATACTAATCCATAATAATATCCATCCCCCCAGTTTCTACACTTAATTGATAATATCTGAAGTTACTCATCAGTGAGATAGTTAAATATTAAACAAGTGGACAATAATAAATTAACAATTTTCTTCCGAATAGGTTCTCTTTTTATAACTCTCATTTCATTATTGTCTTCTTCTATTATTTATGTCACAGTACTATCATCAATTGAAATGTCATCAAAATTTTGGGTATTATTTCGTCCTGTCAAATAATTCGCCATTCAAAGATTCCGTAACTTTCGATCCGCGGACAAAATTTTCACGACAAAATAACCGACAATTTATCCATTGACAAATTTTCCACCGACAATTTCCCTCACATCCATTATTTCCGAAGTACAAAATAATCACCGACAAATTTGCCGGAGATTTCATTCAGCTTTCATCCTCTTTTGAAATAATATCAAGTGCAAAAAAGAAAAAATTAACTCACAATTTAGACATAACATTTAATTTGTAATTTTCAATTCGATAACTCATATTTTACATACAATTACAATGCTTCCGCCACTTCAGCAAACAAATTCCCCTCGATTCATAGAAGCCCGCTATTACGATTGATAAGTATACATTATAATCAACACAAAATTACAAATCATACTGAACTAAAATCAAATTAAATTCAAATTTCATAATACTGAATTAGTATAATAGTGAATTAAAAGCAAATTTCGTGTGAGCTAACCTGGCTATCGGTGATAAAACAAATGGGGAAACATTGTGAAGTGGTGAATTTGATTCGAATCGAAACGCGAGGGGGTCATCGGCTCGCTCGTTACTGTTTACCATCCGGAATTGTAAACACATGAAATATCGGATAATTATCGACGGATCTAATGTACCAAGGATAAATTGACGGCAGATCAGATATCAACAATACGATTGTCGCTGGAGAAATTATCTTCAGTTTTGTCGCGGAGATTTTGTCCGCGGATCAAGAAGCGTGTTCCCTTCAAAGAGCGTTTTTAATAAAGATTAAGAATTAAGTCCGATAGTGAGGAAATGGTGAATAGATAATTTATCGTGGTAACTAACGATCTAACAGCCATTGACTACTGTGACAAATGACGTCTTAACAGCCATTGCATACATCAAATTATTAATTTGCAATTTCCTTTCTATCGGGTTTATTTCCCAACACTATTCAAAAGCTCTTTGAAAATATTCAGCTTTTCTTCAACGTTTTTTTGATTGTACAACCATAATTTTTGGAGACTCCAGGGCTATGTAAAACTGAATAGCAATTGGAGACCATTTCAGATTATCAAAATAAAATAAACAAGCAAGACCACGTTCGAAAGATAATCCACCCGGGCCTTTAAAAAAAATCCCCTGGCTATTATTAATCTTGCCTTTTTCCTTCCTTTCAGCGTCCCATGGAATATTTGCCACCTTCATGTTCCTCGTCATCCTGAACAACATCGCCCGTTTCGCCACCGGTCTGGCATTCCGCCACTTCCTCCTCTACGTGGGTGTAATCTGCCCAAACATCCTCCTAAAGCGGATGTTCGAAGAAATAACAGTCTACGAGGGTAAACTCATCGGTACAAGATGGTCCAACATGTTCATCACCGGTAGCCTAGACGCCCCCGCCGAAGGTAGCATCGGAGTCATGTTGATCTTCTCAATCATCGGTATTCTCTTCAACTTCTACATGGCCGTCTACATCTACGCTGTGCGTCCGGGTAAATACGGAGTCAGTCAAAACCCCTTCTTCTTCTTCCAAAATCGTCACAAAGTCGAGGACGACGAGAACAAAATTGATTTTGAGAAGACAAAAATCATAAAACGAGAGTTTGAAAATGTCCCTGAGGGAGATCTGGAGCCAGGAATAAGACTCAGAGGATTGAAGAAAGTCTACTCAACTAGTTGGTTCAGACAGTCGATGGTCTACGCATTGAAGGGAGTCTCAATGGACTTCTACAAAAGCCAGATAACAGCTCTGCTGGGTCACAATGGTGCAGGGAAGACAACAATGATGTCTATCCTCTCAGGTCTGACAAGCTTATCTGAAGGTGTAGTCTTCATAGACGGCAAGAACATCAAACGAGACCCTGACGCCATAAAAAACAACATCGGTTTATGCCCCCAAGAGAACATGGTTTTCCCAGATTTAACAGTCTATCAACAGCTCAACTTCTTTGGAACCCTCAAAGCAGAGAAGAAAAGCAAGCAAGAACTCGAGGAAGAAATTGAAATTCTACTGGATAAAGTCAACCTCGAAGAAAAACGTAATTTCATTCCGAAGCAGTTGTCAGGGGGACAGAAGAGAAGACTCTGCCTAGCGATGGCTGTAATAGGTGACGCCAACGTCTTGATCCTGGACGAACCGACCTCTGGAATGGATGCTGAGAGTAAACGGGAGGTTTGGGACATTGTCCTCAAAATGAGGGGTGAGAAAACGATAATAATAAGCACACACGACATGGAGGAGGCTGATATCCTTGGGGACAGAATAGCAATAATGCACACAGGAAGATTGAAAAGTTATGGAACTTCAATGTTCCTGAAGAAGTTGTACGGGGATGGTCAAGTGGAGGTGACACTATCGGTAAAACCATGGTGTGATTCATCGAAGATCATTCAGGAGATAGGAATCTCAGCTCAGTTGTTGAACCAGGACGAGGGAAAAATGGTGTTTGCCATTTCCATGGCAGAATCATTACCAGAGGCCTTGGATAAACTAGAATCTCTGAAACAAAAGCTGGGGATCACTGGAATGAGTGTCTCCATAATAACTCTTGAGCAAGTGTTCTTGAGGGTGACTAGAGAGGAGACTGACGAAGTAGACGCCAACGACCAGATCCGATCTACCCACAAGATAACAGGTTTCTCATACTTTATCCAGTGCTTCAGAGCCTTTTTGATAAAGAAAATCATATTCGTGAGGAAGAATCCTTGGACCTGTTGGTTGAGCTTATTGTTGCCTTGTCTGTCATGCACAATGATGCTGATGGCATTCGGAGAGAAAGGACCTCGTGATGGCCCCACTACGTTGACCCTGGATGCTTACAGCTACCCTAGAGCCTTCGTCAAATCATCAAATTCATATTTGGCGCATATGTATGCAACTGGGGTCAGGGAATTCGGGGGAAAGACTGACATCATTGAATCGGATTCAAACTTGAGTGTCTCTGATGCCCTGTTGCAGGCATCTCTCAGAGACATCGGGATCTACAGAAATAGATACATCACCTCTGCTGAGTTCAATAGAACCGGTGACATGATGAGGGCCAATGGATTCTACTCAGGCACAGCTTATCTGGGAATTCCTATAGCCTTGAATGCTATTTCGAATGCTATTGTAAAGGCCATAACTGATGACGAGTCTTACAGGATTCAGGTGTCAGCTCAACAGCTTCCATCCTCTTGGGCAATTGCCAAAACTGATGGTGTTGATGGGCCCATGATAACTTTAGCTATCATTGTATTCCTCGCACCAGCAATTGGGCTCTACGTCACTCAACCTCTCCTGGAAGCTCGTTCCGGCGTTAAACAGCTGCAAAACATGACTGGAGCCTCGAAATTCGCGTACTGGGGTTCTATGTTCCTGTTTGATTTCTCACAGTACATTGTATCAAGTTTACTGCTTCTTGCTACGTTCATCATGGTTGACATATCACTGGGAACCCATTTCTATCGGGGCACTGAGATTCTCGTATTCTTAACGCTGATGATACTGTTTGGCATGAGTATGCTACCATTTGTGTACATGGCTAGCTTCCTCAAGAAGACGTTGAATGCAACGATAAATGTCTTGAGTGTTGCACCACTGATCCTCGGGTTCGTAGAGATGATTCTCGTCGCTGTGACATTTTCGTGGGATAATCATGCCTTCAAGGTGTTTAGGAAGGTCCAGAGCAGACTCTTCCAACTGTTTCCGTATCTGAGCTTCACCTATGGACACGTATCTTTCTTCGGAGTGGTCTCCAGGAACGCAAGGTGTAGGAGGATGACTGGTGAATTGATTGAGGTGGCCTGCATCAGCATTGACGAGTGCTGCGAGGCCCAGTGCTCCAATGGCGATTGCAAAAATCCATTCCCATATTTTGTTGAGAGTCCCTTCGAGGAAGTTCCAAATCTCAGCACTAGTATGGTTTTTATGGTAGGATCGTTCTTCTTGTTCTTCGGAGTTATTTTTGTGATCGAGCTTCAGATTGTTGAGAGGGTCATGATGAGGATCAGAAGGGGCAAGTCGTGGAAGGCGAATACTATGGGGATGGATGAGTTGGTGATGAAGGAGAAGGCGGTCGTTGCTGATGAGATTAACAAGAAGATAAATGGAATCTTTGAGGAGGAAAACGAAAATGTGTTTCTTGTTCATAATGTGAGGAAAAATTATGGGGCCCTTGAAGTGGTCAAGGGGATCAGTTTCAGGGTGAAAGAGGGTGAGTGCTTTGGGCTGCTTGGGGTCAATGGAGCGGGCAAGAGTACGACATTCAGAATGCTGACTGGGGAGGAATTGCCCAATGGGGGACAGATGTGGCTGAAGGATTTCAATATTGAAAGCAATCGGATTAAATATCTGCAAGAGATGGGCTATTGTCCACAGCAGGATGCTATTATTGAGACTCTTAATACTTGGGATCACTTGTACTTATTCGCGAGACTTCGAGGGGTTCCAGGGGGTCAAGTACATGATGTCGTTAAGAAGTGGATTGGCAAACTCAATCTTACTGCGTGCGCTGCACAACCCAGTGGCACGTACAGTGGAGGGAATAAGAGGCGATTGAATATTGCAATGGCACTCATTGGTAATCCATCTTTAGTTCTGATGGATGAACCGACGACTGGTGTAGATCCGGCAGCTAGGAGATCACTGTGGAATACATTGAAAATCTGTCAAGACTCTGGGCAATCAATTATCCTCACTTCGCACAGTATGGAGGAGTGCGAGGTACTGTGCAATCGACTCGTTATTATGGTGAAAGGTCAGCTAGTTTGCGTTGGTGCTAGTCAAGAATTGAAACAACGCTTCGGGGCTGGGTACAATATTCACGTGAAACTCTCACCCAATCGCAGTTATGCGGATGTGGAGAATATCAGGAGGAGAATCGAGAGCCACTTGGTGTGCAAATTAACCGATGAAAATTCGGGATTTATTGGGTATCATGTCACTGATCCAGAGGCCACTTGGACGATCATGTATACGACGCTGAATGAGTTGAAGAATAACTACAGTTGTATCGAAGATTTCGCTGTGCTTTCTTCGACACTTGAGCAGTTGTTCATTCAGTTTGCTAGAGCACCCGATGATGCTCCTCAGGATAATGGAAACGTGCCGAAGAAATGGTGGCAGAAGAGCACCCGAGGAGCGCCTGTTTAAGTCCTTTCATACCTGGAGGTGAGTAGAAGTTTTGGTAATTACCTAATATAGCAACTCCAATTTTTTCGGGATACTGATAATTAACCCTCTGACACGCAATCTCATCCCCACTACCTATGGAGGTCGTACGTTCGACGTGGAAGAGGATGAGTATCCTAGTGGAAAAGCCAAAAATTATAGCGTTACATACCTGATCAGAATCTGATATCATAACTTGATCAGTGTCTCATCAAGACCTGACCAAAATTTCCACTCGGGTAACGAGCGCGCGAACAGTGTCATAGCGCTAAGCGTACATTTGAATACATGGGTCCCAAATATAGCAATTTTTAAAAGGAATTTATTGGTAAATAGGATGGAACAAATTTAAGGAAGAAAAGAAGTAATTTGAAATAAAACATCTCATTGCTATGAATCTTCAAATCATCCGTTATCAGTTGACAGTCGGTGGCAAATCGAGCATAGGATCATGTCATTTCCATTGCACCTATCCTATCGTAAAAAGGAGAAAGGAAATCGATCTCGATATATCTCGAAAATGACCAATACGCGTAAACGTATCGTATCCTATCGTAAACAGGAGAAAGGGAATCGATCTCGATATATCTGGAAAATCTCGAATAAGCGTAAGCGTAAGCCTGAAACCGAAGTGTCACTACGTGAGGAGATGAGACGGCGCGTGCGTAGCACGCGCGACTGATCTCGTTCTTCTATTTTTCGATATTTCAGTGAAATATTAAGATATTACTATAATTTATGCATTTTTATGGAATTTTCAACTATCCGAAACCTCAGTCAAGGGATTTTTAATCCTATTTTACTACTAGACGGGGATATCGACATTTTAAAATTGTGAGTTTCTTAACTTGCGGTTTAAGAATTCACTCTCTTGTAGCACCAGTTGATGTGAATGGGATTTTCCTCTCTTATTATTCAATAAATTATTGTTCATTAGTGTCGAGAACTTTCCTTATCAAATAAAAGTATAACTCCAATCGTATTTCACTCTTAATAGATTCTTGAGACTGTTAAAATGATTAAAATGTCGTAGCTCGCGACATCTGAACGAGCATAGGGACAGGGACGAGCTTAGATACATTTACCTTAGTAATTCTTGGACATTAATTTTCTACCTTTCTTTTCCTGCATTTTGTCATAATAAATAAATACAAACACAGCGAAAAAAACTAAAAAATATATAACCAAGATTTTCTGTAGGCAAACCAAAATCTGTCGACTCTTTTCCATCGAATATCACTCAAAAAATGACACGATAAGGTTGCATAATCCGTAATAGAATAGGCTCAAAATATCAATAGAAATATTCAGCAGATTCTATTGAAGAGGATTACATAGGATTCTTAAAAGTTCCAATAGAAAATCAATAGAATATTTCTTGAAGTCAACGCTAGGTTTTTCTAGTAAATTACTTAACACGTCTGTACAAATACGAATAAAAATGCAGTCTGATAACTGCTTCTGTGTCGGAGTCACGACATCGATTATGAGGTAAAGTGCTGTTTCCGTGGGTTGTACGATACGATAATACGAAGGCCTAATGTGAAACTCCTTATCGCTGATTAAACGTCCATGCGAAAGAGGGAATGGTAGAACAGATTTTCAAGCCTTCATCACAAATGTACAACTACATTACACTACTTGTAAATACAAACTTGGAAAGCAAACGAATGCCTCATTGGACACACCAATTAGTCAGCTTAGAGTAAAATCATCAACAGCGTCATCATTACTGGGATTAATGATTCAATTAATGATAAGAGGAAAACGATAAACTACCGCCACTCAAACTTCAAACTTAAAAATTCGAAACTCAAGGAAAGATTCATGGATGTGTTATTGTAAAGATTGTGCTTGATTTCGGAGTAATTGATGATTCCGATGGATGATAACGAAAGAGCATTAATAGACGGAAATTAGAAATGAAAATGTGGAGTATTAGATTAAAACATTTCCACGAAAGATCCCGATGAAGACTCATGAAGACGCATTCAAGGATCGTGAATTGTTCGATTTGCTCTGAGAATCCATGTTTATTCTTCTCAATTTTTAACGGAGTTCGAACTGAAAAATTCCCAAGTTGAAATTTAGATGAGAAGCGCCGAAGCGCTGATACGAACATGAATGGATCCACTTGTAATTCCCCTGCTGTGTTCATAATCCGAACAGAAATATAAATAGAATATGCCATTTAGTGTGAGCATAGAACGGAGCAATTAGAATTCTCAAAAAGATGAAAACCGACTTGAAAACGGCATTTTAAATATTCCCATTCACATTCCAGCACGACCATCTGAAAACCTAAAAAAAATTGAATCTATTTTCAGCAACTTCAGACTTCATCCGAGAAATTGAAATTTTACGATCCGTTTCCAATGAACTTTGATGCCTTCAATGTCGCATAACAGAATTCGCTTTACCTTCAATAATGAGACATAAATTGAGGTCTCGCCCAGCCTATTAATAAAGTAGAACGTTCAAACTGGGATGATTTTGTTGCATAATTCCATTTGACACAGGCATTCGTTTTCTCTATCAAGAAGTTGGTTGTTTCTACAAAAGGTTGTCGTTTTTTTTATTAGTCTAAATACTGGTAATACATTGATACCGCGGGAGAGTTAGTTGTATCTGCAAAGACAGATCACCTAACCACAATTTTATTTTAATGAACAAATCTAAGTGTTATAAGGAATGGTTTTTTTTGTTAATCAATTGAGTTGGCAGAGACTGTTTAATTACATCGATGTTCAGATGCATCGTGTGCAGTTCGGAGTAAATTAGTGATTGAAGTAGATGCCCTATTGTGATCAGAACATAAGCGTGATGAATAATGTTTTATCAACGTTTTGTTGAGTGAAAAGGAAGTGTCGAGTTAAGGAGAGGTTCACCTCGGAAAACAAACTTTTTTGCCCGAGTCGAATAATTGGACCTGACAAGTTCTACTTAGGTCTTTCCATTCAGAACTGGATAGGTCTTGGGAAGCCTCTTCCCAAGGGCTTCCGAGACCTTTCTACCTCTGATTATGTCCTATTTCAGCACTTGTTAGGTGTAAGCAGGACTTGTATTCAGACTTTCCAAATCCTTGCCGGTCCCCGTAATTCTATGGGCCTATATTAAATCTGCGTTCATATCCCTGTTTACTCATGTGTTATTGAAATAAAAAATGCAATTATTGTTTTTTTTTTAATCTCAAAAATCGACATTTCACGAGAGGGTGGAGGGGAGATACATGTATGTGGAGCCTTGACATTTTTACCCAACAAGGGGAGAAGGTTGCAGAATCTATTCTAGCCACTCTTGTCCCTACGCTTGCATGCATTATCCAAATAAAAAATGTAAGTGTTAACAAATCTGACCATTGTTCCAAGTAAAAACCGAAAATCTGACCCTGTGGCCCCCGGTGAAAAATTTTTTTTTTCAGTTTTCACTTTTTCCACATACTTTTGAGAGTTCTGAAT
>NW_021680371.1:1398821-1460503 GCF_001412515.2 Diachasma alloeum | reverse complement strand
CTAAAAAATTCGATTTTGGCAAAAAATCCAAGATCTGACACTTTGAACCTTGTGACCCTTGGACCGACTTTCTTCCCGGAAAAATCCAAGATTCGACACTTTTGGCCTCCGGTGAAAAGAAAATTTTTTTATTTTTCACTTTTTCCACATACTTTTGATAGTTGTGAATAGCCCGTCGCTTAAATAGTTGGAATCAACGTTCACCCGGCTAAAAAATTCGATTTTGGCGAAAATCCACTTGCCCTGGAAAACCCGAAAATCTGGCCCTTTGGTTGGGGCCAAAAAAAACGGTTTCTCAGTTTTCACGTTTTCCACATACTTTTGAGAGTTCTGAATAGCCCGTCGCTTAAATAGAGGGAATCAACGTTCACCCGGCTAAAAAAATCGATTTTCGCGAAAATCCACTTGCCCTGGAAAACCCGAAAATCTGGCCCTTTGGTTGGGGCCAAAAAAAACGGTTTCTCAGTTTTCACGTTTTCCACATACTTTTGACAGTTCTGACAAGCCCGGCGCTTAAATAGTTGGAATCAACGTTCACCCGGCTAGAAAAATCGATTTTGGCGAAAGTCGACTTTCCGCCGGGAAAAACGGAAAATCTGATCCTTTGAAAATTTGAGAAAAAAAAACTTTTTCAGTTTTCACTTTTTCCGCATACTTTTGAGAGTTCTGAATAGCCCATTGCTCAAATAGTTGGAATCAACACTCGCCCGACTAAAAAATTCGCTTTTGGCGAAAGTCGACTTTCACCCTTGACCCACGTGGAAAGGAAAAATTTTTTTTCCCCTTTTCTGTCACCTCCGAGGGTTTCATTGGCATCAGGGGGTCAATAAATACAGAATCAACAGAATCAACGTTCACTATTTTTTATTTAAACACCGCCTGCAAACGGGGAGATGAGGGTGGCTGAAATATATTCTGCAACCCTGTCTCCTCGTTGGCTATAAATTTCAACCCTCCGCCTTCCCCTTCTCCCGCTCGTAAAATCACGCGTTCTCGGTAGCATCGAGGACTTCTCAGGACCGAAAAGAACTGAGGATTCGAAAGGTCTTTGGAAAAGTACGTCGCAGAACTGATTAGGACTTACCAGGTCCATCTAGGTCTGGAGAAATCTTGAAAGACCTGTGTACGTCCAATCAGAACCAAATCCTCGACTCGGGTGGTTTCTGAATCAGATTTTGTAGGTGAAAATTATCTCCGACCGCTCGGAATTCGAGATTTGAATTTTTTCTGATGCAAGATTCAACTTGAGAAAATTTGTTTTCGATTATATTCACGAATTTTTGGTCCGTAATCATGAAAAATGAGGGAGAAGTTGAAGTGAAAGTGATCAAAAAATTATTAAAAATATTATAAAACTTTTCGAAGAACTTCTTTTCATACAATTGTCTAGTTGTGGTGTGTCAAAGGATTTATTATTTCGTCTTTCCTCCCTCCCCGCCCCACGGTGGTGACTGACAGGCTACCATTTGCCACGGTAATTATACACGAATGATTTCATTTCACCGTATAACTTTCGGTTTTCACGATTTCTCATTCCTTCATGCCGTTTTTGCCGCATATTCGTTTTTCCCAAAGCTCTTTCCAGTTTTTCCAAACAATGTTTCTTTCCCGATTTGTTCCCGCGCGGCCCTACATCCATCTAGTGAACACGCTCAGCGCTGCTTAGCTTCCCAAAGCTGCTCAAAAAGATTACGATGATCAGATTCTATTTCAAAATTTTTTAGAATGTCGATGACCAGTTTCTAAGTAGATACCCCTGTGACTGCGTATTATCCGTGGGGTAAAGAATACGCGAATAGTTGATAACACTGATAGATGATGGGAACAGGAAGGGATGGCATATAAAGAGGTGCGATGGTCTAATCAATAGCAGTGTTTCTATCAGCGCTTGCAGTGGCAACCATTTGGTATGAATGGATTTGAATTATCAACTCCCATTTACTCAGCAGCTACACTTGTTAACGAACTCAGTGTCAAAAATCAATTTATGAGTTTCCATAATTGCATTTGTAATCTGCACTTGGCTTCCCGGTTATTTCGAATAGTGATATAATTTCTGTGATACTATTGCACAAGAGTGATTCAGTTTTTCGTGACACACCGATAATGCCACCTTCATTTTTTTCCGCAATAGTATTTGATGTTTAAAGGTGTTGAACGTCGATTCAGTGTACAATGTACCGGACGTTATCGGTATTTTTTTTAAGTCCGCTCTGATAATGAAAGTCGATTCGACGCGGCAGATTCGCAAGTGCAACGATGGGAGCTGATGTTTATTGGCTGATATCATTGATAAAAATTTTTTGATAGATTTGCGATTTAGTAGCGAAGTGGTAGTGTAGTGACTGAAATTTGACATTATTGGGATTTCATGTTCAGGGTGAATTGTCCAGCCATTGACGAACGTCGCATATGCGGAGAGAAAAGTTGGAGAAAAATTACTAAACAAGTTGAGTAATCGTTCTATACCGGAGGAAAAAATGCGCGACGAATAGTGAATTTTTCTCCACTGAATCGGGAAAATTTACTAAACGCGAGAGTAATTTGTGTCAAGACTGCAATTTATCCTGCATTCCATCGGAAATTTTCTCAGTGAACGTGAATAATTGCTCAATATTGTGGAATCATTCACATATGTGTATGATTTATTCTGTAACGGAGAATAATTTTTGACCAAACGCACTATAGTAAAATTTCACACGGAGAGAAATCTTCAATAAAAATTGCGTATCTTTCCCGTAATTCCGGAGCGAAGTGTGGTTGTAGGAAAATTTACGGAACTGTCACGGAGTTTTTCCAGAGGGTTCCGTAATTTTTATCTGAATCTCCTGTGAAAAAGGACAATACCGTCACTTAAGGATATCCAAGTACTTCGTTCAAATTGGCAACTTTTTTTCAAGCAAGATTTCAGTTTTGTCGAAAATCTTGCCGTCCCCATACTTTTTTCGAATTTTTCATTGTCGAATACATTTTTTCCGGAATTTCTTCAATGAATATTGTGAACAATATTTTATTCAATTTCACACTTGACTCTCGTTGGTCTAACCTCTAATGATCATACGGCAACACTGCACATGTGTTCCATATAACCTCGTAAATTCGGTCCGAGTAGTCACTTGAGCGGACTGTTGCCGGACGTTAGGAACGCACGGATTCAAACCACCCAATATGGCTGTCGTACCAATCAAGAAGCTTTTAATTTGATTGTTTGCAATTATCTGTCCGAAAACTTATGTTTTTTAATATCGCAAAAAAAACTAGAGAGTATAACGAACAAAGTCATATACGGTTATGTGTACGAGAAAACGCTTTAAGACTATGAACTATTGGATTGAAGGTGGCAGTATACAGCTCTTATGGACGCAATGTGTTAAATTCCATTCTTTCAAAAATCGTTTTTTCGAAAATATGTTCGGAAACTAAAGTTTATACTGCGCCTAAAAAATACTCTTGGTCTAGTCTATAAACTCTGAAGGGGATTTCCCCCAGAAAAAATCACCTGAACCACTTGGATATCCTTAATAGTACATTAGAGTACAAGGGCACAAATTTCGTTTTCAACGAATGTGTAGTTTACAGGCCGAGCCGAAAGCGAGGTCTGTACACACATTCGTTGAAAACGAAATTTATTACCGAGTGCTCTATAATATTTTATGTCAAGTCGTGCAGAAGTCGAGTTTTGAGCTTGCTCGCCCGGCTCGCCTTCAGCTCGACCTCGCCTTCGGCTCGGCCTGTAAACTACACATTCGTTGAAAACTAAATTTGTGCCCTTGTACTCTAATGTACTATTATGTCATTAGGGCCGATAAACCGCGATTCTAACCTCGATTCGCTCGGTTAGATCGCGGTTTTCGGGCCCAACGACATAAAATAGCGTATATCACACGGCGATAAAAGCATTATCTGGCGAATGTGATTATAATCTTCGCCTTCAGCTCGGATTATAAAGCCACATTCGCCAGATAATACTTTTATCGCCTAATGACATAATATACTAGTTGTGAAATTGTGAAATTGTTAAATTGTGAGTTCCGTAATTTTTACTGAACATTTTTCTCCGTGCACTTTCGTCCGTCTCCGTGCTCTTTACATGGGTGCCTGAAATAAGTACCCACACAGTTAAAAATTTTCCACTGAAATTTCCAGTAAGAGTCTTGGAAATTTCTAGCAAGTGTCCACTGAAATTTCAAGGAATTTCGTCATTGAAAATTCATACTTTCGTGGAAAAATCCGTGGGAGCTGTAAATTTCAGTTGACTTGGTTCGGTAAAATTATTAAAAAATCAGAAAATTCAGACAAACCTCTCCTTGAAGTCCAGATGACTCTGAATTTTTAGGGAATTCCTTAAAAAATCACAAAATCTGGGAAAATTTTGGAAAAATTTGCAGCGATGCAGCATACTCAGATGCTTCTTCCCTGTATTGGTAGTGGGATATATAAATGAGTACTCAATGCAGTGGATTAAACTTGAAATCTTTTATTCTTTAAGATGGCACAAGGAAGAAACGTCTGTACTCCACGGATCTCTCCAGGAGACTAAAAGCTAGTCACAAAGACCAAAAGCAAATTCGTCACCTAATGAAAGACCCATCTGTTCTTTCTTCCTCAAAAAATATTGTTTATGTTTATGTAGACTCTCGGGTGACTCTCTGGCGCCATCCACGTCGATTCGTTTTTGTAACCGTCATTTGAAACAAAGAATTAAACGCAATAATCCAATACCCTGAATTTCTCCAAATTTTTTTTTTCATTATTTTGATTTTTAACATGAAACACCTTAACGTTTAAGTGGTCGCGCTTTTCTAGCATCTCACTCGTTCTACAGTGGCGCCCTGTAGGTTGTGTATGGTTTAGCGGAGATTCCCTCACGATACGACCGCTTAAGGGGTAAACCTTGAGTGGTCGCACAATGGGGGAATCCCAGCGTTTTTTCGTTTTTTTTTTCTCACATGAAAATCCCGCATTTTCAAATAAACCGAATGCATTGACAATTTTTTTGGGTCGATACGCGCACCAATCAATTATTAAAATCTTGTGAAAACTTGACTCGCAGAACACTCCCGTGCTTAACCTCTAAATGTCAAAATTTTGTAGGGGAGGGTAGGGCAAAACGGAACTCTAGGGCAAAACGGACCACTGACAGAAAATTGGTAACATTTGTTTTTTTTTCATTCCTTCAAATCAGGAACACTCAATGTGTCGAATTAAAAGTGAGTTTCTTGGATCGTAACCGTCGCAGGGGTTTTATAGACAAGAAGTGTCGTTAAACTGCAATTTGATCAAATTTGCTAATCACTTCAAACCACAAATGACCTGGAATGTTTATTTCTGCTTCCATTCGGAAACAAAAACATACATTATCAATTTTTTATCAGTGGTCCGTTTTGCCCTAGGGGTCCGTTTTACCCTCCCCTACCTAATGAAATCGAATTCTAGGATTATCGATTGACTATTCTCCTTCAGAGATAGGCAATAATATTAGATTTTGGCAATATTAAAAAGGATTATCTCGTTATGTTGTTCAAAGTTTAACTATATTTACCAAATTTATAATATAAAATTTATTAGCTAAATTTTTCGATCGATGGTGAATAAAATATTTGATAATACTAAATTGTAATTTTTCGATTACCAAGCTAATTCTAACTTTAGGTACTTGATTTTCGATTATCCAAATAATCGTCAATCTTCCTACCTGAATTATAAGTTGATAGAATATTTCGAAATTTAATTGTACAAATTGATGGTTACTTTAATATTTAAAATTTTAAGATTTATATTAAACATTGACAGCTTCACAATTTAACGGTGATTATAATTGGTTGATATGCCTGTCACTGTTCTTCTTTAATATCTCCATTTCCTGTCGATTAAAGGTTCGAAATTACCCGTAAACTACAAATAAATGATTTTTTCCTATTTTTTTTCTCACAAAATCGCAAAATACACAAGGACGTAATTGGTCGCATGGTAAGAGCATCCCCGCTCTGGGTATTTTACAATTTCGAGAAAAAAAAAGTTGAACAAAAAAAATTCATTCGACGCTCAGAGATAATCTTGAACTTTCAATAAATAGGAATTGGCGGTATGGAAGCAAAAAAGTTGTCAAATAATCCACAAAACCGATTTGAAAAAATGCAAAATTATGAAATTTTGAGTTTAAACATGGAAATTTCCGCGAGTCGAGTTTTCAGAAGATTTTAACAATTCATGATTGTAAGTCTGGACCGAAAAAAGATATTGATGTGTTCTAAATATATATTTGAAAGTAGAAGTACAAATGTTTATGGATTTTTCATTCACGAAATTTTTCTGTGAACAGAAAAAAAGAAAAAACGGCGAGGATTCCCTCATTATGCGACCACTTAAGGGTTAAAAATATTACTCAAGCGCTACGTCAAATGAGTAGCATACGAAAAATTTCAATGGAACACCTGCTGGACGGTTCACCCTGTCTTGGGAATAATTTAGTAGTGAAGTGGTAAACGGAGATAAGTCGACTTATCTCCCAGTTGAGTTTTTCTAAGGGAGATAGCGATATTTTCGTAATCGCATTTGTTGTAGCACTCAATCGGCTCCACAAAAAAGCATTTTGCATTTTCAGAGTATCACATAAAATATGAATCTATAAATATGCCCTCATTCTCTAGCAACCCAATACTTAAATTATTTCGACAATGTTATTCTGAAATGTCAAGCTTCGTCCCTCCCCAACTGAATGACTTTCCAAAATCAAACGCCGCTCTACCCTCTGCGAAAATTGATCGTCAATACTCCCCGACCTTTAAAATTAATCACAATGTTCCCTCCAAGTTTCACTATTTGAAAAATCGAATGTTTATTTGTATTTCAAACCCTGCATTACTGGACACTTTAGTTCCTAAGCAACGAGACTATCAGGAATCCAATGACTCGAAGGCCGCTGGGTATTACCACTGACTACTTCCGGTTTCAGATAACGCACTAAGCTGACATAGATAGATCTTCCACTTGTGGCCTTCTGGCCAAAACGGAATTTCCAATCGACATCGGAAGATCAACATCCAGATAAAGGCTACCACCATGAACGAAACACTGAGAATATTCCTCACTCTCCTCACGAAGGCTTATCAAGTCCGTACGAAATGCTGGATCCGCACCATCGTAGCCCAAATATTGCTTCCAATAGTTTTCTTCCTTATCGCACAGACTGTTAGATTATTAAGCGATAATTCAGCGAAAGAAATAAATTACACAACTTATCATGAGATTCAACCCAAACAAAGTATTCTAGCCCAATCTTCCGAGCTGGGAATGCTTCGTTTTACGCCGAAGACAAATGCAACAATTGACTTGATTAAATACACGATAGAGTGCCTAGGAAATCCAAATCTCAACTTCAGTGGTGCTGTAGACGAGGAAACGATGGTGAAGAATCTGACCATGGACCAAGTTGAAAATTTTCCTGTTGAATCTTTGGGAATTGTTTTCGAGACGATCATCGACGATTCAGTAGCCACTAATTTCAAGTATAAATTTAGAACGAAAGGTGCCCTGCAGAAAGATTTATACGACCCCGAGGAGAATGGCAATATAGCAAATAATTTTATGTGGCCTCCTCCTGTGGTGCCCGTTCAACTGTGTCTCGATGAAGCCTACATCAACTGGGTGTCAACGAAATTTTCCTCAGAACCAAGGCAGTTCGAGCCGAACATCTCAATCCAGCAAATGCCTTATCCTCCGTACACAAAGGTCGATAGGGGAACGGCAATTGGAGGAAAAATTTTCTCCGAGATCATAAAATTCGTCTTCCTGATCATTCTCTGCGTCGAGATTGCATACCCTGCTAATGAGAAACATATTGGGATTAATATCCTCATGTTTGTCAATGGAGTTACCGCCAGGATGAATCTCCTCAGTTGGTTCATGAGTGCAGTGGTGCTTAGCACTTTCTACCTGGCTCCGTTTGTGCTGATTATGAGACACTTCATGCCACCAGATGTCATTCCATTCTTGACCTTTGGGAACCCGTTTATTGTTTGGATGGTGCTGTTCATTAACTTCTGCCATATGCTCTCCTTTGGTTATCATTTGTCGTCGTATTTCTGGAAACGTAAGTTCAAGATGATGCATTGAGACTCACAATGCGTTTGATGAGATTGGCTTTTGATAGATTGAGAGAATGAAGAGCATTATGCTAGATTCATTACGAGATGGCGGAGGAAAATTAGTGTAGGATCATAATCATGAGGACACAGGATATTTATTTAATGAAATAAATGAACGTATATTTGAGTTGAAATCGAATTTAAAAAAATAGGGGTGGGTAGGGCTAAACGGCTCACAGGGCAAAACGGACCACTGACAGAAAATTGATAATTATTGTTTTCGCTTTCGAATGGAGCAAATTCGAAGTTATTTGTGGTTTGAGGTGATTAGCAAATCTGATCAAATTGTGGTTCAACGACACTTGTCTATAAAACCCCTGTGACGGCTATGATCCAAGAAACTCACTTTTAATTCAACACATTCAGTGTTCCTGATTTGAAGAAAAGAAAAAAAAACAAAAATTACCAATTTTTTGTCAGTGGTCCGTTTTGCCCTCCCGGTCCATTTTGCCCTACCCTCCCCTACATCGTTATGGGAGATGAGTTTCTCTACATCTTCACGGGACATCCATCCGATCACAACTGACTCTCTCTTCATTCCCCCATTCGGGCAAACACGTTTTCTTTCTTTCAAAAATGTTCTCTCACTTGTACTCATTCTTAACCCGTCAGCTCTCGCGTCATTTCACCGAGAAACTTTACTGGCGCCAAGAGGGAATCTGGCGCAGTGCGCGAACACTAGTTAGACAGAGAGGTCCGAGTTATCCATGGGACTGGTTTCGGTCGGTGGACCGCCTCACGGAACCGCTCGATGTGAGGGAGCCACACAATCGACTTTACTCGCGCCGCGAGAGAATCTCACACGCTCGTCGGAACTCGATAAGATATTTTTTTATAATTCATTGAAACATGCTAGACGGTTTTTATTGATTCCAGAGGGATAGTTGCTTGAGGCAATCAAAAAGTTTCAGTCCAAAATCTGAATTTTTTGATCATGTTCCCTAAACCCTGAAAATTTTTGCAAGAGAAAGTCATATAGTACGAGTGCTGACGGGTTAACTAATACTAATTTAGGGACACCCTTTGGTCCAAAAAATGACCTCAGTGTTCGTCACGGAGGCCACCCTCACAAACCAAACGCGATCGTAACAAAACTGTCACACAGCATAAATACTTTTCATTTCACACTTCACTCGAGCATACCCTAAAAACAACCTCTTTCTAACGCAATATTTGCCAATGAACTTATTGTCTCTCATATTTAGTCTATAATGAATTCTTACTCTAAATACAGTAGACTCTCGCTAGTTGCTCATCTAAAGGACTGTAGAGGTATCATTTCCAAGAAATGAGCAACTTTCCACCGGACCCCACTCCTCAACCAATGCCGACCCAAAATTCTCAGAAAAATGAGAGGGAATGAATATAGTCAAGGCTTTATGTAAGATACTTTAGGGACAGTAGGATTGATTTATTGATTGAAGTTTATTACTGTACATTATGTTGTACAAAACTATGGTGGCAGAGCCACCGAGCACGTATACAGAAAAAGTATAAAAATAGCAAATGGAAACAATCTCTTAGAGTAATCAGTTAAAGGCAAAGATGGAAATAGTATATTTCGTTACGAGTGCGGAAAAGTGTTTTTTGGCTCGTGGGAGGTTTATAGCACGAGCCGAAGGCGAAGGTTTTTAGGCGCGCTCCGCGTGCCTAAAAGTCCAATTTCCGCCACATTGTGATGAAAAATATTGTTCGTAACTCGTGAAAAAATGTTTTTTAGCTCGTGATATAAACCTCCCATTCGCCAAAAAACACTTTTTTGCACTCCTTACGAAATATACTATTTTATCACAATGTGTGGAAAAGGGACGTTTTATGCACGCTTCGCGTGCCTAAAAAGTTACTTTTTCGCACAGCGTGATGAAAAATAATAAAAGAAGAGCGAGGTTCCAGCGGGTTCGAACTAAAACAGGGGAAGGAGAGATGAGAGAAAGAAAGAGCATGCGAATAAAAAGAGAGAAAGGAGAAAGGCCGGGGGGGGGAGAGCAACGATGGGAGGGTAAGAGTGGGAAGACATCAGGGGTTATCCCAGAGGTAACCCCGCACAGCCACTCGGAAAGAAGGCAATGTGGGAAGGTCACGGACAGCAGGAGAGCGGAATTCTGAGAATCCGTATACCCCCACTACGCGCGCTTGTAGAGAGGAGAAAAATAGGGATCAGCGGTTTGAAATACGATACCTCGCTCGTTGCGCCAGAATTCTATGGAATATTAATTTTTACTGAATGGAATATGGATAATTAATCAATTTATACGAGTTTTGAATTCGTATAGCCCGTATTCCCGTTTGTCTCTAAACATAACTTCGCGTGATAGAATGGCAGCTGATGTAGGGGGATTATTGGGGGACTTGAGAATAATCACTTGTGGACAGCTGAAGTACAAAATATTGAAAGTACGTAAATTAATTGATTTTTGATTAGGCTTTATTCTATTAAGATAATTCTGCGTCATTATTTTAATAATTATAGCGTCGAAGAAAAAAATGACTCCTGGGATCGTTTAACCCTTCTGATTACTTGACTCTCACGTTTGAACTTTTGACCCTTAAGGTCATTTGACCCTTATGATCACTTTGTTCGTCCCTCCCGTTTGACCCTTAACTCCGTTTGATCATTATAATCACTCTTTTCCCGTTGAAAAACGATCGAGACCATAGGTATCTTATAAGAAGCCCACGGAACTAAACATTCGGGAGGCGATAAAAGTGCGGGGAGTGGGGGTAGGCCTCGAGCGCGCGGCGTTCGAGGTATCTTATAGAGAGATATCTTATATAAAGCCTCGCCTGTAGTTTTATTTTCAAAGAGAATTATTTGGACCTCTGTGTTTACGTACTGAGGACGAAAGAAAACGATAAAAAGCAATCCTCAAAACATGATAATGCATCCATTGCATTAATATAATCCTCTCTTATTTGTTCCAGCATCAAATGGCATCTTTGCAACCTTCACGTTCCTCGCCATACTAAATAATATTGCCAATTTTGCTACCTCTGCTGCCGCTCGACACGTTTTCCTGTACATTGGTTTAATATGTCCGTCCACTCTCCTACAAAGAATGTTCGACGAAATAACAGTTTACGAGAGCAAGCTCGTTGGCATCAGCTGGTCGAACATGTTCTCACTCGGTACTGTAGATGCCCCAGCAGAAGGAAGTGTCGGAGTGATGTTGATCTTCTCCATCATCGGTATTCTCTTCAACTTTCACATGACTCTCTACATTTACGCAGTACGTCCAGGAAAATATGGTGTAAGCCGTAACCCATTCTCCTGGTTCCGAAATAAAAGCAAGATCCAACATGACGAGAACAAAGTAGACTTTGAAAAAACGAATAGCAGAGGAAAGGAGTTTGAAGAAATTCCCGAGGGGACTTTCGAGCCAGGAATAAGAATCAGAGGATTGAAGAAAACCTACACAAAGGGTTTGTTTAAATCCTCTGAAGTGGATGCACTGAAGGGGGTCTCAATGGACTTTTACAAAAGTCAAATAACAGTTCTACTTGGTCACAATGGTGCTGGTAAAACAACAATGATGTCCATTCTATCAGGATTAACGAGTTTAACGGAGGGAGTAATACTCATAGATGGTAAGAACATCCAGCGAGACCCATTCAGCATAAAAAACAACATCGGCCTCTGCCCACAGGAGAACATGGTCTTCTCCGAATTGACGGTCTACCAACAACTTTTCTTCTTCGGAACTTTGAAAGCTCGTAACAAAACAAAGGACCAATTGAACTCCGCAATTGATGTTTTATTGGATAAAGTGAATCTAACGGACAAGCGAAATTTCACACCGAATCAGTTATCAGGAGGTCAAAAGAGAAGATTGTGCCTTGCGATGGCTGTCATCGGCGATGGAAATGTTTTGATACTGGATGAGCCGACCTCGGGAATGGATGCAGAGAGTAAACGCGAAGTTTGGGATATTGTACTTAAAATGAGGGGTGAAAAAACGATAATAATAAGCACACACGACATGGAAGAGGCTGATATCCTGGGGGATAGAGTAGCTATAATGCACACAGGGAGATTGAAGAGTTACGGAACTTCAATGTTCCTGAAGAAATTCTACGGAGATGGTCAAGTGGAAGTGACTTTGTCTGTTGAGCCCTGGTGTGACCCCTCAAAAATTATTCGAGAAATCAAAGTACCAGCAGAATTACTGAACCAAGACGAGGGTAAAATGGTTCTGGCAATTCCCCAGGTGAAATCATTACCAGAGGCTCTGGATCATCTGGAGTCATCGCGAAAGGATTTGGGTATCACTGGAATGAGTGTTTCGATAATAACGTTGGAGCAAGTTTTCCTGAGAGTAACTAGGGATGACGCTGACGCAGTCGAGACCAGGGAGCACATTGAGTACCCGGAGAAGGTAACGGGACTGGAGTATTTTCGCCAGTGCTTTTTTGCCTTTTCCCTGAAGAAGTTCACGACTATACGGAAAAATGCTATTCGATTCTGGCTGAGTTTGCTGTTACCCTGCTTGGCGTGTACAGTTATGCTGACAGCATTTGGAGGGAAAACAAATGAAGGAACACCAATTTCATTGACATTGGAGTCTTACGACTCCCCGGCCGCTTTTGTTAAATCACCTGATGCTGATTTTAGTCGAATGTATGCAAATAGTGTCAGTCAATTTGGAGGGAGAGCAAACATCATTGAATCGAACTCATCCATGAGTGTCACGAATGCTCTTTTGAAGACAGCTCACGAGGACATCGGGATGTACAGAAACGAGTACATAGTCTCTGCGGAGGTTAATGGAACAGAATCGGATATGAAAGTCAATGGATTTTACTCAGGAACTGCGTATCTGGGAGTTCCACTGACATTGAATGCCCTGTCGAATGCCATGCTGAAGGCTGTGACCAAGGACAAGTCTCGCAGGATCGAAGCCTCGATCCAGCAGATTCCATCATCCTGGGCGATCCAGCAGAGGGAGGTAGCCGATGGTTGGATGATCACAGTGGCTATTATTGTGTACATAGCACCAGCCATCGGTTTACATGTCACTCAGCCTCTCGATGAAGCCCGTTCTGGGATCAAACAGCTGCAGAGTATGACTGGAGCCTCGAAATTTGCGTATTGGGCCTGCATGTTTCTCCTTGATTACATTCAGTACGTAATATCGAGTCTATTGCTTCTGGGCTCATTCATTCTCGTCGATCAGTCACTGGAGATGAAATTCTACGGTGAAACCGAGATTCTTGTCTTTATGGAGCTGATGCTGCTGTTTGGATTGAGCATGCTACCGTTTGTCTATTGCATCAGCTTCCTGAAGAAGTCATTGAATACCACAATGATTTTCCAGAGTCTTGCTCCATCGATTTTGGGATTGATGGAAATGATTCTGACGATGGTTGAAGTCAGTTGGAAGAATAACATCTTCAAGGACTTCAGGATGGTGCAGAGTAAAATCTTCCAGCTGGTTCCCTTTTTGAGTTTCATGTATGGACATGCAACGTACTTTACTGTGGTGTCGAAGAATGCTAGGTGTCGGAGGATGACTGATGAATTCATCGCTGTTTCGTGCATCATTCGGGATCCATGCTGTGGAAGACAGTGCACTAATGGTGACTGCAAAAATCCATTCTCCTATTTCGATGTGAAACTACCGAACAGCTCGCCAAGTCTCGCCACCAGTATGATATACCTTGCAGGATCTTTCCTGTTATTTTCTGCGATTATTCTCGTCATTGAACAGCGGATTCTTCAGAGAATTATGAGGAAGATTGTAGGAAACAAATCGCAAAGGACTAATACCACTAAAATGGATGAATTAGTGATGAAGGAAAAGGCAGCTGTTGCTGATGAAGTGAGAAAGAAAATCAATAACATTGATGATGATGAGAACGAGAACGTATTCTTAGTTCACGATTTGAGAAAGAGGTATGGAAAGCTTGAGGTGGTGAAGGGGATCAGTTTCAGAGTGAAAGAGGGTGAATGTTTTGGATTGCTTGGGGTGAATGGCGCAGGAAAGAGTACGACATTCAGAATGCTGACTGGGGAAGAACAGTCTAATGGGGGACAGATGTGGCTGAGAAATTTCAATATTGAAAGTAATCGGTTAGAATATCTGCAGGAAATGGGCTACTGTCCCCAGCAAGATGCCATTATAGGGACTCTGAATTCGTGGGATCATTTGTACTTATTCGCAAGGCTTCGAGGTGTTCCAAAGGGTCAAGTGCATGATGTCGTTGCGAAATGGATTCGGAAACTCAATCTTACTGCGTGCGCTGAACAACCCAGTAGCACGTACAGCGGAGGGAATAAGAGACGATTGAATATTGCAATTGCACTTATTGGTAATCCATCTTTAGTTCTGATGGATGAACCGACGACTGGGGTGGATCCGGCAGCTAGAAGATCACTGTGGAATACTCTGAAAATCTGCCAGGACTCGGGACAATCATTTATCCTCACTTCACACAGTATGGAGGAGTGCGAGGTACTGTGCAATCGACTCGTTATTATGGTAAAAGGTCAGCTAGTTTGCATTGGTGCTAGTCAAGAATTGAAACAACGCTTCGGCGCTGGTTACAATATTCACGTGAAACTCTTCCCCAATCGCAATTACGCAGACGTGGAGAATATTAAGGGAAAAATAGAGAGCAATTTGACGTGCAAATTAACGGATGAAAATACAGGTGTTCTCAACTTCCATGTCACAGACTCCAAAGCCACTTGGACGCTCATGTATTCACTGCTGTATGAGTTGAAGAGTGATTACAATTGTATCGAAGATTTTGCTGTTCTCTCTTCAACACTCGAGCAACTGTTCATCCAATTTGCCAGGGCGCCTGATGGTGGACAAGAGAATAATGGATATGTGCATGAGGAACGGCAAAAGCAGAACAACACAGAAGTTGCTGTTTAATTTTGTTTATATCCACAGGTTAGTAAAGTCCTTCTCTGTTCGATGTGTCTTATCCTCGGAATACGCAGAGGATTTTTCCTTCGCACCTTGTACTTCTGTGAATATATAAAGATTATGCATACAAATGAGAATGTAAAATATGTACAGATAACAGTAAAGTGTCTACAATTTTCTAAATTTTGAAAATAGAGATTTTTTTAAAGATTTTCACATACTCATTTAAGAATTTCATGCATTTATTTATTTCATTAACTCACTGCGAAATGAAAAAAAAAACAAGTCAGCCTATGATATTGGTGAAAACTCAAAGTCAAAGATTGTCAGTGTTCTCAATTTTGACATTCAGTATTCGACAATTTGCTGTTGAATAATTTTTCCTCGACTCTTCTCCTTAATATCCAATCCCATGTTGCGATACCATGGAGTTATCAATATCCAGACAAACGTTTTTCTCGGTAGTGGTGATGAAATCCACTTCATGTATTATCTCTCATCGACAAGGTGGGTCCAAGGAGATATTGAAGTGTCCGCTGTAATGAAGGAAAATCTACACAAATCCTTGAGAATGATGTCGAATCCATGCAACCCATCCTTTGAAATCTGTCTTGAAAAAGTATCTGGAGAATTATTCCTGTATGAAGTGAGGACATTGGTCAATTTGTACTTAATCCATACGGGGTTACTCTTCTCATAGGGTAAAATTCTATAGCTAATTTTATAGTTCCGTTCCATGATATGCAAATAATTTCTATGGACAATTTGTCTGTAGAAATTCCTGTAAGATGCCTGCACACAGAAAAACCTAAATGTAAGTTACGGTTAAGTAGTTGTCTTTTACGCTTTCTGAAGCGTAGTTTACGCTTGAAGTTGAAGCATAAATTAATTATGTAGTAATTTATGATTTCGTATTCGTAAATACCGTTCAAAATCACTGTAAATTACGATGATTTTTCCATATTTTACGTTTAGTTATCCGTAATTAATGACGAAGAAGAAAAAAGTTATTTCAAGCGGAAAATACGCATATGTAAATCATAAAGTACTTCGGGATTCTGATAGGTCGTAATGGATGGACGGTTACAAGCACGTTCCAATCACATGTAATCTGGGCTTAAAAGGCCGGTATACGTTTTATCGCCAATATTGGATTTGATTTCCAAGTATTAATCGGTGATTCCGATCGATGATAATAAACATACAATCACGTGTATGATAAAAACCATGTAGGATGGTTTCGATTGCCGAAACTTATATGTATTCTGGAGCTTAAGCTTCAACTTTATAATGGGCACCAATCCTATTTTATCCCAAAGGTTGGATATTCCTTTAAATGAAGGTAAAGTAGGTGACTCAGAATTTTTAAAGATATGCGGACTGAAATTTTCTAGAAAAATTCTAGTACGAGTACAGGAAAAAATCACAATCCACCGGCTGTGAAAAATTCTAGTGCTGTAAAATTTCTTGGTATTTCTGGTAAAAATTCTGGGGATTTCTGTGAAATTTTCACAGAAATACGGGGAAAAATACACGTTTTCCCCAATAAAATTTCTAGTGCCGGCACTGAAATTTTTTCCTGGCCCTCACTTTGCGCCTCTTTTCCCGTGCTAGCACTAGAATTTTTCTAAAAAATTTCCATGTATGCGGATTGAAATTTGAATATCTTCGTTTTCATATCTGCCCAAAGATTACGAATAAAACGATATTTTGTCTCGAAAACTTTGGACTTTGGACTTGGAAAAATTAGATGTAATCTCGAATCAAAACGGTTCAAGGTTTTGAAGAAGGTGGAGAGAGAAGAAACTAGGAGCCGCAAGCCCTTCGAGATTCGAGGCTTCACATTCGCTTGAGGAATACACGGAAAAATATCATCGAAAAATTCATGTGCCAGCACCATAACCAGAGTTTAGCAAAATCGTAATGTAGAATTGAAATGATTTCATTACATACTATCAGTTAACTGTATTGCTCAATTTTTATTAAATTAATCATCAATCAAATTTTTTAAATATTCTATAAATCAGTAATGGACTTCGAAAGATTGAAGATTATTTGATTAATCGGAAAATCAAATTGAGGAATTTAAAATTGATTCTTTTCCCTTCGAAATAGTTGGGTTTTTCTTCAATCAAAAATTATCAATAAATTGTCAGAGTTCTTTTCCATTCAAATAAAACTGATTGTAGAACCTGAATATGATTCTGGGGTTTAAAAATTATCATTTTTTATTCAGTGATAATTTGCACAGTGAATTTAGCACAATGGATTGAACTTTTAAATAAAGTCAAATTCACTCTAAATGTAAATCTTTTTTTTATTTGTGATTTATTTTCACGAGAATGATCGCGCGCTTGAGCGGGCGTGTTAAAGACAAATCGTGACACGAAAACCGAAAGCCGACCGAAGTCGAATACGTGCGGGCGGATCCGAATGTTCGACCAATGAAATTCGAGGAATGAGCGTTACGCTACAGCTTACGGCGTATGTTCTTTTTAGAATAGGACTGTAAACAAAGTAAGTTTAACTTGTTTTAAAATTGATGATTGTACCGATTTCTGGTTAGCATCCTAATTTTATGGGTAAATATTCTCCGTGCAATAGCAAGCGTCGCATTAGCGCTGCTGAAGAGTTGAGAATTTCGATGATCACATACATAATTGATAATAGCTGGATTACCTCTCCAAATGGGTCGCAAGTGACAGAAAATTCGACGAACTGTTGATAAAAATATTAGGGAGAGGGGAGGAAGAAGATAGGAACGGCTTACAAAGGGACACGATGGTTTCCCGTTCTTCAGAGGCGCGGTGAGAGAATCTGTCACGGGCGCACTAGATTCAGATAGAGTATGGCTCTCGATCGGCGCCAGTAGAATATTTTTTATTCACTCATTGATGTATTCTGGAGGCAAATTTCTTATATTTGAAGGAGACGTGATAGTTACGTGAGAGATCTAAAAAAGGTTATATTCAATATTTACAATTTTAATCTATATTTCTTATACAGTATTTGTGTTATAGTGATTACGGTATCAACAATAGGTACACGGAGAGAAAAATTCGATAAAAATTACCAGAAAAAAACGTAAAAATGACGTTTCGAAACATAATCCGCGAGCGAAGTTGAATTCAACAAAAAGTGTGAGTCGAAACTGAAATTGACGAATCGCCACCTAAATTCTACAATTTGTTCTGTAAAAATGAACCACTCGTTTGATGACTTTCCGGTATGGGGAAAACAAATCGTTCCGTAATTTCTTCCCAACAATTGATGAATTTTACAGAACGGAACGTAGAAATAACTCACCATCTTCATAAAAATTGTTGAACGTTCAAGAATTTTTTATTTTGTAGGCATAATAAGCCGTAAAGTTTCTGTAAGATTCTACTTCTTCGGGAAAAATTACGTGACAATTTTGTACTCTGTTCGGTAATGAACCTGAGAATTCATTGAACATTTCAAATTTCTTCTCTTCCATTCCTATAAAAATTTCCGGGAAACGATTCCCCATTGCGGATTACGTGAACTGTTCCGTAATTTTTAGTGAATATTTCTCTCCGTATATGCAACTATTTATTTTATGAATTCTCAACTGTATACTTACCTAGGGTAAAAAATCAGTTCATGAATTTTTACATGAGCGTTTGAAAATGTCAGGAGCATCTTATGTTACGTATTTCAAACATCCAATGAATGTGTCATAACATTACTTATCAGTGACGCATTCTTCTGGGAAACACTCATAATGCCACATGAATTCTTTGCCTTCACACAAGAATTTTAAGGGTATAGAACGTCAATTCAAATTTCAATTTATATATCATATTTTATTGGTCATTTTTTCATTTCTTTTCGATCAGCCATGTTCGAGGTTCAATGTTATTCTTATGGACAAGAAGGAGATATTTGCTAACTTTTTTAATCAGTTTCGGATAGTAAAGATACCGTGAATTTTTCCAATACATTTTCGTCCATAAATTTGTAATTAATGAGTGTAAGGTCTCTCGACAATGATTTCCAATACTTTCATATATGCAGAGATTTTTCAAACTTTAGGGGCTAGTTCGTCCCAATTCCTTTTACGTTAATGGTCCGTTAGGCTAACGATCCGTTTGCTCAGTCGTCCGTTTCGCCAAATCCGTCCCCGTTTACGAAGCGGACCTTTGGCGCACAATAAATTGGACGGATCGTCCTCAGCGGTTTTGACCAATCTCCGCACAACTCCCAGGTTCCGACGAATCTGCTCATTGGAGAGGATGTGAGAGTGACGTCGACGAATGACGACCGTCTCAGCTTTTTTAAAGTTGAGTCCTGATGTGTTTCGTTCAAGACCGTGAGATCATATGAACTGAGGAGATCTTCGAAGAGAGATCGGAATCGGAAATCGGCGTCATCGGTATGACCGGCTGAAGGTCCCATCCTGTGTAAAAATCTCTCCGCTCAATTTTTAGAATTTTTAGAATTGTGTTTTCTCCTACAATTATTACTTTATATCTATGAAATTACTTTGTCGACTGGATCATTGCATTTTTGAGTCTATGAAGTAGTTTCATAAATAAAAAATAATAATTGCAGGAGGAAATACAATTCTAAAAGTTCATATAAACATAGGGGTTCCGTTTCCCCTTAACCCGTCAAGTACAGCGTTCATGCCACATATGGACCCGAGAGCTTGTCCTATCGGCCGGCGTCCATGTCATATCGACCCTTCCCGTGATTAATGAAAATTCATTATCTTTCGTACTATTGTAAATATCGGATGCCTAAAAATTTCCCCATGAAATAGATAAAATTATCAACACAATGCGACTCGATTTTGTTCCGAGTTATTTTTAATATTTTTCTTCAATACACAATAAATACGGAACTGAATTCGATGCCGGTTGTTTATTCAAACCTTTCGTTTATCGAGATAATTTTTATCCAAAATTCTGAAATTTTTATCGAACATACTCTAATACGGTTGTAGGAAATTTTAGGGAACTGTCACGGAATTTTTCCAGAGCGTTCCGTAATTGTTATCCGAATCTCCTGTGAAAAATTACGATACCGTCACTTCAATTTTCTGAGTCGATTCCGATGAGAGTTGAGTGAGCGGTATTGGCTGCATGCGGCCAGGACACTGATAGACTGATTAATTAATTCCAAACGAGATTCGTTAAATATTAACGAATGATAGAGTTAAATATGACCAAACGAATATTCGTTAATAGTTAACGAATAGTTCACTTGAAAGATGAAAACCGTGTCGAACAAGCCTCCTCAAATGTGCATTCGTTAACTATTAACGAAAGGACATTTGGTGAGACCAAATAGACCTTCATATCTAACCAAATCCATTCGTTAACAATACACGGAGAGAAATTTTCTAGAAAAATTCTAGTACGAGTACTGAAAAAAATTATAATCCACCGGCTGGGAAAAATTCTAGTGCTGTTAAGGTAAAATTTCTTGGTATTTCTGGGAATTTCTGTGAAATTTTTCCCAATACAATTTGTTCAAAAAAATCTTTATCAAATGTATTTTTTTCTCTCAGTGTAACGCGCGACATGGACGCCGTACTTGAGGGGTTAAAATATAACGACGAAAATCATGCAACACAGAAAAAAAATGTTAGTTTTTCGAGATATATTCGTAATTTTCAGGGGAGAGTCGGGCAAAATGAGACGTTTCGTGAGCTTCTCTATTAGTCAATATCTCCATTTATAAGTGAAGATATTGACAATTGGAAAAGATCTCAACACGTCCCATTTTGCCCGACCCTCCCATAGGAATTAATCTATGAATTCAGTAGCGAAGCGGTAAAACGGTTTAAAGTAGAAAACTCGATTAGATTCGGAATTCTAATTTTTTTCTCAATTTAATTATCGTTTTGGTTTTTCAAAGAAGAAATGTTTAAAAATCAGGATTTAACCCAGTGTCTTATGTGAAAATCAACATTTCCATTGTAATCAGAGATTAAAATCTAAATTGTTTTTCATTAGATGTGAAAAAATCAAGAATTTTTTTGACCCCTCATAAAAAATAACCCACCGTTTTGCAAACAAGTTTTAGTATTTATTTATAAGAGGGAAATGTCTGAAAAAATATCAATCTTTTGCGAAATTTAATTTAGATAATACTGACTGGGTATGAATTTTTTCAATTTTTTTCCATGCAATTTAGTTGAAAAATTTAAAAACTGAATATATCCAAAAGTACAGCGTAGCCTGGCCGAAGGGTAGATCTACTTGAAGTTCATTTTGACGATTGGCCATTTTTCAATGAATATCTCGAAATCTAAGGGGAATGGCAAAACTTTTGTCATGATCTTTTCTGTAGCCCTCAATTTGCTCTACAAAAAAGGTCTTGAAGAAAATCTCGTTATTTCCTCTCGATTCGGAGATATTCCTCGAAAAGTCAGCTAAGAGCTAAATCAACTTGAACCATTTTACCGCTTCGCTACTGAATTTATTTTCTAATTGGCCCGACACGTTAGATCTCTAACCCCTGAACACTGACAAAGTCACTTGGTTTTATGACTCCCCACTCGTTAAATTTAAGAGAGCCGCAGATTCTTAAAAACTAAAACTTTTTATTCTCTGTGAATGTTCACCATTGATCGCAGGATTTCCACTGCAAGCCAAACGATAGTATCAACTTTTTCCCAGAAACCCGTAAAAATTGACACTCCCGTTGCTAAACAACGAAATAATCAAGCGCTTTGATAACTTCGAAGGTCTCGGAGTATCACTATCAACTTTTTCCCGTTTCAGATAAGACACTAAGCTGTCGCAGACGAGTTGTCAACGGTTAACCACCTGTCCATACCTGGATTCAGAGTTATTGAATTGGAATCTACACCGGAAAGCAATCGAATCATGAATGCAACACTAAGGATATTTCTCATTCTCCTCAAGAAAAACTTTCAAGTTCGCAAGAGATGTTGGTTTCGGAGCATCGCAGTGCAACTGATCATTCCAATGGGTCTATTCTTCATCGGACAGAGTGTTGGATTATTCGCTGAAGGCCCACCGGAATTCGAAAATACCACAACTTACTATCCAGTTCAACCCAAGCAAGAAATTTTGTGGGGATTCTATTGGTTAGAGCAGCTTCGTTTCACACCAGAAACACGTGCAACGATCCAGTTGGTGGAGTACACGCGAGTGTGTCTAGGAAGTTATCGACTCAATGTTAGTGGTGCTGTCGATGAGGAAACAATGGTGCAGCAGTTAACCAAGGACTATGCTGAGGATGCCTATATTTCTAGTAAATCTGTGGGAATCGTTTTTGAAACTGTTGTTGGAGATTCCATGCCACGTCATTTCAAATACAAAATTAGGACAGGTAATCCGCTGCAGGGAGATTTGTACGACCCGCGAGAAAATGGAAACATGGCGAATGAATTTCAATATTCTAGCACTTTGGCCATACAATTATGTCTTGATGAAGCGTACATCAACTGGGTGTCAGAGAGTTCCTCAGGACCTAGAAGGTACACGCCGAAGATCTCAATCCAACAGATGCCTTATCCTCCGTACACAAAGGCTGATAAAGGACTGCCAATCGGAGGACAGTTTTTTTCGGAAATTATAAAATTCATTTTCCTGATCATTCTGTGCATTGAAATCGGTTACCCTTCGAGTGAAAAATATATTGGGATTAATGTTCTCATGTCTGTCAATGGAGTCACCACGAAGATGAATCTCTTCAGCTGGTTTGTCACTGGAGCAGTTTTCAGTATTTTTTACCTCGTTCCGTTTGTGGTGATCATGGGACACTTCGGACCGAATCGTGTTATTCCATTTTTGACGCACGGCGATCCGGTCATTGTGTGGCTGGTGTTTTTCTTCAACTTCTGCCATGTACTCTCCTTCGGGTACCATCTGTCGTCATATTTTTGGAAACGTAAGTTGATGGAAGTGTGGTGAAGTTTATGAAGAGTGAATAGGGATTTGTGAAAATTAGAAACACGCACGAACACATTTGAAGTAGCTCTACCCTTCGGCCGGGCTACGCTGTACTTTTGGATATTTTCAGTTTTTAAATTTTTCAACTAAATTGCATGGAAAAAATTTGAAAAAATTCATACCCAGTCAGTATTATCTAAATTAAATTTCGCAAAATATTGATGTTTTCAAACATTTTCCTCTTATAAATAAATAATAAAACTTGTTTGCAAAACGGTGGATTATTTTTTATGAGGTGTCAAAGAAATTCTTGATTTTTTCACATCTCATGAAAAAAAATTCAGATTTTAATCTTTGATTTCAATGGAAATGTTGATTTGCACATAAGACACTGGGTTAAATCCTGATTCTTAAACATTTCTTCTTTGAAAAACCAAAACGATAATTAAATTGGGAAAAAATTAGAATTCCGAATCTAATCGAGTTTTCTGCAATTTTTTTGCAGTTTTCAATAATTTTTTAATTTACCGTAAGGGTAGAGCTACTTTAACCCCTCACGGGCGGCGTCGATACCATGCATCGACTCATAAACTTGTCCTATCGGTCGGGGTCAATGCATGGTATCGACCCTTTCCATGAACAGTAAAAAATCATTTTTTCGCATTCTAAGAGACTTATTGACATTTGGAAGAGATATTTGGAAAGTCAATGGAATTGTCTCCGCAGTGAACTATTTTATTTTATTTTTTTCAATGCATTTGTAATTTTTTTTTCTATGAACAAAGGTTGTAGATGAAAATTTTGCATCCAGCCGATTCAATCATATCAACCCTAGACTGGTCACCATGCGAGGGAATTGCCGCAACACGTCGTTTTATTCACTTTTCCATCGACTGGTTGACCGGAAAAATTTGAGAAAAATTGAATTCGTCAATTGAAGTATCTGGAAAATTCTAGTATTTTTTTTTCAATATTGTATCCTTAATTCTGAGAGAAAAAAAAATTATCTCCAATAGGTGAACAATTTTTTCCCGTGTCAAATAAAATTGCCTGTTGCGCGACGTTGCTGGGAACTCGCTAAACGCGCCCGGGAAGTGTAGAGTGGATTCGGCAACGCTGGAGCCCAAATAACACGGCGGCACTCTCCCGGGAAGGTGATTAAAGTCGCATTTTCCCGTCAAATACTAGATCAAATACTAGAATTTCCCAAATACTTCAATTGACGAATTCAATTTTTCTCAAATTTTTCCGGTCAACCAGTCGATGGCAAGGTGAATAAAACGACGTGTTGCGGCAATTCCCTCGTATGGTGACCAGTCTAGGGTTAACATCAGGGATAGTCATATTCATAAATCATAATTACCGTTAAATTTTGAAGCCGTCAATTAGTTAACATCACTCTTAAACCTTCAATTATTCAAGTAACCGTCAATTTAAATATTCAAATTTTGAACTATTTTATTAATCAATAATTTAAGTAGGAAGATTGCCGATTATTTGATGATTATTAGAGGTACACACGAGACCCAACGAGATTTCACTTTGGAGGTCTCGTTTTGCTCCAAAAACAATATGGAAATTTTCGAGACTGTCTCAGTCTCCAAACTCATAGCATTACCTCCCCTTTTCTCGACTCCAAGAGAATTTATCTTCTCTCGTTCTTTTTTTCTTATTTTTTACGTGTACGAGATCGAGACCGATACTGAAACTGAAACCAAACATACAAAACCGAAAAAAGTGGAGACTGTGACGAGACAAATTATCTCAAATTCATGACCAGACGATAAGATACTAGGCCTTTTGCGACTGAGAGAGTTCCAAAAATTTCCATGCTTTTTAAAGCGAGACAATCTCTTCAAAGTAGAGTCTCGCCTGGGTCTCGTGCGCAGCTCTAATGATTATAATTGATAATCACTTCTAAGAAATTGGAAATATTCACTTAATGTAAAATTTACAGTTTTATATTATTAAATATTTAAGTCACCATCAATCGGAAATTTACACTATTATCAATGTAAGTCGCAAATCCTTTGAATATTGAAGAAATATAATACTCATGGCCAACCTTCATTGAAATGTTCAATAAAAAATATTTAATTGAAAAAGTCAATAGAATTCGATTTTTCTATATAACTTATTATCTTCAGATATTTTCCGTTGAATTTCTTCGGCTCAATGTTAAAAAATCTTATCCTGTTGAAAATAAAGACAAAATTGAATTAATGTGCCCCTTTATTACCTGTTCTAGCATCAAGAGGCATCCTGGCAACCTTCATGATTTACATCGTACTGAACAGTGCTATTACCTATTTCGCTACCTCTATTGCCATTCGACGATTCCTTCTGTATCTTGGTTTAATATGTCCAGGCATCCTCTTTCAAAGAATGTTCGAGGAAATAGTCATTTACGAGACGAAACTCATCGGCATCAACTGGTCAAATGTGTTCTCGGTCGGATCAACAGACGCCCCAGCAGAAGGAAGTGTGGGAGTGATGTTGATCTTCTCCATCATTGGTATCCTCATCAATTTTTACCTAGCTGTCTTCATTCACGTAGTGCATCCAGGCAAATATGGAGTGAGCCAAAACCCATTCTCTTATTTCCGAAGTAAGAAAAATATTCGGCAGGATGGAAACACAATTGACTTTGAAGGAACAAATAGCAAGGGTGAAGAATTTGAAGAAATCTCCGAAGGGACTTGTGAGCCAGGAATACGAATCAGAGGATTAAAAAAAACATACACAAAGGGTTTTTTTAAATCATCCAAAGTCGATGCACTGAAAGGAGTCTCAATAGATTTTTATAAAAGTCAAATAACAGCTCTACTCGGTCACAACGGCGCTGGTAAAACAACGATGATGTCTATTCTGTCTGGTTTAACAAGTTTAACCGAGGGTATAATCCTCATAGACGGTAAGAACATTCAGCAAGACCCATTCAGCATAAAGAACAAGATTGGCCTCTGTCCGCAGGAGAACATGGTCTTTCCAGAATTGACAGTTTATCAACACCTCTTCTTCTTCGGAACTCTGAAAGTCCGTAATAAATCGAAACACGCATTAGAATCTGAAATTGACATTTTATTGAATAAAGTAAATCTAACAGAGAAACGGAATGTCATTCCGAAACAGTTATCAGGAGGTCAAAAGAGAAGATTGTGCCTTGCGATGGCTGTCATCGGCGATGGAAATGTTGTAATACTAGATGAGCCGACCTCTGGAATGGATGCACAGAGTAAACGCGAAGTTTGGGATATTGTCCTCAAAATGAGGGGTCAGAAGACGATAATCATAAGCACCCACGACATGGAAGAGGCTGACATCCTTGGAGACAGGATAGCGATAATGCATGCAGGTAGATTGAAGAGTTACGGAACTTCAATGTTCCTGAAGAAGCTATATGGAGATGGTCAAGTGGAAGTGACATTGTCTGTTGAGCCTTGGTGTGATCCTTCAAGAATTATTCAAGAAATCAAAATACCTGCAGAATTATTAAACCAAGATGAGGGTAAAGTAGTTCTAGCAATTCCCCAGGTGGAATCATTGCCAGAGGCTCTGGATCATCTGGAGTCTTCGCGAACGGATTTAGGTATCACTGGAATGAGTGTTTCAATAATAACAATGGAGCAAGTATTCCTGAGGGTAAGTAGGGATGAAGCTGACGCAGTTGAATCGAGAGACCAGATTGAACACTCGAAAGTCATAGGTCTAGCATATTTCCGTCAGTGCTTTTCTGCGTTTTTGCGGAAGAAATTCACATCAGTACGGAAGAATCTCTGGCCATTCTGGTTGAGTTTACTATTCCCCTGCTTGGCATGTACAGTAATGCAGGCACCATTTGGAGGAATCAGCCAAAAGAGATCAATCGCATTAACGTTGAAATCTTACAGCACCCCGGAAGCTGTTGTTAAATCTTCAGATCCTACGTTGGCTTTTATGTACGTGAGTAGCATTAATCAATTCGGGGGGAGAACAGAGATAATCCGACAAGATTCGACCATGAGCGTCACGAGTCGTTTGTTAAAAGCAGCTCATGATGACATCGGCATGTATAGAAATGCATACATAGTCTCGGCTGAGTTTAATCAAACTGGTCCGAATATGACAGCTAATGGATTCTACTCAGGAACTGCGTATCTAGGAATTCCAATAACATTGAATGCCCTGTCGAATGCTATTTTGAAGGCTTCGACCAAGAACGAAGCTGACACGATTGAAGCTTCGGTGCAGCAGATTCAATTGCCCTGGGCCATGCCACAAAACGAGATAACCCAAGGTTGGATCTTTGCAGTGGTCATTATTATTCTCATGATACCAGCGATTGGTTTATATATGACTCAACCTCTCGAAGAAGCTCGTTCTGGAGTCAAACAGCTGCAAAATATGACTGGAGCTTCGAAATTTGCATATTGGGCCTCTATGTTTCTCTTTGATTTCTTCCAGTACATAATCTCCTGTCTACTGCTTCTTATTTTATTAGTACTAGCCGACAAATCGTTGGATACAAAATTCTTTGGTACAACCGAAATTCTTATGTCTATGGCGCTCATGTTTCTCCTGGGATTCAGCATGCTACCGTTCGTTTATTGCATCAGCTTCCTGAAAAGATCGTTAGCTGCTACAATAATAGTACAGCTAATTGCCCCAGTTGTATTTGCATTGACGGAATTGATACTTAACTTGATCGCGCTGAATGAGAAAACTGATTCTACCAAGAATTTGAAGGATGCTCTGACCCCAATCCTCCGACTGTACCCTCCTTTGAGTTTTCTGCATGGATACTCAGCGTTCTTCACAGTGGTATCGAAAAACGCCAGGTGTCGGAAGATGACTGACGAAGCCATTAATGTTTTGTGCGTCATTAAAGATCCGTGCTGTGGAAAACAGTGTATCAATGGTGAATGCAGAAATCCTTTTCCTTACTTCGCAGATAATCCAGTCGATTTTCTACCGAGTCTGTCTACCAGTATGATGTACCTTGCGGCATCGTTCTTTCTATTCTGTGCAATCATTGTTGTAATTGAACAGCGGATTTTCCAGAGGATTATCATGATGTTTAGGAAAAAGGACTCCCAGGAGACCAATACTGCAGAAATGGATGAATTGGTAGTGAAGGAGAAGAAAATTGTTGCTGATGATGTGAGAAAAAGAATGATGGAAATTTCTGATGATGAGAGTGAGAACATATTCCTGGCCCACGATTTGAGAAAGAGATATGGAAGACTTGAAGTGGTGAGAGGGATCAGTTTCAGGGTGAAAGAGAGTGAATGTTTTGGATTGCTTGGGGTGAACGGCGCAGGAAAGAGTACGACGTTCAGAATGCTGATTGGCGAGGAACTCCCTAATGGTGGTCAGATGTGGTTGAAGAATTTCAATATTGAAAACAATCGAGTGAAATATCTGCAGAAAATGGGTTACTGTCCCCAGCACGATGCCATTATGGGGACTCTGAATTCGCGGGATCATTTGTACTTATTCGCAAAGCTTCGAGGCGTTCCAGAGGGTGAAGTGTATGACGTCGTTGAGAAATGGATTCGGAAGCTCAATCTTACTGCGTGCGCTGAGCAACCCAGTAGCACGTACAGCGGAGGGAATAAGAGGCGATTGAATATTGCAATGGCACTCATTGGTAATCCATCTTTAGTTCTGATGGATGAACCGACGACTGGTGTGGATCCGGCAGCTAGAAGATCACTGTGGAATACTCTGAAAACCTGCCAGGACTCGGGACAATCATTTATCCTCACTTCACACAGTATGGAGGAGTGCGAAGTACTGTGCAACCGACTCGTTATTATGGTGAAAGGTCAGCTAGTTTGCGTTGGTGCTACTCAAGAATTGAAACAACGCTTCGGGGCTGGTTACAATATTCACGTGAAACTCTTCCCCAATCGCAATTACGCAGACGTGGAGAATATTAAGAGAAAAATAGAGAGCAATTTGACGTGCAAATTAACGGATGAAAATTCAGGTTTTCTCAACTACCATGTCACAGACTCCAAAGCCACTTGGACGCTTATGTATTCACTGCTGAACGAGATGAAGAATTATTACAATTGTATCGAAGATTTTGCTGTCCTGTCTTCAACGCTGGAGCAATTGTTCATACAATTTGCCAGGGCGTCTGATGATGAACGGACCAATGATGAAGTGTCTAAAGGGTTAGAGAACGACGACACAGGAGCCTATGCTTAGCATTTCTTGTGCTCAAAAGGTAGTAAAATAATGGTCTTTTTCATTTTTACTTATCTGAATGAAAGGAATTCAACGAGTTTCCAATTATTTCTTCATTTTATTCTACTGAGGGCATCGTATTTGTCCATTATAATCATGCGTAATGTTAAATTTCGACACAGAGGATACGAAAAATTTCTATTGGTACTAACAGATTTAGGGAAATAGGTCCTCTAGGTAAAGTTACAATAGGAGTTCCCAACATTCTCATTGGATTAAAATAATTCATACATGCATTCCATAGATCCATAGTCTGTCAACCTTATATTCATGCCCAAATGATAAAAAACCAAAATGCAATAGATCTGAAACCATGAATCTGCGTCATTGTGATATTTTCGAATGGCCCACACTTCGAATGTCTACAATCAGTGGATAGGGCGAGGGGAAGGACCTAGTAGATTTTTTTAATCTATGGAGTAAAATTCCCCCTTTCCTTATTCGTAATTTTCCATCGACTGCTGGGCTAGTGTGGAGTCCGAAGTAAATGCAAAAGCTCAACTCCAATCAAAGTCTAGATGTCACGTCTCGATTTATGACGAATGTGAAACCAGCATCCACAAGTGTACGAGGGCAAATAGAATGTATCAGTAGTCAAGTGGGGAATCCTAATGAGTCTCCATATTTTTGTTTTCTCTGTTTATCTCAGAAGCAAGTGATTCTGAGGGAGAATTTCAAGAATTTTTTTTTTGTAACTGAAGAACACGTACGAAAAAATTGATAAAAAATCTTGCCCATTCACAATAGAATATTAATATTTCAATATTATTAAAATTCTATTGTAAAATCTATTTTTTCCATTCTTCTAAAGACAAATCTTCAATGGAGAACAATTGACAAATAGAAATTGATAGATTTCGATTTTTCTTTGCAACTGTTTCAATTCTATTGAAACATATTCTCTTGAAAGCTCTCAGCATAAATTTTCCAACATTTTCCTACTACTTTTATTTCATTTTTTTCCATCGAAAAATTCCACAGCAAAAAATCCTTAAAATATGAAGAAATCTTGAGGAATTCCTGCAGAAACCATCTCAATCGAATAAATTGTATAGAAAAATAAAAATTTATTGATTTTTCCCACCAAATATTGTCCTCAAACCATTTCCCTTTCTCAAAATACAGAGTAAAGCGGGAAAATTTCAAAATAAAATTGGCGAATGTATTTTTCAATAGAATTGCAATCGAGATTTCTAATGAATAATTTTTTTCGTACGTAAAATAGAAAAAAATGGACTTGTTCTGTTTCACCGTGTCTACTGATACAGTACCATTGACGAATTTCGTTCACAATATCTAAAAAAATCAAAACTCGTCTCTGAAAATCCCCAAAATGGAGTCGCTGGTTCCACCCTCGTATTCCAATTAATTCATTCACAAACAAAATGAAAGTTGAAGATCGTTTTCTTAAACATACGTACTGTATTGTACTGTATTGTTCCAGCTGTGATATGCAGCTCTGTATACAACCATTGCAAAGATTAGATAATGAAAAAATTATGCCTATATTTATGAGGGCAGGACTATTTGTACAAATAGCCATGACCTATTTATATTGTAACAGAATTTTAAAAAGCGTGAGTTTTCTAAAGTATTAATTATAAAAGTATTTATTTTTCTAATATTGAATAAACAAATAATTTGTAGTTCCAAATTGATGAAATATGCATCAAGAATTATAGTGAAATCGGTCAATATTTAATGCACTGTGTGCGGTTAAATAAGTACCTAGACATTATTCTTATCAATATATTTTCAATGTGTAGAATAGTCTACAAATGCAACTGGTTACTGGGTCAAATTATATACGGACAATAACGGCCGAACTATTCATTAAAACTTTTATCATTTTTAATATGCTGTGCAAATACCTTGCGGTTATTGTATATATGTTCAATATTCGTGTAACCAAATATACGTGTGAAAAATAATAGACTGTTTTCTCTACAAAACATTTTATTACTGTAAAAAAATAATCACAAGCGACGGAGAAGAGCAATGTCAATAGACTCAGCATCGCCCTTATAATTACATGAAATGAGATATACAGAGCATATATCGTCTATGTACACAAGTCTGTCTGCCATTGGGTAATAGTACGTAGAAAAAAAATATAACGAAGGAATGAGAACAGGGTCTGGCTTCATGAAAATGTCAATGACTGAGGTACACCTGGCTTAGTATTGATAGCCAGCATTACCACTCGTTTGATAGGAATTCGGCCCCTGGTAAAGAGAACCACCACCACTACCACCACCAACTCTACCTCCTTGTCCTGCAAAAAAAAAAACAAGTGGATAATCGCATTTTCTGTATATGAGTATAGTTTATGTTGCTAATTTGTCTCTATTTTTGAAATTTATTACTCTTATTTTTTATTGTTTTGAATAGTGACACCCATATGACTCTTATGAGCCTATATGACCCTCATATTGCCACATATGACCTCATATAACCCCCATATGACCCCGTACAACTTTTATATTACCCCATATAATTCATATATGACCTCCATATGACCTAAAGCTTCATATTGCTACTATGCAACTTAATAAATAGTGATGCTGTTTTCATCATCTTTGCACTTCATCGAGAAAGCATCAAAACAATCTTTTTGAGCCATGATTTCATTGATACGACTGTTAATTTTTCCAGTTTATCATGAAAAAAATGAAAAAAAAATAAGATCTCACAAACTATATGCTGTAGCTCAGTGATAGATGCGATCCGCATCATATTCTCATCATATTCCGCATCATCGCCACGATATCCCGCAAAAGAATATCTGTTCGATTGAAAGCAGAATTCATAGATGCAATAAAATATTCATATTGTTGGATACTCATTGATGCGAGACTTTCGCGGTGAGCAGTTTCTTGTTTACGACAAACGCAATTCTTCATCATTTGAACTGATTATTTTTCCATTGCAATTGTGAAAAAAAAATTATTTGCGCCAAATCCGAAGCGTTTGAACTAAACTAAAATTGAATTGTATGAAATCGATTTTGTCCCAAAAACATGTATTTTCTAAATTCGATAGAATAAACAAAATATACTATACTATAACAAAATCGATTTCATACAAGCCAATTTTGGTTTAGTTCAAATCGATATTAGTGTCTTACAATAGCATTTTCTTTTGCGACTATTCAATCGATGAACGATTTGGATCAATCATAGAATTTCTATTTCTTAGAAATTTTTTTTCTCAGTGTACCTCCGCCAAATCCACCCCCACGGCCCCTCCCAAATTCTCCCGTTATTTGAAATTCTCTTTTGATGAATGAATTTTTAATACTTATTGATGAAGCAGACTCTTCAGTTCGTGATTTTTAGAGTTCAACACGGAGAGAAATTTTTTAGAAAAATTCTAGTGCTAGCACGGGAAAAGAGGCGCAAAGTGACGACCAGGAAAAAATTTCAGTGCCGGCACTAGAAATTTTATTCGAGAAACCGTGAATTTTTCCCCGTATTTGTGTGAAAATTTCACAGAAATCCCCAGAAATTTTACCAGAAATACAAAGAAATTTTGTCTTAACAGCACTAGAATTTTTCACAGCCGGTGGATTGTGATTTTTTCTAGTACTCGTACTAGAATTTTTCTAGAAAATTTCCCTCCGTAAAATGAAACTGAAAATCGTGAATTCAAAAATTTGGAATATTTGTCCAAGAGTTGTTAAATATGTCATTATTATTGCCATTAATTATTCAATGTTTACTAAACCACAATAAATGGTCAAGAAAATCCATAATAAACAACACTCGAAAAAACGACTAGAAAATTAACGAAAAGAAAAATAGAAAGGGAAATGAATAAAATTCAAATGAAGAGCAATTAATTCATTGAGAGTTAAACTGAAGACAGAGATTCCCTAATTACCTCCGCCAAATCCACCCCCACGGCCCCTCTGTCCCGCCCCTCCGTCCTGATTCTCCCCTCTCGCCTCGGCAGCGAGCGAAAGTTCAACTCCCCTCTGAATCTCTGGAGGAATTGGTGGTGGTGTTGGGATGTGGGCCCCTTGAGCATGGAAACCGTCGGCATCAGCGGTGTAGGTAATCGTGTACTGTTGGCCATCGGGCCCAGTGTACGAGTAGGAACCACTGACAGCTTCATTGTCTCCTGCATGAAAAAAAAATTAGAAAAAGTTTTGCATTTTAGAAAATTCATGTAACAATTCCTGTCACCCTTCGATAGTTGACCATTTCTCTACTCGTAAGCATACCCATAGAAAAACCTTTTTATATATTTAAATATAAATAGGTTTTGAATTTTAAATATAAAAAATTTGTTTTAAAATTCATAGGAAAACGACGCGTTCACGGCAAAATTCTATTCAAAAATTCTGTTACTCTTCAGTCCATTCTATCAAAAAAAATCTTAAATGATTTAAGCCGGGACCTTTTTATCGAAAATATCTACTTTAAATCTTTTGATTTTTTTCTAGAAAATATATTCTATTAATCATAGAGTAGACATAGATTAATCATAAAAGTTACGGTTCGTTTTTTAGAAATTATTGTCACATTTTAGTTCCACCGAAATTTCAAGCATTTTCGTTGCTGTAAATTCAGTGTAATTTGGCACTGGGTATTAAACCTGAAATTTCATTATTTTTTCCCCAGAAATCGCATTCACTGTCGCTCTCCTGAAAATTACCACTCGACAGTCCACGAAATTTCAATTTTTTTCTAACAGTGATGTCACTGATTTCCCGGGACATATCGCCGATTTTTTTGTGAATCTATCATCAATTTTTATTTTATTTTCATCAAAAAAATGATACGAAAAAAACGTGGAAAATTTGAGCCACGGAATTTCTATAGAAAATATCTCAATAGGATAAGTTGTATAGAAAAATCGAATTCTATTGACTGTTCCCATAAAATATTTTGTATGGAACATATCAATAAAATCAGCCAAAAACTAAAAGAAAATTCAATGGAAATCCAATGGAAACCCCATTGTCTAGCGAATTCGCTAGGTTTTTCTATGAATTTTTTTCATCCGTGGTATGCTTATTGAAATAAAAATCCCCAGTAATAAACATTGAAATGGGAGGTAACGGATGAACAATTCACTCGCCTTGTGCCTGGCCCGTTTCTTGCACACTTATTCCATTTCCTGTTTCATAGCTGTACACATAGTTGCCATCGCCATTGTTCTCATTCGAGTACGAAACAATGGGTATTTGTGGTCCACCAGGACCGCCACCACCGCCAGGCTGTCCACCTGCGCCAGGACGACCGACTCCTGGACCTGGATTCAATTAAATCCAACTTACAAAGGAGAAATGTAAATTGTGGCCCTCTTCCGCAGACGTAACAGCGTTACAACAGAGACCATTAATTGTCTTCAGATGTGATCTAATTAAAGATAGAACAAACAAATGAAGTAATGGACAGGTAAGTACCTCCGAAGCCTCCACCTCCGGGTTGTCTGCCTGGAATACCACCACCTGGACTGGGCCTCGGCCCTGGAATCAATCCAGCTCCACCGGCTCCCGCTGCCCTTCCCGGGGGTAAGTACGTATTATCAAGGCGTGCCGTGTAGCAAGTACCAATTACCGCCAACAGCATTACCACGTACCTCTTAATTAAATGAGAAATGATTGTTTACTTACGGTGACTAATGACTACCTGTCACAAGTACAAATTTCTCACGATTATCGCAAAATTAACGGAGCGTTTGAAATACATTTAGATATCTTGGAATTCAAATTCAATATTTTAATGCTCTTGAACATAATTTTTCATCATACTGTACGAAAAAGTAACTTTTTACGTCCCTTTTCCACACATTGTGCTGAAACACATCGTTCGATACTCATGGGAAAACGATTTTTGGGCACGTGGGATCATATCACTCGCCTTCCGCCCGTGCTATAAACCCCCCACGAGTCAAAAAACACTTTGCCACACTCGTAACGAAATATACTAATTTTGACACTGCTGCTACGCTCACGTGGTGCCAAAAAGTGCCTTTTCATTTACTCGTTAATGAAAAGTAAACAAAAAGTCTTTTCGTTTACTTGTAAACGAAAAAGACACAGTTCGGCCACTTACTGCACGTAGCATTGTCCGTCAATAAACATTTTTCATCACACTGTCCGTAAAACGTCTTTTTACGACTAATTTACGAAAAATGATGTTCGTCAGTCGGCCGAAAACAACTTTTCTAACTCGTGTGATTGTATCCCTCGGTTTGACCTTGTGACAAAAATAGCTATTTTGACACTGCTGCTACGTTCAGCTCGTGCCGAAAAGTGCCTTTTCGTTTGCTCATAAACGAAACGACTTTTCGATTACTTTTAAACGAAAAAGGTGCAGTTCGGTCACTCGTTTAACGTAATATCACTGTCAAAAAATATTGTTCGATCCGTGTGAGACGGGAATTTTCAGCTCGTGTGTTTCAGGCTCGTAAAAAAATCCGTCTCACTCGTATCGAAATATACCATTTCTTAACACTGTCCGTAAACGGCGTTTGACGAATACGAAGTCCCGGAAAACTACTTTTAATGGATAGTGTGATGAAAATTAATATTTGACTACCCCTGCACATTTTTTTGTAAAGAAAAATAAAAACTTCACAAAAATGTAATTATCACTCCTAGATTCAAGATATTTCAAAAAAATTACGCGATCTAAAATTGCACGCATGAAAAAATTCAGTAGAAAACCCAGCGAAGTCGCTATAAAATTCTATTGGAATTCTATGGGGTTTCTATAGGATTTCTATTGGAATTCTATTGAAAAATTCTACTTGATTTTCGCGCTGATTCTATTGCATATTTGATAGGAAAAAGTCCATATACTTTGAATTTCTGTTTTGAATCTCTGATTTTGTTTACTAGAATTATTGGCCACAATTTCTCTAAAAATTTTCCGCGGATTTTGTTTTGTTTTGCATTACCAAATCCGAGCAGAAAATAGTATATTTCGTTACGAGTGCGGAAAAGTGACACTCAAAACTCGCCTAAAATTCTAAGAGAATTAGAATTTAGAGCGAAAAAATTTCCGCTTCACCCAGCCGGGAATCGAACCCGGGTCTCCCAGATACTCGCCTTCGGCTCGTGCTATTAACCTCCCACGAGCCAAAAAACACTTTTCCCACGAGTATCGAACGATATTTTTCATCACAATGTGCGGAAAAACATAGAAAATTGATGCCCAAGCATTGTTATAGAAAAAATCTCAAGAGAAAAATTCAAACACAAATTCGAAATCGATAAACTTTTTTTATCGAATATTCAATAGGATCAGCGCAAAAAACAAATAGAAATTTCCAAAAAGAATTCCAATTGAATTTTCTAGCGAATTCGCTAGTTTTTTTTTTTTTTAATGTTTCACCTCTTTGTTATTGAATTCCCAGTCCCTTCACTGACTTCTCCCCAGTTAACTCAATGAAATTACCCTGATTTCATAATGGTGATAAGTACACTGATAGCAGCTCTAATCGACTACTAATAAAATTGAGTTATTACCGTTGTCATGATGATCGCAATTGCTCTTTTCTAACTATTCTCTACGAACGGCTTTCCTCTTGATCCTTCCCCTCTTCGGCTCCTCTTTATGCTGTTCTTTGTGACTAAATAAGATATTTCTCGAGGAGTAAGACTCTTTTAGACTTGGAGAACCCAAGTTTGATCGTAATTGTGAATCTATCGGGATGAAGCGGATCTTATATACCCAGACAACGGGTTGAGTATCGTCTTCCTCCCACCCATTCAAAAAGTGATCGCATAAGTCCAGTGCATACCCCCCGATGGAATGAAGAAGAGTTACCAGAGCACTGTCTATAACGACTAGTGCTCACCTTGTTTGGGATACCTCGCATTACCGAGACTAGAGAAAAATTTAAGAGAGAAAGAGATGATATGGAAAAATTCAGTGTTAAAGTGAGATGAGCTGCGGTGTTAGAAGGAGATGATTGTACTGGAGCGAAATGATTGCGTCAGTCTCACCCGACGGATGATACAGATCGTCCGGGTACACTTCGTGGGGCCTCATGAAGGTCGGACCAATCGGGTCACATGAAAGTTAACTACCGTGGTACATCTTCGCACTCCAAACATCGATGAATATCAAGTTGGAGTCTTGCTCGCATCAATTAGTGGTACACGGGTGCGTACGCAGGGAATTTTTAATTGAAACTCTTTCAGACGGAATGCTGATGGCGGATTTTCTTAATTTTTGCGTAATTTCTTTGAGATACCGAGAGTGATATTTCGATGGGATTGCCAATTGATTCATACGTGTTCGTCCTCATATTGCATTTCGTGGTAGTTGAGGGATTGTTGAAGGAGATGTGTGTACGATTTCGTCATGGTGAAGTTGGGAGAGCTCTGGTAGAAACCGATTTAAGGATTCATTCATTCATTATAGTAATAAGATCTAATTATTAGTCTCCAATGCTCAATTGCGGTCATTTATTCTGTTCATTCTATCAAAAGATAAGGACAGAAATCGAATTTATGGATGGAAATCGATTTTAAAAATTTCCGAAGACATGGAAAAATTTATTGTTCTTATTCCTTGCCGCTTACGTTTTTTTGCAGTTTTTTCATCTCTTCTCGTTAAAATTAGATCATAACATTTGAAAATACTCATATCCCGCCCATATTCGAAGAAAAAACAGTGATTCCAAGTTTCCATCGACGGAAATGTGGAACAACCAATTTCCTCTATTTTCTAGCCGATCATCGTCTCTTTTAAAAAAATTTTCAATCTCCAATTCACGATTTTTGCAATTCATTGCCATTTATGTAATTCTATTCATTCTATCAAAAGACAAGGGGAGGAATCGAATTTATGGGTATTCTTCCATTATTCGACAAATATATAGATTTTAAAACTCTCCGGAGACATGGAAAAATTAATTTTTTTAATTTCTTCCCGCCTATGTTTGTTGCGTTTTTTTTCATGTCTTCCCGTTAAAATTAAATCATAACATTTGAAAATACTCATATCCCGCCCATATTCGAAGAAAAAACAGTGATTCCAAGTTTCCATCGACGGAAATGTGGAACAACCAATTTCCTCCATTTTCTAGCCGATCATCGTCTCTTTTGAAAAATTTTTCAATCTCCAATTCACGATTTTTGCAATCCATTGCCATTTATGTAATTCTATTCATTCTATCAAAGGGCAAGGAAAGAAATCGAATTTATGGGGATTCTTCCGTTTATTCAAAGAAATTTATCCATTTTAAAACTTTCTAAAAACGTTGAAAAAATTTTTTTTATTTCTTCCCGCCTACGTTGTTTCACTTTTTTTTTCATTTCTTCTCGTTAAAATTAGATCATAAAATTCGAAAATAATCATATCCCGCCCATATTCGAAGAAAAAACATCGATTTCAAGTTTCCATCGACGGAAATGAATAAAAACAAATTTTCTCCATTTTCTAGCCGATCAAGAAATAATGCTGAGGAACAGAATAATTTGGCCGAAAAAATAAAAAAATTTCGAATTTTTATTGTCTGTATGTATACCCTTTCGGATTTTTACATTTTGTTCGCCTCCCAACCCCATAACAACTAAAATAAAGTAAATTAAATTAAAAGAACACGACACTGGTATAATAATGCCGTATGGGCTACAGAGCTGTGTACATATGTAGTATTGAAGAAATACAGAGTCATCTGGTTAACAATAACACCAATCATAGAAAAATCACATAAATATTCTAGGAAAAGGAAGTTTGAAATAAAAATAAAAATCTATTACTTTTAATTTCATGCAATTTTTCACGTAGAAACTGAGCAATGGAGTTGCGCCATTTTCAATAAAAAAATCTTCAAAACAGAATAGCATTATCAGTAGTAATATCCTTATAAGAGCTTCCATATCATCCAATATTTCTCGGGAATTTCGCTGAATCCAAAACGCTCAGGCTTCTGCCGCGCGGAACCTGCGGCACTTGACATTGTTAGTTTTATGCAGAAAGGTGGAACGAAATACTCGATTGATTTTTAAGTACCAAGAGGTATTTAAAAGCTTATTATTATTATTATTATTATTATTATTATTGTTATTATTATTATTATTATATTATTATTGTTGTCGTTGTTGTTGTTTGGTTTTCAGTTGCGGAAAATAGAATTGTTTTTGGACATTTTCGTCACTAGGCCCGATAACAAAAAGTATTGTTCGATAAACTGCCGTGAACAACTCTTCTAACTCATATACACGGAGAGAAATATTCAAGAAAAATTATGGAACATTTCACGTAATCCGCAAGCGAGAATCGTTTTCAGTGAATTTCTATAGGAATATAAGAGAATAAATCTGAAACGTTCAGTAAATTTTCGGGTCTGTCACCGAAAAAATACGAAAAAGTCACGTAATTTTTCTGGAAGTTGTAAAATCTAACCGAAACTTCAAGACTTATTATGCCTGAGAGCATGAAAATTCTTGGATGTTTAAGAATTTTTACGAAAAGTTCCGGAAAAATTACGAAACGTGTGGTTAAAATCTCTCCCTCACGGTGACTCATGGCTAGCCGTGAGGCCTCGGACGGATGAGTAATTTTTACGGAACAGATCGTAGAATTTATGTGACGATTGACACTTTTTATTGAATTTTACTTCGCCCCCAGATTACCTTTCGAAACGTAATTTTTACGTCTTTTTTCTGGTAATTTTTATTGAATATTTCTCTCCGTGTAATTACAAAACTCGCCTTCAGCTCATCCTGTAACCTTATATTCGCCAGAAAAGTCCCTCACGGGATAGTATCGAATAGGGCGTCTGTAAGAACATCCCACCTCAGATATTAATTGATGTACCCCCTACGATAATTTTCGGTAAATACATATAAAGTTTAAGCGCAAATTCAATGCTCTATCTTAATTGGAAGCGGTGCCTAAATGGGTGGAAAGTTTTCCATTTAAATAATACGTGAAATACCCTATTTTCCCATTCTATTGTTTTTCACTGTCAATGAAACACTGTCCCGAGCAACATAGGCAAATCCTATACCCGACCGTATTGTCAAATGGTTTTGCACCCCCATATCAAACCAAAACTGTTCTAAAAAATTTAAACAAAAAATGCATTGAGATCATAACATAATTTTTGATTGTATCAAAAATAAATATCTAAGATTGCCTATATGTACTGAAAAATTACCAATGTAATTCAATCACGTAACGAACTTTCTTTCTTCTTGTATATTTTTGTATACTGTCTTTTTTTTATGTATATAGCTGTATAAATCGATAGGTTTTGATGTTGAATAAAAAAAAAGAAACAAACAGAATTTTTTGTGTATAGAATTTCTATAGGATTTTCGTTACGAAAATCCTACAGAAATTCTATACGCAATCCGTATAGAAAATTTTTATACGATTTTTTTAAACGTGCAAAGCCTAATGTTACAAAAATTGTGAATGTCTCGACAGCATAAATCTCCCAATGTGAATCCCCACGAATCACGAGAACGAATCTCACCTGAAGTTCAGTATATTTCCATCAAGGAAGTCATTAGGCGTGACCAGAACGTCGATCTGAGTTCGTTAAAATGTTTAAAAAATATCATTAATGTCAGAATGCGAAGAACGTGATGGGCTCACCTCATCTTCGAGTCGAAAAAAATTGAGCAACTTGGGATTGCCCTAACGAGAATGCCGAGTATCTATTGCGAGTAGGAAACGAGGTCAGCCGAGGCTTTTCGGCGACGAGGACGATGATTATGAAGGTGGAGGATATGCCGGGTGCGGCTGCCGCATGCGGCGAGAAGACAAAAAGAACAAAGGAACAGAAAAAAGATATTGAGAGTGTCGATCGTGATTCGAATGACGCGAAGGATAAGAGGGAGAAGAGGAGGAATCTCTGATGATAGTATGCAACACTGACGCTACGGTTACAATAGAACTAAACGCTTTCTAAAAGAGCTAGCCCAAACAAACATTACCGAATAGGTACAACTGAACGATAAATGGAGCTCATAAAATAACGTGAAATGAAGTGAATTCTGTCTGCAGTCGAGTGGTTAAGAGAACCCAGCCCTTTTACTGTTATCCGGGCGTTCATCTCCGTTTTGTTCGTGTTATGCCAGAGGTGAGACGAAACACGCCGATAAAGTCTGTACGAGAAACCCAGGGTGAGTTCAAATGAGAACAATAACTAGCATAAGAACACCTTTGAATAATTGATTTCTTTCTATGTAATTAAAAAATAAGGAGGATTAAAAATTCAGGAGATGCACCTGATTCTGACCCTTATCTGTGACCCTCATGATGCCATTGCGAATTAATTATCATCTCTACCTCTGTAATATGTTCATATGTTGCTGTTATTCCTTATTGATTATATCTTTCTATATTATAAAAATCCAAATCGGCTTTTGGGGATAACAATTTAGTCTCGAAATTAAGACTCCACAATTAAGGGTCACACGGGTCAAAATAAGGGTCGTAAGGGTCAACGCAATGGACATGAGGTTTGGAATAAGGGTCATAAGGGTAAGATTAAAGGTCAGAATAAGGATGATAGGGGTCATATGTGGGTCATATGAGGTTTGGGGAGTGGAGCGAGCAGGGGGTGTAGAAAAGTACCAAATAATATGTTCATATCTCCATTCGCGATATTAACTGAGCGCCCGACGGCGCTGATGTGTTGAATGACATCAACAATTGTGGTATTAGGAGAAGCTTTGTATCGATATACACAACTGGGGCATGTCTCTCATTCAATTAATTATGCTTTTTATTGGAAATGGAGTAATTTTAAATAGCTATACTGGTAAATAAGTGAGCAAAATTTTCTTTTATTTTATACACTCGGAAGACACATCCGCTCAGTACCGTTTCCTCAGAGGAACCAACTATATTGACAAAAGGGATCCAACACCCTGGGCCTGATGACTCACATTCAAAAGGTCCCACTCATGCATTTTGTTTAGACTAGAAAAACAGAGCATAAACATCATGCCTCAAACTTCTCGGAATTTTCATCCATAAAAATGTTCTTCGATGTGAAGTGGATACACAAGAGATGAAAGAAATATAAAACGTACAAAGACGTATTCAAACCAACTAAAGATTAATTTTTGTTAAGTATTTTTCAACGAAAAATCCAACACTTTTCAATAATAAATGGGTTTTTACACCATTCTCTCTTGGACCTGGAAGTGGGATGGAAAATTTGAAATTGGAAAATTTTATGTCAGCCATCTTGTAAGTCTCAGCGCCGCCACTTGTCAATTTAACCCTAGTCTGGTCACCTCCGCGGGGATTCACCGTCGTAAATATTTTAGCCTGCCCGTTATCACGGCACCCGTTCCGGAATTTTTGACGTGTCGCCCACGTTTTTCTCTCCCACTTCTCAAATTAAACTCTCTTAAAAAGAAAAACCACTATGAACTCGACAGAAGATTTATCGCGCTTGCAATGAGGAAGAAGAAAACTGCAAATTGCACATTTTTTCCACCTACAGACGGACGGAATTCGATGATGATCGAGTGAGCGTCGATGGTGCAAGCTCTCTCGTTCGTGCATAAGAGATGAAGAAAAAAAATGAAATTATGCGATAAGTTGTGATATGACTCGGTCTAATGTGATCATCTTTCCGATTGCATAATTCATCTTTCGTATCTACCCATTGGATGACTTACGAAAGTGTTTTACATCTGTTTTTTTCATATCCCTTTACATTTTCCACTGTGCTATCTGCGTTTGTAAACTAGAAATATATATGTAAGAAATAAAATATGACGTTTATGTGATCCGCATCGCGATGCGCCCTGTAAGATCGTAAAAGTCCAGATCTTCTTTGCGGTTTGAATTGATGGCTGGATGCAGCGAGGAATCACGAAGTTCAGAGCAAAACAAAACAAATAGAGAAACATATTCATCCGAGGCTGTACGATTGCAATTGTATTCAAAGGACGTAAAAATTGAACGGAAAACAAATTGACGTGCGATTCCCACAGCTTCTTAAAAAGGTTGAACTTAACAAAAATGCGATTTCATTGATTTCACTCTTTGACGCATCTCTGACCTCGCATGTCTCGGTACGATTTCGAAATACGAGTGCTCCAACTGCCGACGATTCTAATAATAAATAAAAGTTATTCCCTTCAATAACCTGATGAGTAATAGGATTTTGTAACTCTTGTAAAGAATTTATGGACAATGTCGTTCGATATGAAACATGGTGGAGCAGAATTAATTCGAACAATGTGAGGAGCAGTAAACATTGTGAATGAGGTCAGAGTATATGCAATACGTGAATTAATACTCGAGTGATAGATCAGATCGATTATAACAAGGATTTTAATTTGATTTGGTCTTTTCGGGAAGTCAGTTGCGTGCAAAGTGATGGGTTCATTTTTAGTGGGGCCCCTGGGGAAATTGAAGACGCTGGCCGGTGAAGGGACCCTTCGAGCGACTTAGCTGATGGGGCATTAAAAAAAATGTAACAAATGTCGAACCCAATCGCTTTTGTCCCGTTCTTCAAGGTAAGTGTAATTTTTGTTTTTGAAAACGAATGTCTGTGAAACCGACAATTTTTATCCGATTTAAATCTTTTTTTTACCGAATGGAAGCTTTGCGATCGTTTAAATTTAAGTTTTTGATTTTTGTTTTCGACTGGAAGCATTGTATTCGTCAAATCGGGAATTCCCTTTTTTTTGTCAGGATAACCAATTTTGGTATTAAAACATGCAATAGGCCTTTTCTTTCTGGAAATCTAGGCGAAATATTTATTCCGTTCATCGAACTGAAAAATCTTCCGAGAAGTATTAAAAAATTCTCAGTAGTAATACCACTAGTGCTTCAAAATTATCGGATATTTTCCGATAGCTTCGTTGCCTAGGAACGATTGTGTTAAATTGTGAAAAACGACGACACAACATTTATAACTATTTTAATGTTTTTAGATACTACCCACTGTGCCCCCAATTGTAATACGTTGGAGACGCGAGTTGATAATTTTAGAATGTGAATAGTGATTGCTAAAAAGCAATATAGGTATGATAGAAGCTCTGACACCCGCCTCTTTGGCTTAGCTACCCCGCTTTGTCCCGGTCTCCCCTACATTTGAGCCCTCAAAAATGATTTATAGGGGCGGCTAGGGCAAAACGGACCGGAAGGGCAAAACGGACCATAGACAGAAAATTGATAATTTTTGTTTTTTTTTCTTTTCCTCAAATCCAGAACACTAAATGTGTTGAATTAAAAGTGAGTTTCTTGAATCGTAACCGTCACAGGGATTTTATAGACAACCTGTGTCGTTGAACCGCAATTTTATCAGATTTGCTAATCACCTCAAACCACAAATGACTTCGAGTTTGCTCCGTTCGGAAGCAAAAGCAAAAATTATCAATTTTCTGTCAGTGGTCCGTTTTGCCCTAGGGGTCCGTTTTGCCCTACCCTCCGCTATGTAAATTCGGTAAGTGTCCGAAGCTCCTGGGGGAATGAACATGGGAAAAAAGTGTCCGAAAATCTAGTGATTCTCAGGATGAAAAGGTCTACACTAAGAAAAAAATATATTTTTGACAAATATCCATTTACTTGAGTGAAGTATTAATTTTTTTTAAGTCGAATTTCTCTATCCGAGTCATTCCCAGACGAGCCTGATTAGGTTTTAATGATGACAATCATGCTGCTCTAGAGGAAGACTGTGCTGTACATGACCTTGGATGAACTCCTTCAATGATTATTCATTTTTCCTAAATTTCTGATTTTCTAGAGGGAAGAATTTTGATTAATTTTTTAATGTCGATAATTAATGAGGGATTTCACTCAAGATCATCGCTAACATGATCATTTTTTAGAGCAATATAATTATCATAATGAAGCCTAACATGAGGATTGTTTGGGAATGACTCGACAGGAGAAATATGGAATTGACAAAATAAATACTTCTCTGAAGCAAATGGATATTTGGCAAAAATAATTTTTTTTCTCAGTGTAGCCCGTTGCAATATCATGAACGTTATGAGTCCCGCCCTGAAGGGAGGACGTTATTTTTGATCGATGTTGACTGCGGAAAACTTTTCACGTCATTGAAAAGTCAACTCTCGCAGCCATAGTGTGCCACCCGTGTCCATGAAAAGTAATAATAGTTGGTATCAATTAAAAAACATGACTGGCTGAAGTTCATTACGATTTCTTTCTCTCACGGCCTTCCATTGGTGTATACGAATTAATTCTCGGCCTGTTATACAACTTTATTAATTATTTATTTATTTATGCGAAACAAAGAGTAGTCATTTTGAAGGGGGCATTCTGGTGAGATTGAAAAGTCTCTGGTCGGTGAATGGAGCCATCGAAGACTTTTGATTTATGATGGGAGATAATAAGAAATATTGGAAAAAATATTAGACCCCATTCGTTTTGTCCGATATGTCAAGGTAAAACTTCAGGCTGTTTCGATCGCAATTTCACCTAATTTAGACTTTCTTTTTGATTTGTTAGACTCCGGAGAATAAAATCCGGTATCGGTTTTTCATTGGTACGAAAAAGACATAAATTTTACTGTAATTTCGATTTCATACAACGGAGAGAGAAAATGAGTAGAAAACTGTAAAATTTGTCTTCGTTTTTCGTACTCTTTCACCCTAAATTCACAAATTTTACTGTTTGTTTCCAAAAAATTACGTTGCAAAGGGAACAATTTATCGTTTGCATTTTTTTCCCCTGATTGCGAATAAAAGAAGATCAAAACAAGAGTCATGAGGGTAAGAATAAGAGCCACAAGGGTCTGAATAAGGGTCGCAAAGTATTCTACTATATATAAGCATGAACGTGATCATTACTTCTTCATTTCTGATTGACCCTCGTGACCCTCGTAATTCTGATTCTCAAATTTTCACGTTCCGCTGCCCAGGTTAATAATCATGACCGCGAAAGCCTCAAAACTGAGTAGAATATTTATTAGGAATACATTAGTAATTCGATGAATTCAGTAGCGAAGTGATCAACCGGTTGAAGTCAATTTAGTCTTTAGTTGAGTTCCCGATAAATATTTCCGAATTTAAGGGAGATAGCGAAATTTTCATAATAACCTTTTCTGTAGAGCGAGTTGAGTGCTACTAAAAAGCTTATGAGAAAAATTTCGCTATCTCCCTTGGATTTCGAGATATTCATTGACACCTGGCCAATAGCCAAACTCGACTTAACCGTTTGACCACTTCGCTAGTGAATTCTTAACCCTAGTTGGTCACCATATGAGAACTTGCGCTTGGTCACCTCCGCAGGGAATCGCCGCCGTGTTATTTAGGCCCGAGCGTTGCCGAATTCACTCTATACTGCCCGGGCGCGTTTAGCAAGAGTTCGGCAACGTCGCACAACAGGCAATTTCATTTAACATGGGAAAAAATTGCCCGTCTGTTAGAAATAATTTTTTTTCTTCAGGAATTGTGGATATAAATAATTTTAAAAAATATTATAATTTTCTAGACACTTGAATTGACGCATTCCAATTTTTTAGGATTTTTCCGCTCAGCCAGTCAATGGTAAGAAAAAAAAATCGACCTTCTGCGGCGTTTCCCTCCTATGGTGACCAACTAGGGTTAATTTAGAGATAAAAAAGAATGAGTGGAAAGGTCCATCTCGTCCACTTTCCGCTAATATCCAACGATTTTTCATCGCGCGATTGATGGAGTCTTACAGTTCTTAATGATGTGCATATTTGCTGAGATTTGTGTTGAGTAATTCAATGAGATTGTATGCCGATCGACATTGCCCTGAGTTTTCGAAAAATGACATGCAGCGTGAGTGTTCCCATCTGAATTCCATGAAGAGAACGTGACCGCCGTTCTCAAACCCTACGAAATGAGTATGTGTCTTGGATTTAAAAAAACGAAAGAGGAAGGCGAGTCGTTGCATAAGAATACTTGGAAGGAGATCGTCCTGTGTTTCGTTGACCTTTTACAGGTAATGCCCGAGGTGAGGGGGAAGTATAGAGAGCATTTAGCGTACGTGTACGTGCTCCGAGACGAAATGCGCTTGATCCAATTTATCCGTGTGACAGTCCCAGTGGATTATAAGGAGTATAACACACCGAGAAGTATTCAACAATTTCCATTACTACACTAAGAGAAAAATCGACATATAACATCATAAAAATCATTTCTCGAGCGAAGAACATCGCACATATTTGATCAATTTAGGGCAGGTTTCAGACAAGAAATCGGTGCTCTTCGAGCTAAGGAGGAAGTTACTGAATGAAAAGGTGATTTCTTTTTTCGAAATGAGATAATGTTCCCTAAAAGGCAAGAATAGTTTGACAGAAGGAAAAGAAGAAATTTTTTTCCTTCGAACTCAAAGAGATTGAGCGTAAGTGACGGTTATACTTTTTTAATATCTGGAGGATTTCCTCTGCATAAATTCTCTATTCATTCAATATGAAAATCTCTGATTCATGATTCACTAAATCGAAGCTTTTAATGTTTTTAGTCATTTTCCCATCTTCTCACGCACGAAAAAATTTAATAGAAAAACCTATCGAATTCGTTAGAAAATTCTATTGAATTTCTATTAAACTTTCTATTAGTTTTTGGCTGATTCTATTGACATGTTCAATAGAAAAAGTTAACAGAATTCGATTTTGCTATATAACTTCTTCTTTTCATATATTTTCTATAGAATTTGCTCGACTCAAATTTTCTAAGTTTTTTTCATTCTATTTTTCTATTCTTCTCATCAAGAAAATCAAACGACAAAACTTAGAAAATTTGAGCCGAGAAAATTTTATAGAAAATATCTCAATAGAATAAGTTATATAGAAAAATTGAATTCTATTGACTTTTTCTACTCAATATTTTCTATTGAACATTTCAATAGAATCGGCCAAAAACTAATAGAACAGTTCAATAGAAATTCAACTTTTTCAAGTTTTTCTATTAAATTTGTTCGTCCGTGCTGACACGAAAAAACCGATTTCTTGTGGCAAGAAATTCTCACTTTATCATGAAATGTTCATGGTCAAGTCATGAACACTTCACCGAAATCTGACATTGATTGGCACATTATCCGGAATTCTTATCCCAAGAAATTTATCCTCAAGAGATGAGATATTTGGCGCAAGAAATTATTTTTGTGATATTATGACGATATTTCTCTCAGTGCACGGGAAATCGTCTAAATGTGTAAGTCAGGTGAATGAATAATTGGGATTTTTATGATCATTCTTTATTTTCGGATGTAAAACTAGAATGAAAAACATTAAACACTAATTTTTATTGATATAAACGATAAAAGAATTATCTCATTCTAGACAGTTTAAAACATCTAATTATTTTTGCTTCCGAATGGAAGCTTATTTGTAATGGCTCAAATTTATGTTTACAATTTTTTGTGTTAGGATAAGTTCCGTTCATTCGATTTTTCTTTTCTTTTCACGAAAATTAAACAAAAAACTTGGAAAATTTGAGCCGAAGAGTTTCTATAGAAAATATCTCCATAGAATAAGTATTATAGAAAAATCGAATTCTATTGACGTTTTCTATAGAATATTTTTTATTGAACATTTCAATATAATCGGCCAAAACTAATACAGAGTTTAATAAAAATCGAATAGAATTGTCTAGCAAATTCACTAGGTTTTTGTATTCAATTTTTTCGTGCGTGTGGATATGTCGTCTTTTTTCTTCATTCTTTGTATCGAAATTTTCTTATAAAAGATGAATCGAATTTCATGAATTTTTCCATGAATATAAACTTCAGTAACCTCTATTCATTGACACCTATTAAAATCTAGTTTTTCGTACAGATTCGAAAAAATTTATATTTTTCCGAAAATCGCCTTTTCAACGATCACTCAAAAAATTGTCAAAAACATAAAAAACAAAATAGATAACAAAAAATTAACATTCTACTGAAACAACTTGTAAACAATAAAATGTAAGTACCAGACTGAAGGCCCTCGGGCAATCGTCTGTCGCATGCTTCTTGCGACGAATTCCGTAAAATAATAAATAAATAATAACGAAAATTCATGAGCTCTGGGCAATAAAACACGTCTGCATCATGACATCACACTACACGCCCATATACGGAGCATTTTAAAGTCATAATGTCGACGTTTCTTCAAATGACTGTGACTTCTTGATTTTTCAAACGGAAAAAAATGGATCTAAACATTTTCATCCATAATTTTTTATTGAATTTTGAGTGATTTTGGGAACTTTAACAGTTTTTTTTCTGTAAAACTAGAAGGTCTAGAGGAATTCTATTAACGGATTCAGAATCAGCGGAATTTAATCCGTCTAATACGGGTAATTTCATCTCTATGAGAGCCAGGGTCGAAATTTTGCCTCTTTAATAGTTTCATTTATAGAGCGTAGAGAATTAGATTATAGCTGGAGCCTCCAGAGCTCATGTGAAGATACCCTTACGATTCATATTGATGCGGATCGCTTAAATCTTAGATCTAGACGCATCACCCGTCGGCATTAGCCTTTTAAGCACCTGGATGATCTATCGCGATGATAATAGTTCTATATTGGAAAATAATAAGGAGGTAATTCAGTCGTCAAGTGGTAACCAGTCACCTAGAATCGAACAAGACAAGCCAATTGCTCACATCTTGTGAAATAGGCTATTATTTAAAAATTGAATGGTCTCACGAGGAAATGTCAAACGACAAATTAATCAAATTATTGTGGAACACTTTTCATTGAATGTCACATGAAATTTTTCGATGGGTGAATTCGAATCGACAGACGTCTTGATGTATTGATCTATCGATACATTAAATAGAAAAATCTTGGGGAAATTCTATCAAATGTCTATTGGTTTTTATCTTTCTACATAATTTTTCGACGGATATTTGATGAAAGGAAGTCGATAAATTCTGATTAATTTATTACTTATTCACTTGAAATTCACGGACATGAAATTTTCAGCTTTTTTCCGCTCTATTTTTACTGTTTACCACGGACGAAAAAATTTAATAGAAAAACCTATCGAATTCGTTAGAAAATTGTATTGAATTTCTATTGAACTGTTCTATTAGTTTTTGGCCGATTCGATTGAAATGTTCGATAGAAAATATTCAGTAGAAAAAGTGAATAGAATTCAATTTTTCTATATAACTTATTTTATTGAGATATTTTCTATAGAATTTCCTCGGCTCAAATTTTCTAAGTTTTTTCGTTTGATTTTCTTGATAAGAAGAAAAGAAAAATAGAATGAAAAAAATTAGAAAATTTGAGTCGAGTAAATTCTATAGAAAATATATGAAAAGAATAAGTTATATAGAAAAATTGAATTCTGTTGACTTTTTCTATTGAATGTTTTCTATTGAACATGTCAATAGAATCAGTCAAAAACTAATAGAAAGTTGAATAGAAATTCAATAGAATTTTCTAAAGAATTCGATAGGTTTTTCTATTAAATTTTTTCGTGCATGACTACTGTTTCCAGTTACGAAATCCTTGAAAGTTGAGGATGTCACGCCTAGAGATGCAAAATGACCGTAATTTTTTAGACCGCGACATATGACCAAAAAATGACGGTCATGTGACGCACAAGCGCGAATTCCATAGGAATTCTATGGGGTCTCTATAGGATTTCTATTGGAATTCTATTGAAAAATTCTATTTGTTTTTTGCGCTAATTCTATTGGATATTCGATAAAAAAAAGTTAATAGATTTTGAATTTCTGTTTAAATTCTCCTCTTGAGATTTTTTCTATAAGAATGCTTGGACATCAATGTTTTTAAGTTTTTTCCACTCGGATTCTACAATGTAAAACAAAACAAAATTCAGTGGAAAAAACTTGGAAATTTTGTGCGTCATAATTCTAATAGAAAAAATTTAAGAGAAAAATTCAAACAGAAATTCGAAATCTATTGACTTTTTCTTATTGAACATCCAATTGAATCAGCGCAAAAAATAAATAGAATTTTTCAGTAGAATTCCAATAGAATTTTCTAACGAATTCGCTAGGTTTTCTATTGAATTTTTTCATGCGTAGACGGTCATTTGACGCACAAATGTTCTAACTAAAAATTATGGTCACAAATAATTTGCAAGCAAATTGTTGTCGAAGCATCTATATAAATGCATAATGACGGTCATAACTAATTTCTAATTTGTGACGGTCATAAATAAAAAAAATAGTTTCATCTACGGAGATGAAAAAGAGCGTGATTTTTGTTTCAAAATGCTCATTAGGCTAATAGAGGAGAGTGGGGCAAAATGCAACAGCCTAAAAACGACTATTTGACGCAACTCTCTTAATAATTGAACTAAAATTGAGAGTTTTCATTGATTTTTCCCCCAAAGTAAAAAACATGAATAAAAAACATGAACTTGAATGTTTTCGGCTGTTATTCATCGCCAAAACAACTTCTGCAGTTGAGGCCCAGAAATCTATAGTTCATTCCGATAGTAGGTAGATGTATTGTGATGGTCAGACGATGAATTAGTTATAATTTTGTCATTTGATAAGTATTTCACGGACGAAAAAATTTAATAGAAAAATCTATTCGAATTCGTTAGAAAATTCTATTGAATTTCTATTGAACTGTTCTATTAGTTTTTACCCGACTCTATTGAAATGTTCAATAGAAACAATTCAGTAGAAAAAGTCAATAGAATTCAATTTTTCTATATAACTTATTCTATTGAGATATTTTCTATAGAATTTCTTCGGCTCAAATTTTCTCGTTTGATTTTCTTGATGAGAAGAAAAGAAAAATGGAGTGAAAAAAACGTTGAAAATTTGAGTCGAGCAAATTCTATAGAAAATATCTGAAAAGGATAAGTTATAGAAAAATCGAATTCTGTTGACTTTTTCTATTGAACATGTCAATAGAATCAGCCAAAAACTAATAGAAAGTTTAATAGGAATTCAATAGAATTTTCTAACGAATTCGATAGGTTTTTCTATTAAATTTTTTCATGCGTGTTGTCAAATTCCCGTTCCTATCATGACGCTTTCTGACGCGTCAGATAATAGGTCAGTAACATGTTATCACGTATAAAATATTTAATAGAAAACCTTGGCGAATGCGCTAGAAAATTCGATTGAAATTCTGTAGAAATTGTATGGAGATTCTATTGGATATTTGAGAGGAAAAAGTCAATAGATTTCGATTTTTCTGTTTGAATTTTTTCTATTAAAATTATTGGCCACGATTTTCTGAGTTTTTTCCGCTATATTTTATTTTGTTTTGCAATACAGCATGCGAGTGAAAAAAACTTAGAAAATTCATGCCCAATTATTCTTAGAGAAAAAATTCCAAGAGAATACACTCAAATAGAAAAATCGAAATCTATTGACTTTTTCCCATCAGATATCTCATAGAATCAGCGCAAGAAACAAATAGAATTGTAACGAGAACTGCCTAGAATTTTTATAGAATCCCAATAGAATAGAATTTTCTAGCGAATTCGCCAAGTTTTTCTATTGAATTTTTTCATACGTAATGTCAATTATCATATCCCTCATATAGCCTATGTTTCAACACTTTACTACTGGATTAATTCTGAGATCCATAAACAAACAATTGCTTTTCAAATGATTTTTATTAACAATGTATACAAAATAGGTTGACATTTTAAAAATTACATTAGAACTCATATGAAGGCCCCCGTATTATTATACTGTTGTCAATCGCCTTGAATCTTAGATCTAGACCCATCACCCATCTGCCTTTTACAGACCCGAATGATTAACCGCAACGATAATATTTCTCTATTAGAGTATAATACCTAAGAATAAAGAGGTAATTCAGCCGTTGAATGGTGAAACGTAACAGAAGAAGTCGATTTTTCACTCTTCATTGCACATGCTTATTCAAATTACTCACGGCTCTATGAGAAAATATCAAGAGACTTCTTTGTCTGGATCTTTCCTAATCTACAAAAGAAGTCTTGAAATTCTTTCATGAAACCCCTCGTTTTCAGAATAAAGCCACAGTGAACAGAAATGTAAAAATAAAGGTGTTGCAAGTATGAAAAAATCGTATAAAAATTTTCTATACGGATTTCTTATATAAATTCTATAGGATTTCCGTATATGACATTTAGATATTTCTATAGAAATATTTGCTATACGAATTATTTCTATACATAAATGTTTACGGAAATTTTTTTTTCATACGAAAGATGTCTAAACGCACCAGAGAAAACCGCAGAAAAATGTCGCAACTCCATACGAAATGTTTCTATAGATGTGGCAGTGGGTCGTATAGGATCAAACCTATAGAAATCGTATAGAAATAATTTGTATAAAAAATATCCGTATAGAAATATCCGAATATCATATACGAAAATCCTATAGAAATTCCATACGATTTTTTCATACGTGTGATCTCACCACTTGACTACTGAACCAATTTTGATGTGTCCATACGAACATTTTGCAATAATACGAATTTCTGCAATAATTTTAATTAAAAATATATAACACATTAGTTGACATTTTGCGAACCTGCATTAGAACTTTTATAAAGGCCTCAATACAATATCTCATCTGGATTAGTCTTTTCCGAGGTAATAATACCCCTTTTATGTGTTGAATTTTAGAATAGTCTTCCTGTGCATAGTTATTACTTTTTGGAAAAATTTAAAAAAAAATTGGAAAAATTCAACACATGCAAAGAGTGCCGTTACTATAGCTATTAATTTTTGTAAACCGAAAAGCTTCAGGTAGTACACAATATAGTAATGAAGTGACTAAAGTTTGTGGATTTCCAAAAATTAATAACTATGGACACAGGACGATTCAAGAATTAGTATTTTTTTATATTGGAAAATAGTATTTTTTTATATTGGAAAATTATAAGAAAAGACTGGGTTAGTCTATTCAGAGGTAATGGTGCTTCGCAGGAGCAGAGTTGGTATTTTTTATATTGGCGAAAATTATAAGGAAATGATTCAATCCTCAAATGATCAAACGTAGCAGAACAAAACAAAGAAAGTCAATCTTTCACACCTCATTAAATCTCCAGTTTATATTGAACAGATTACGAGAAGAGTTTACAGCGAATAGTTTACGTGAAAATGTTGAGAAACCTTTTCAATCAAATTTTTTTCTGCTTATACGAAAGATCAGTCATTCGTTTCCAAACTGAATGCATAATTGTTAGAGCAAAAAATCAACTCATTACGCTCCACCACTTCGCAACTGAATTTCAAAAATCCACATCATTGAGCTCCATAAACGACTCATCATCCTCCTGAAGCATCTCTGCAATGTCACCAGTTTCATCTTTAATATTCTTCTTCTTAATTGATGATGATGATTTAACGGACGTACGAACCGGCGTACGAATCGACGATCTCGCAGGTGTTCTAGCCGGCGATCTCGCTTGTGAGAGAGATTCACCCTTCATTTTTGATAGTCGATTTGATTTGTCATCCGCTGGTGTGTCTGGCAGATGAAAAATTGCACGATTGGTATTAACATTCAGTGATGACGTCGGCGCTTTTGAGTGCAATGAAGATGAATTCTTACCTGCATTACCGGTGACTTTGGCAATCACTTCTCGACTCTCAGCGAAGTAGGCATTTGGATGCAAGAGGGGACGTTCTGGGGGACATTTATGAGTTACCTCGAAGTACTTGGCGCAGGCGAGATTGTAGTGGCCTCCCTTAGCCAACTCGACTATTTCAGACACGCCTAAGATAATTAAAGAAGCATTACAGTATCGGTTATGGAAAGAGTGACTATGCCGTTATTTCATGGGTCACATTTGAAAGGAGAATGAGAATAGTGATGTGATATATTGCATTACCATGTATGATGCACTGAGTCAACTATTCCACGTAAGTTTGAAAGAATGAAAAAATTGAGTCCACAGGGCTAATTAGTTTTATGTAGAGAACGAGGGATGTTGGGAAAGCTCTATTTTAAAGTTTCATTTAGCTTGAACGGCTGCAATTTTAGGAGAAAATTTCAAGACATATTCGCATATTTTTGCGGCTGAGAAAATTTCCAACAAAACGCGTCTTTTAATATTGTTCTGTATCGGTTCTTTTCCTCACTCTCAACTATCTTTATGGACGATCGATTAATTAGGAGTACTAGTAACGATTCACGTTGACATGAACGTCTCTTAGCTTAGAATGAGTAGATTTTTTAATATACATTATAAAAAAAAAGTTCATCGTTTAATTTATCTTTCATAACGAATAGACCATCTCAATTTGTTAACAATTTAAGGCATTTTTCCTAAATTTTAGAAAACGATTATTTCACTTATTTGAAAATATTAAAGAAAAATAGTCGATTCGTTCTAGAACCGAATAATTTTAAGAAAACTTTACGTCAAAATTGGCTTTTGATATTTTCCCATGAAATCACTCAGTCTTGAGTCCACAGAATAATTCATGTCTGCATAATGGTTCATTCATCTTGAGAATAGATAACTATTAGAATAGTAAAAAGGTGAGGAGATTTATTTAGTAGTCCAGAAAATTGAAAACGAGAACTCTTCCTTCCTGTTATTCCCTGAACCCACTCATTATCAAGAAAATTCAATTATACAAGTATTCTACCCGATTCCGGAAATTCGAGGGAGAATTTGTTAGTAAATTTGTTTTATATTTCCCAATCATCAATTTTTTCTGCAAATACTATGTCCTGTGCAACCATTGGCTCATATGCGAGTCTTCATTCTCGAGATTTATCCTACACCATTTTGCAGAATGAAAAATTTATGAAATCCAAAATTCATTTATTGATAAATTTTACTCTATTCCAGACGCGAAAAATTTATGAAATTCAAAAATCATTTATTCATGATCTATTGCGAATAAAGTAAAATGGATGCTTAACTTTATTCTTTGGAGGGCAACGAACAATGAAAAAAAAGCTAAAATTGTTCGAAAACTACGGCGCTAGGAGCATTTGGAAGGTAAAAACAGGAAAAAATTAAGATTTTCGTGGTTATACGGGGCAAAATCGATCGAGTCCGCGATTTTCCCTAGTTATTCCCATATTCCGTCAGATATCACAAACTGTTCAATGGATCCCAAGGCCCAGTGAAGACTTAAATTTCACCGATGTATCCCCTTAAAGAAGGCAATTCAAATAGCTTTCCACAAAAACAAAAACTTTTCTGGTGAATATGAGGTTGCAGCCCGAGCCAAAGGCGAGAGTTGCAATCATATGAGCGAGAGAAGTTTTTTTAGGCCGCGTGTCGACTAATATTTTTTGTCAAAATGCCAAAAAGTTGATGTTTTAAGTGAAACATGAAAAATCAATTTTCATCTAAAACTCTGATAAGTTAATGAAAAATTGACAGCAATCGACAAATAAGGTGTCATTTTGAAGCTTATTTAATAAGCTTTCCAATGAGTATACTACGTGTATTATTCCTAGAAGAAGGAGACGGAATTGAGCATAGAAACCATAGAAAGAAGCCCGGTAACGCTCACGGATATTTCTATACTGGACTTCGTAAATAAATTGTGTCACCTGAGGCTGGCAAATTGAATCCAATGAGCTTTTGCTGCAGTATGTCGCTGTCCATAGACCTGTACGGACAACCGTGGAACTCCCCAGGCCCAGCAGCTGTAGTTATAATTTTATTACACCCCATTGGCGTGTAATTACGATTGCCCCCAGCCTTTCCATACAGAAACCTGACGCCATAAGCGTACTCCTTCTCGAATTTCTCGGGTTCCATCTTCTTCGTGAATTCCGCACGCCAGAATTGCGTGCAATCTTCCATCGTGACGCCAATGCCCTTCAAAAATAGGATATACTGCACACGACCTTGGTTCTTCAGGTGGTGATTAACTCTTAATGCTTCGTGGAGCGTCCTCATGCACAATGGGTACGAAGTCCTTGATAACTGCAAGTTTCAAATTATTTCCTGTTACAGTGGCATTTCTTAATTATTATCATTTTTCTTCAATTTTTACCTCATCTAGGGACTCAATCGGAGTTGTCTCAGTTGACCACACGACACGTTGAATTTCAGCGAAATAATTGGGAAGTTCTCTGAGAAACTCGAAGATCCTGGAATCGCACTGGAGTCGGTAGAATTCCTGTGTCGCAGCCTGCAAATATTATGGAAATGAAGATTGGAATAACACAGTTGTACAAAATTCCGGCTTTTTTCGGCACAGGGATGAGAAGATTTTTGCGCGCTGATTACAAATCCGCCGGCAAAATTTCATNGGCAACGAACAATGAAAAAAAAGCTAAAATTGTTCGAAAACTACGGCGCTAGGAGCATTTGGAAGGTAAAAACAGGAAAAAATTAAGATTTTCGTGGTTATACGGGGCAAAATCGATCGAGTCCGCGATTTTCCCTAGTTATTCCCATATTCCGTCAGATATCACAAACTGTTCAATGGATCCCAAGGCCCAGTGAAGACTTAAATTTCACCGATGTATCCCCTTAAAGAAGGCAATTCAAATAGCTTTCCACAAAAACAAAAACTTTTCTGGTGAATATGAGGTTGCAGCCCGAGCCAAAGGCGAGAGTTGCAATCATATGAGCGAGAGAAGTTTTTTTAGGCCGCGTGTCGACTAATATTTTTTGTCAAAATGCCAAAAAGTTGATGTTTTAAGTGAAACATGAAAAATCAATTTTCATCTAAAACTCTGATAAGTTAATGAAAAATTGACAGCAATCGACAAATAAGGTGTCATTTTGAAGCTTATTTAATAAGCTTTCCAATGAGTATACTACGTGTATTATTCCTAGAAGAAGGAGACGGAATTGAGCATAGAAACCATAGAAAGAAGCCCGGTAACGCTCACGGATATTTCTATACTGGACTTCGTAAATAAATTGTGTCACCTGAGGCTGGCAAATTGAATCCAATGAGCTTTTGCTGCAGTATGTCGCTGTCCATAGACCTGTACGGACAACCGTGGAACTCCCCAGGCCCAGCAGCTGTAGTTATAATTTTATTACACCCCATTGGCGTGTAATTACGATTGCCCCCAGCCTTTCCATACAGAAACCTGACGCCATAAGCGTACTCCTTCTCGAATTTCTCGGGTTCCATCTTCTTCGTGAATTCCGCACGCCAGAATTGCGTGCAATCTTCCATCGTGACGCCAATGCCCTTCAAAAATAGGATATACTGCACACGACCTTGGTTCTTCAGGTGGTGATTAACTCTTAATGCTTCGTGGAGCGTCCTCATGCACAATGGGTACGAAGTCCTTGATAACTGCAAGTTTCAAATTATTTCCTGTTACAGTGGCATTTCTTAATTATTATCATTTTTCTTCAATTTTTACCTCATCTAGGGACTCAATCGGAGTTGTCTCAGTTGACCACACGACACGTTGAATTTCAGCGAAATAATTGGGAAGTTCTCTGAGAAACTCGAAGATCCTGGAATCGCACTGGAGTCGGTAGAATTCCTGTGTCGCAGCCTGCAAATATTATGGAAATGAAGATTGGAATAACACAGTTGTACAAAATTCCGGCTTTTTTCGGCACAGGGATGAGAAGATTTTTGCGCGCTGATTACAAATCCGCCGGCAAAATTTCATAAAATGACCTAGTTTGTGAGGAAAAAATGGTAAAGTCCTCAAAATGACCCAACATGGCTTTTTTTATAATTTAATTAAAAAATAAGGCATGTGCACGTATGAAAAAATTCAATAGAAAAACTTGGCGAATTCGATAGAAAATTCTATTGGATTCTTCTGGAAATTTTATTGGGATTCTATTAAAATTCTAGGGAATTCTCGGTAAAATTCTATTTGTTTCTCATCTATGAGATGTTTGATAGGAGTCAAAAGGAGTCAAAAGTCAATAGATTTAGATTTTTCTATATGAATATTCTCTTGAAATTTTTTCTATAAAAATACTTGGGTATGAAGTTTTTTTCACCCGGATACTGTAACGCACAGAAAAACAAAATATAGCGGGTGACTTCAGAATATTGTCGCTATGCCATTCTTTCGCAAAATAAATGCAATTTTAATGAAAAAATGCAGAAGTCATTACGAATAAATTCCTGCTTTTAATTAAACCTACCCTACCCCATCTGCAACTATAATTTTTGGTCTTTTTGTTGCTTTTTTTTCAGCTCAATAGACACGGAAGTTATTTTTTACAGTTAATGATTGATTTCATCTCCATGATATTAATCAATATAAGAAAGGTCAGGGGATATTGGAAAAATCATTACGACGATGATTAAATTGTCACAGTGCGACGTTTCGCTAAATTATTTTAGCTTCATCAGGCTCTGAAAAACAAATTCGCAAACAAAAATTTATTTTCAAAAGTGATTTTTTACTTAAGGCCCAGGTGTACTATCTTTCGAACGTTATCTCGATGTTTTTTTTTTCATCTTTCGTCATCTGAAATTGTCAATTGAGTGCTACATCATGCAGAAGTTTTAAAAAATTATGAATGAATAATAGAAAAAAAGTAGAAGAAATTCTTAATTTTTTCAAAGAGAATTTTTCATTTATATTCAGAATAAGTTGAACAATAAGAAGTTGAGGAATGTATCTGATTTACGGTGACAAATGGCGGCCTGTCACCTATTATCATGCAGGAGGAAGACTGATTTCGTAAATTTTTTCCCACACTGCACAGAGACATTTATTACGGAAAAGACTCTTTGAAAAAAGTTGTAATATTTTGGAGAATTTTTTAATCACACTTTTATCACATAAAAATGGCAGATGACTACATACCACTGTTTTGAAAATTGAGATACCTAGCTGCCACTTCCCATGAGGAGTTAGTGTTTTATTATCCACCATGGAAAATTACAGCTAATAGATAATTTGCCACTGCGAATCAGATATTTGTAACTTCCATTTTTTTCAACTCATTCTGCATTTCAATTAAAAACGCGCTTTGAAAAAGTTCAGAATTTTTTCTATTTTTAAAAAATCATTCTATCATAATTTTTGGGAATTTCTACATGATGTACCACTCAATTGACAGTTTTGAATTACGAAAAATAAAAAAAAATCCAGATAACATTCGAGAGATAGTACACCTGGGCCTTAAATTTGGAAAACGACGATTTTAGGCCATTTTTAGGACTTCAACATTTTTTCCTTAGAACCTAGGTCATTTTATAAAATTTGTCCGGCGGATTTGAAATCAGCATGCTAAAATATTTCCAGTGGTGGCAGTCTCATCCCTGTACGAAAAAAATGCAGAAGTAGGTCTGTGTAATTAGAGGTGGGATATCCAGTGAACGTTTTTATGAATTGAATTGCTCACTTCAAACTCCCGCTTGAGGTGCTCCTTGAAATGACTTATGAAGAGTGATGCAAGCTCCGATTGGGGCGTAAATGCCATACCATTGTACACAAATACCCGCCTACTTCTGATCAAATCGGGGACTTTGTAGAATGGCACTTTGTAAAAGTCGCTGTTATCGATGCTCGATAGCTTCCCGGATGAGTACAGGTGATCGCGAAATTTATCTTTCTCATCTTCTGTCAGCTGAAAATGTGAAGAGAAAATAATGAGGGGAGGAATCGATGACGACAATCGAGGGGCGGTTTCAATTTTGATTGAATCAATTCCAGTCGTTTTGACGTGAAATTTGTATTTTTTTCTGAATGACGGTAAATTGAAGAAATATTTGTAGGGGAATAATCGTCTAAATGGATTTATATTCAATTTTTTACAGAATACGTTGAAAGGTTGTAGTCCGATTTGCTGTAACAATAATTCCATCATTTTCTTTTTGAATTGAGTATGACGTTCCACTCTGTATTCCATAATTTTAACATCAATTCAGTAAGATTCTTCAAATACTGGGTAAAGATTTTTTCAAATCAATTGAAGATGAATGGAGTGACTGTATTCATTCCATCATACTCAATTTTTAATTCAGTAGCGAAGTGGTAAAGCGGTTTAACTTGATTTTGACAATTGGCCAGATTTTAGTGAATATGTCGGAATCTAAGGGAGATAGCTAAATTTTTGTCAAGACCTTCCTTGTAGCACTCAATTTGCTCTAGAAAAAAGGTTATTACGAAAATTTCATTATCTTCTTTAGATTCGGAGATATTCTTCAAAAACTCAACTAAGAGGTAAGTCGACTTAAACCGTTTTACCACTTCGTTACTGAATTAAATCTATGACGAATAAGTACATTCCTCGTAAGAAATATTTACATAAGTGTCTGTAAAAGAATATTTTTAAATAATTAAATCCGAGGAATGAAATAAGCCGGTTTCTTCCCGTAATTTGGCGAGGAAAATCGAAACGGTGCAGATATAACGAATTTTTTTTTTCCAAATTGGCCCCAATATCTCTGCGGGGTTTCAAACTATCAAATAGCCCATTAGCACACTCAAAGAAAATGAAAAACCCTTCAAAACAAGACGTCATACACAGCATTATCTTCAGTTTGAGTGGGTTTATACAAGAAAACGTTTTTTTTATCTCAATCGTTAATTACTCAAAAAGCTAATTTTTTTTAAATCTGAAATTTTCACCAAAAATCGACAATAAAATGACAAGCATTTGGGCGCCAATTAGAGTTTGTCTTCTGTCGTACTTTGGCGGTTATTAATTTTTTCAGTGATTCACGTATTGAAAATGAACGAAAATAGTTATTATTCATGCAACTATCGCCTTTAGGGGGCGTCCATTAATCACGTGACACTTTTTTGGGGGG
>NW_021680371.1:1398353-1398735 GCF_001412515.2 Diachasma alloeum | reverse complement strand
CGTGTTGAACAATGTTTTAACAATCCTTGGATTGATGACGACTCATGAATTCAGAGTCTCTTCTGTACGAAACGTGCTAATATAGAGAAGACTTTTCCTAAAGAGACACGATAGAAAAGGCTATTTCCAAAGAGGAACTATTTGCAGAGTGATCGATATCAAATATCGAAACATTATATACTATTGAAATTAATATACTTAAGAGATGAAACTATGACTCATATCCTTTAACGATTTGTTTCTGGAATAAAATTATTTTTCGTTCATTAGACGTGTATAAAAGAGTTGTCTTTTTAACAAAAAAAATTGTTTTTTTTCAAAGGCAATCATTTTTCATACTGAGCTTTGAAAAAAAACACGTAATAACATGTCCGGGGGGGGG
>NW_021680371.1:1367880-1398328 GCF_001412515.2 Diachasma alloeum | reverse complement strand
GGGGGGAGAGGGTCACAAATGAGCCAAAATTGGACCACGTGATTTATGGATGCCCCCTTACCATAAACAGTTGGTATAACACAAAAAATCCAAAACTTGAATTTCAACGATTACAATGTTTCCAATTGGAAGCAAAATATTAAAAATGTTCTCAGATCTTACAATCTCATACTGGAAATTATTGATAGCAAACAGTTGAGTCATTCCCTCTTTATTCAGCGAAGACAGCCTGAGTTTCATGTACTCAGCCTCCATAGTAATGAACCACCGCTTGAACTCAGGAGTTTGTGAGTAGGCAACCCTAGCAATCATGTGAGAAATAGCATCCCTTCGTCTCGCCTCCAGCTCCACATCAGTGTGTGAAGCACAGCCAGCGCCATTCAACAACTTCGTCGCATGATGATAACCATCCTTTCTCAGAGCAGCTGTCAGTGCAGCCTTGCGCTCTTCAACAGTCTTGACGTCTGTCCTGTTCATGATCAACTCGATCATCTTGAGGATCTCCCTTCTTTCCATCCCCAGCTCTTTGAATTCGGTGAAGTTGACGAGACCCACGGGTACGTAATGGTACAGTTGAACATCGTGGGGGTAAGCTTCCTTCAGACTTTCATTCGCAACATTTACTGTATATTTTTTTCGTTTTATGTACTCCATTCTGGTCGATTACTCTCCAATCATTCAATTTAATCACTTGCGCTAATTATTAAATGTACGTTTGATAGGAATATTCTGCAATTAATCAACAATGATAGTTTCATGTGTGAACAATTCCATGATAGTTTCATGTGTGAACAATTTCCCATAGGAAATCCTATGGAGAATTCAAACATTTCCTATAGGATTTTTCAGATAGGATTTGCTATAGGATATCCTATAAGATTTTTGGAAGCTGTGTGAACTTGGAGTCGAAGTTTGATAAATCGATTGTCTTTCTTATAGTATCGATTGTACTCAGTGAGTACCTGAATGTACTACATTCATTTTCATTTGTACCCCGCACCCCTAGACGTAAGAGGTGCGGGAAAAATCGTGCAGCGTCGGAAATGAAGGTACGGAAAAAATTTTCATGAGCAAGGATTCAGCATGGATAGTACTTGTATATACTATATTTTTCCATTTCATTTATCAACCCCTTCAATACTTTACCCGCTTCTAAAATCTTAAATGTATGAAGGACGTCAGGAAAACATACAGATAGCTTCTAAATCGTTAGTACCCGTTTGTACCAACGAAAATTATTCATNACTCAGCGGTTTTATTGGTGGACGGCTCAGAATTGCGTGTTTCCACTTCCTACACCCTATACCAGATAAATTAAATTAATTTTTTAAAATGAATTAAATTAATTTTTTTTTGCGATTTCGTTTTTCGCGATTATCTCGCAAACTATGAGAGATACAGCCTTAAAACCTATTCCATTCGATTCCTGAGGAAATTTGGGTTCCGTATAGGCAGATGGACGGCTCAGAATTACGTTTTTCCACATCCTACACCTTATAAGAGATAAATTAAATTTTTTTTTTTTGGCGATTTCGTTTTTCGCGATTATCTCGCAAACTATGAGAGATACAGCCTTAAAACCTATTCCATTCGATTCCTGAGGAAATTTGGGTTCCGTATAGGCAGATGGACGGCTCAGAATTACGTTTTTCCACATCCTACACCTTATAAGAGATAAATTAAATTTTTTTTTTTTGGCGATTTCGTTTTTCGCGATTATCTCGCAAACTATGAGAGATACAGCCTTAAAACCTATTCCATTCGATTCCTGAGGAAATTTGGGTTCCGTATAGGCAGATGGACGGCTCAGAATTACGTTTTTCCACATCCTACACCTTATAAGAGATAAATTAAATTTTTTTTTTTTGGCGATTTCGTTTTTCGCGATTATCTCGCAAACTATGAGAGATACAGCCTTAAAACCTATTCCATTCGATTCCTGAGGAAATTTGGGTTCCGTATAGGCAGATGGACGGCTCAGAATTACGTTTTTCCACATCCTACACCTTATAAGAGATAAATTAAATTTTTTTTTTTTGGCGATTTCGTTTTTCGCGATTATCTCGCAAACTATGAGAGATACAGCCTTAAAACCTATTCCATTCGATTCCTGAGGAAATTTGGGTTCCGTATAGGCAGATGGACGGCTCAGAATTACGTTTTTCCACATCCTACACCTTATAAGAGATAAATTAAATTTTTTTTTTTTGGCGATTTCGTTTTTCGCGATTATCTCGCAAACTATGAGAGATACAGCCTTAAAACCTATTCCATTCGATTCCTGAGGAAATTTGGGTTCCGTATAGGCAGATGGACGGCTCAGAATTACGTTTTTCCACATCCTACACCTTATAAGAGATAAATTAAATTTTTTTTTTTTGGCGATTTCGTTTTTCGCGATTATCTCGCAAACTATGAGAGATACAGCCTTAAAACCTATTCCATTCGATTCCTGAGGAAATTTGGGTTCCGTATAGGCAGATGGACGGCTCAGAATTACGTTTTTCCACATCCTACACCTTATAAGAGATAAATTAAATTTTTTTTTTTTGGCGATTTCGTTTTTCGCGATTATCTCGCAAACTATGAGAGATACAGCCTTAAAACCTATTCCATTCGATTCCTGAGGAAATTTGGGTTCCGTATAGGCAGATGGACGGCTCAGAATTACGTTTTTCCACATCCTACACCTTATAAGAGATAAATTAAATTTTTTTTTTTTGGCGATTTCGTTTTTCGCGATTATCTCGCAAACTATGAGAGATACAGCCTTAAAACCTATTCCATTCGATTCCTGAGGAAATTTGGGTTCCGTATAGGCAGATGGACGGCTCAGAATTACGTTTTTCCACATCCTACACCTTATAAGAGATAAATTAAATTTTTTTTTTTTGGCGATTTCGTTTTTCGCGATTATCTCGCAAACTATGAGAGATACAGCCTTAAAACCTATTCCATTCGATTCCTGAGGAAATTTGGGTTCCGTATAGGCAGATGGACGGCTCAGAATTACGTTTTTCCACATCCTACACCTTATAAGAGATAAATTAAATTTTTTTTTTTTGGCGATTTCGTTTTTCGCGATTATCTCGCAAACTATGAGAGATACAGCCTTAAAACCTATTCCATTCGATTCCTGAGGAAATTTGGGTTCCGTATAGGCAGATGGACGGCTCAGAATTACGTTTTTCCACATCCTACACCTTATAAGAGATAAATTAAATTTTTTTTTTTTGGCGATTTCGTTTTTCGCGATTATCTCGCAAACTATGAGAGATACAGCCTTAAAACCTATTCCATTCGATTCCTGAGGAAATTTGGGTTCCGTATAGGCAGATGGACGGCTCAGAATTACGTTTTTCCACATCCTACACCTTATAAGAGATAAATTAAATTTTTTTTTTTTGGCGATTTCGTTTTTCGCGATTATCTCGCAAACTATGAGAGATACAGCCTTAAAACCTATTCCATTCGATTCCTGAGGAAATTTGGGTTCCGTATAGGCAGATGGACGGCTCAGAATTACGTTTTTCCACATCCTACACCTTATAAGAGATAAATTAAATTTTTTTTTTTTGGCGATTTCGTTTTTCGCGATTATCTCGCAAACTATGAGAGATACAGCCTTAAAACCTATTCCATTCGATTCCTGAGGAAATTTGGGTTCCGTATAGGCAGATGGACGGCTCAGAATTACGTTTTTCCACATCCTACACCTTATAAGAGATAAATTAAATTTTTTTTTTTTGGCGATTTCGTTTTTCGCGATTATCTCGCAAACTATGAGAGATACAGCCTTAAAACCTATTCCATTCGATTCCTGAGGAAATTTGGGTTCCGTATAGGCAGATGGACGGCTCAGAATTACGTTTTTCCACATCCTACACCTTATAAGAGATAAATTAAATTTTTTTTTTTTGGCGATTTCGTTTTTCGCGATTATCTCGCAAACTATGAGAGATACAGCCTTAAAACCTATTCCATTCGATTCCTGAGGAAATTTGGGTTCCGTATAGGCAGATGGACGGCTCAGAATTACGTTTTTCCACATCCTACACCCTATAAGAGATAAATTAAATTAATTTTTTTTTTGCCATTTCGGTTTTTCGCGTTTATCTCGGAAACTATGGGAGATAGAGCCTTAAGACCTATTCCATTCGATTCCTGAGAAAATTTGGGTTCCGTATAGGCAGATGGACGGCTCAGAATTCCGTTTTTCTACTTCCTACACCCTATAAAAATAAATTAAATTAATTTTTTTTTACCATTTCGTTTTTCGCGTTTATCTCGGAAACTATGAGAAATAGAGCCTTAAAACCAATTTTGGGTTTCCTATAGGAAGATGGACGGCTCAGAATTCCGTTTTTCTACTTCCTACACCCTATAAAAATAAATTAAATTAATTTTTTTTTACCATTTCGTTTTTCGCGTTTATCTCGGAAACTATGAGAGATAGAGCCTTAAAGCCTATTCCATTCGATTCCTGAGAAAATTTGGGTTCCCTACAGGCAGATGGACGGTTCAGAATTCCGTTTTTCTACTTCCTACACCCTATAAAAATAAATTAAATTAATTTTTTTTTACCATTTCGTTTTTCGCGATTATCTCGGAAACTATGAGAGATAGAGCCTTAAAACCAATTCCATTCGATTCCTGAGGAAATTTGGGTTCCGTATAGGCAGATGGATGGGTCAGAATTGCGTTTTTGTCCACATCCTACACCCTATAAGAGATAAATTAAATTTTTTTATTGGCGATTTCGTTTTTCGCGATTATCTCGGAAACTATGAGAGATAGAGCCTTAAAACCTATTCCATTCGATTCCTGAGGAAATTTGGGTTCCCTATAGGCAGATGGACGGCTCAGAATTGCGTTTTTCCACTTCCTACACCCTATACCAGATAAATTAAATTAATTTTTTTTGGCGATTTCGTTTTTCGCGATTATCTCGGAAAAATTCAGAAAAACGTTTGTATCATTTTTCTGAATAATCTACGACTGTTTTTGAAGCTCTCAATGGTTTGTACTTGGTCTCATTATCATGTACAGTAAATTGTTCCGTTTGTACTGCGATGGGAGTGGAAATACGGAAGATGAGACGTACCCACATCAAAACTTCACGAACTACATATGGAATCCATTACGATGATTTTACGGTTGATAAAAATGGAATCAGGTGATTTGATTAGAATAATAATAATAATAATAATAATGAATAATTTTCGTTGGTACAAACGAGTACTAACGATTTAGAAGCTATCTGTATGTTTTCCTGACGTCCTTCATACATTTAAGATTTTAGAAGCGGGTAAAGTATTGAAGGGGTTGATAAATGAAATGGAAAAATATAGTACATACAAGTACTATCCATGCTGAATCCTTGCTCATGAAATTTTTTTCCGTACCTTCATTTCCGATGCTGCACGATTTTTTCCGCACCCCTTACGTCTAGGGATGCGGGGTACATACGAAAATGAATGTGGTACGTTCAGGTACTCACTGAGTACAATCGATACTATAAGAAAAAAAATCGATTTATCAAACTTCGACTCCAAGTTCACACAGCTGATTTTCGATAGGATTTCCTATAAAATTTAGGGTCATGAGGGTCAGAATGAGGATCATATGGACGTCATATGGGGATCATTTGGGAGTCATATGGGCGTCTATAAGAGTCATATGTGGGTCATATAAAAGCCATATGAGGGTCACATAGGGACATATGGGGGTGACCCTAATACGATTCCCATATGACCCTCATATTGTCATCCAATGACCCCTATATGACCCCCATATTACAGTTAAAGATGTACTGCACCCTTTCGGCCAAAATTCTCTTTTTTGTTCTTTTTTTTGGCAAATTATTGATCGGATTGACGCGAAATAATATACCGTTTTTGCGTTTTATCATCATTGGCTGACTCACGAAGTTTTATGGTAGTGGAATCATTTTCCTGCAATTCGTCTAGTTTTGTGAATTTCCGAAAAGCTTTAGAAAAAACGCAGGAAAATGATTGCACGATCATGAAATTTCGTGAGTCATTAAGTAATGATGTAACTCAAAAACGGTATATTTTTTCACATCAATCCGATCAATAATTCACCAGAAAAATTGAAAAAACGTGAATTTTAGCGACAAGGGTGTGATAGATCCTTAAGGGGTCTCCTCAGTAGGGCAAAACGGCGATTGGCGCGCGGGTGAGTGGAGCGTAAAATGGTTAAGTTAGTGAGGTTATTTTCGAGAGAGACGAAACATCAAACATGGCGTGCGTTGGATAGTGACAGACATCACGCCAATTATTTTTATCGTTAATTTAATCAACAAATTACTGGCAAAACTCGATGAGACTTCATTCCCTTATTTTTGAGAGTTTAATATAAATAAATATCGCTTCCTTTGTTGGCTAGCACATTGTCAACAGGGTGAGGGGTAAGGGACAAAATTTCGTTCTTAAAGCCCGTGTATAAGCAGAAATTCGAATGATTAATTGAAAACGAATGAAACGATAAAATTACTCAGAGTTTTTTTTATAATTTTCCTTTTACCATTTTTGATTATTATATTACATATTCAATTCGCTAGCACATTGTCGTTTTGTGGCGAAAATTACTGAGGAGACCCCTTAAATGATTCCCGCACGACACTTTTGACTCTCACACCCCTAAGTTTGATAAGAAATCCTGTTGAAAATCTCATATCAAATCCTGTAGAAAATCCTATAAAAACTACAATAGGAAAAATCTGATAAAGAATCCTATAGGAAATCCTATCTGGAAAATCCTGTACGATATGTTCGAATTCTCCATAGGATTTCCTATAGGATATGCTATAGAAAATCTTATAGAATTTTTTCATACATGTTGTCATTACATTAATGACCCAGCTCCTCATTTACAACTCCCAAAACTATCCTGACGGCACAATTTAATGAGTAGTTCAACTGGAAATTCACCCATTCACTTCATTAAAATTCATAGAATCTTGTGAAACTGAGAGTAAGACTGGATATTTGTTTGGATGTTTTTCTCAGTACCTCATTTAGAACTCCCAAAACTATCCTGATGGCACAATTTAATAAGTAGTTTAACTGGAAATTCACCCATTCACTTCATTAAAACTACTAGAATCTTGCGAAACTATAAGAGTAAGAACGGATATTTGTTTGGATTTTTTCACAACAAATCACTCGGGAAAATAACAAAACCACACTTTCCGCTCGGCTCCATTTTTCTCTACATGTGTTGGGTGCTTATTTTACCGCCAAATTTCCACCATTTTGTCAACTGGAGCGACGCAAAGTGGAATTATTGAGAACCTCGAACCAGGAGCCCTTCATTATCGAGTGACAATAACCAGTTTAAAAAGAATAGATGGGAAAATTAGTGCACATTCTGGTTAATTATGCAATTAACATGAAAAAGCGTGTAAATGACGTTTTTGACGTGTGAAAAAAAATCAGAGGAAAACTTTATTAAAAAATTTATTAAAAACTTAACTTTTAACTTTGACTAATTGTTTTAACTTTTTAAAAAAATTTATAGTTTTTCTATAAAAATTGTGTAGAATAATAAAATTGTTTAGAAAATGTCTATGGGAGATTCTATTAATTTTTCGCCAATTGTATTAAAAAATTGGACAGAATCAGAAATGTTGAATATAAATTGTATAGAGGAAATCGGTAAATATGGTCAACTTTCTATACAACTTATTCTATTGGGATTGTTCCTGTACGAATTCGTCGGCCTAAATGTCCAAGTTTTGTTGAGACAAAAATGAAAATAAAATGAAAAAAAAACATGAAAAAATTGTGCTGAGGAATTTCTATAGATTATTTCATTCCCTCGGATTTGAGCCAATCAAAGTGCAGTATTCAAGGCCTACAGACTGTTTTATTTCGGAAATTTCCGTAAACGATTTTTTTAATTTATTTATTTTCATTCTTATTCATTTAATGTTTAGAAATCTTACATATGAGTTATTTACACTGTCGGTGGGGATGTCTTAGACTATGGTATTTACATTTTTGTTCATCGTTAACGCTGTATAAATTATTTTGTAATATTAAATCATAATACTGCAGTTTTTCAAGAACAGGTCTCATATTTTGAGTTTTTTTAGTTTTATCGCTTCCAAAAACGAAAGGATCTACCGAGTTAGTATTACACTCGTTCAATTTTTCGATAAGTGTAATTCTTTTCTAATTGGATTCGGGGCATACAAAATAGTTGAGTCTGCTCGTAGTTGAGTTTTCGAGGAATATCTCCGAATCTCGAGGAGATAACGAATTTTTCGTGAAGACCTTTTTTGTAGCACTCAATTTTCTCTATAAAAAAGTTTATGACAAAAACTTTGCTACCTCCCTCAGATTCCGAGATATTCATTGAAAATCGGCCAATAGTACTGAATGCCAGAATCAACCGAAAAATTAAAATTTGAAAATTCGTCGATAAAAATTGAGTTTTCACATTTTTTACCGGAAATTTATTATAATTATTGTGAATCTGAATCTTCCTCCTTCTGTGTAGACTCTTCAACGCAACTCTTGGAGATTACCGGGTCGTAGGGGTACCGATACGCCTTGAAAGTCCCCAGTTTCCTTCCATCGATGTAATTGAATGACATGAAACATTGTTCACAGAAGTAGCAGGGGTCGTGAGGCACTCGGTCACTCTCCGTCACTATCCAGTGGACTGGGCGAGCATTGCAGAGCATGCAGAGGTGAAACCTCGTGGGTTTCACTCGTTCAATCTTAGGGTAGTGGGAAATATCAAGATCATCATCTGGATGTACCAATCTGCGGTAAAAATAATATTGCTCGTTAATTTGGTAATTATTTCGCTAAAAATGTTTCTTCACTTTCACAAAAACGATTTTTTTTCATGTTCGAAGAAAATTCTATAATTTTCAGACTGATGGGTAAACATAAATAAATAAATAACACCGTTAACCGACAGAGTGAATGAATGAAACTCAATTCATCAAGATATCTTTACTGATTTCGAAATTGTCCCATTATTGAGTGGCTATAGAGGAAAAGGTCAAGAGAACTTTCTGCAAAGACTGTAATTTCCCACAACAAAGGCGGATTTTTTTGCCTTAAACTCATTTATTAACCAGATAATTAAACAATTTCAATTGCTGAATTTCTCAAAGTTACCAATTATCCCGGTCATTACACTGAGAAAAAAAATTATTTTTGCCAAATATTCATTTACTTGAGAGAAGTATTTATTTTTAAAAAATCGTATCTCTCCAATCGAGTCATTCTCAGGCGAGCCTGATTAGGTTTCAATTATGAAAATCATATTGCTCTAGAGGATGACTATGTCCCACACGACCTTGGATGAACTCCTGTAATGATTTTTCATTCTTCCTAAATTCCTTATTTCCTAGAGGGAAGGATTTCGATCAATTTTTTAATGTTGATAATTATTGAAGGAGTTAGCTCAAAGTCATAACTAACATGATCATCTTCTAGAGCAATATAATTGACATAATTGAAACCTAATGAGGATTGCCTGAGATTGACGCCAATGGAGAAATACAGTAGTGAAAAAAAAATACTTCTCTCAAGTAAATGGATATTTGGCAAAAATAATTTTTTTTCTCGGTGTAAGTCGATTGCAGAATCGATAATATATTTCCCTCATGTTGTACATCTCGATAATCTTATAGTAGTTGGCAATATTCCTATACCTGGCATCACTGAAGACAATCAGATGCTCACAGGTGCCCTGGTGTTGATAGACCCAGGGATATCCAAACCTCACGGCGAGTGAGTCCACTCGTGTGTCCTCCATCCTCGCTATTCCGAATTTCCCCATCCCCTTGGCTTCCGCCCACTTTCTTATCACAGCACTGTTATCCATGTTCGTCTCGTTCCTCATGTCATTGTAGAATATTTCTTCAATGAAAAAGAATCCCGACTTGTAAATGTCCTGAAATGCACGGAAAAAAAAACAATTAATTCTTGTTCTGCATTCAATTCACTAGAATCGTTTCGAAAAATGAGAAAATTCTTCTAAAAAATTAAATTTAATCAACAAAAATTTAAAATGAGTGGAAAATACTAAGTAATCATTCAAATTAATTATTACATTGATACAATTGATTTGAATAATTGAAAAGACAAAAAAAAATTCTAGAAAAAGAATCACTGGAAATAATGAAATAGGCTGTAATCATCAGCGATTATTCATTACCCTGTTGGCAACTCCTCTGTCCCCGCCACGAGGATCTTCACTGATCTCCTCAGCAATCGTAAGATCCGAGATACAATTAATTTTATCTCGTAATTTGTCCAATGTCTGATTCCCCAACATCACAATTAACGAAGATAATCTGAGCTTTGCCTCGCAAGAAGAATCAGATGAGTAGGGCTTATAAACCCGAATGGATACGAAAATATCCTGCCCTGGTACTGCTCCCTCTTTAATTTTATCTGATGTTTCATACCTCTGAAATAAAAAATACATCATAAAAATCATGTTTTGAGTGAATTCAGGCTCGATTGTCTCATTGGAGAAAATCACACAAATAATTTCACGATTTTTCTTACTATCTATTTTCTTATTGTCAACCTATAACTATATTTCCACTCGGTTTTCTAATGTCTATACTACTTTGGAAATACCTGGCTGAAGGCCCTCGGTCGATAGCCAGTTGCAAGTCCTCGGACTTGCAACGAATTCCGTTGAAAATAAAAATAAATAATTTCACGATTGGAAGCAAATCCTAAAGTAATTCTTCATCATTTCTAGCGAACGAGTCATTTTAAAACGAGACAATGACAGAAAAGCCATTACCCCCAAACGTTTTCTTTAATTACCCTCAGGATGAGTCGATATCCCAGAGAAACAGAATAATTTCTAGTTTCCAAAAAAAAATCTCTGAATTTCAGTATAAACCCTGGGAATAAGTGAAATTGACACTTATTTTCAGAAGAATTCGAATAAATCTAGTGTAATTGGACATTCTCTCTCGTTTTTATAATATACAATAGAAAATATTCGTTCTACAAATCAAAACTTTTGGGTTCCTAGAATCAAAACCTCCTTGATAGACCAAAACCCAGAGTTAAGGGTGCCAAGTGAATTTGGCGATGACCTTGAAAATTGACACTCACCAACAAAGTTATAATTTTTTAAATTAATAGTATTAGACAGATGGTGAACATTGGTGACAATTTTAAAATTTTAGAACTTATAGATATCGAGAAATTAAATAAACAAAATCAGTCTTATACACGGCCTCTTATGGAGTTTTGATTAAATTGAACGTTTCAACCCCCTAGGAACTCAAGAGAAATATATTTTTCTATTTGCTAATTTATTAGCAATAATTACTATACTTATTCATAACAAAAATGTCATTGTCCATTCGTTTCTCTGCGTAACTATTGAGATCAAATGAAAGTTGATGATTACCACTTACAATTGGTATTTCCCGCTGATATTTAATATAGCCCTCGTTCTTCTTCCCCTCCCGGCTTTTGTATTTTTTCATCAACTCCCGGAGAGTCTCCAGTTCCGTGTCCTCTGGAATGTTGGCAGCTTTCTCAGCAGCATCCTTCTCGCTCTTCGAGGGCACTGGCTCTCCTGCGAAGCCTAAGTGATCTATACTGCAACAAACATCAATAATAATCTTTGACGAATGAAAAAAAGCCTCAAGCGATGATCGAACTAACTTTTACATTGAATCCCTCATTCAAGGAGGAATAAGCGTGACAGACTTGCGAGATATCGATAGTTATCGACTTTAAGTGTATGTTCTTTTTAGAATAGGACCCCATGGTTTGTCAGACCGCTATTTCGTCTGGATCGCATTTGCCGTTTGTTTGAGCGAATGAATCAATGCTTTTTGTAGCTGATGCTTCAAATGAGGACTAAAAGTGGGAAAGGTCAAATAAGGAAGGGTTAAATGATAGAAGGGTTGAACAGAGGGCGCAAAACATATGAGTGTAATCTTTTACTAATTTTATTTCATTTTTCTTCGCACTCAAATATTTGTTATGAACATTTTTTCACATAAACCTTGACTGTTAATCTGCAATTATACAACTAACAAAAAATGGCATTCGTTATGAATAATTGGTGCTAATTACCATCAATATTAAATTAACATTGAATCACATGAACACAGTTCCTAATAGAGATAATTTCATACGGTACAGAAGAAGTGTACACGCACGAAAAAATTTAATAGGAAAACCTATCGAATTCGTTAGAAAAGTCTATTAAATTTCTATTAAACTTTCTATTAGTTTTTGGCTGATTCTATTGACATGTTCAATAGAAAAATTAACAGAATTCGATTTTTCTACATAACTTAGTCTTTTCATATATTTTCTACAGAATTTGCTCGACTCAAATTTTCTAAGTTTTTTGCTTTCTATTTTTCTTTTCTTCTCATCAAGAAAATCAAACGAAAAAACTTGGAAAATTTGAGCCGAGGAAATTCTATAGAAAATATCTCAATAGAATAAGTTATATAGAAAAATTGAATTCTATTGACTTTTTCTACTAAATATTTTCTATTGAACATTTCAATAGAACGGCCAAAAACTAATAGAACGGTTCAATAGAAATTCAATAGAATTTTGTAACGAATTCGATAGGTTTTTCTATTAAATTTTTTCGGCAGTATATTCTAGGCTGAAGGCCCTCGGGCAATGAGTATTTGTAAGAAGTATGTTTCTTGTAATAAATAACGTTAAAAGTTAAAGTTAAAAGTTGGTGCTAATTATTTTTTTATCGATTCCCTCAGTGAATAAATTAGAAGAAATATTTGTGATTTCATGGATTTATCGAGGCGAAAAAAATTGAGAACATTCTGTATCGATTGGAACGATGAAATAGAAAGCTACTGGGAGTTTGAAATTTTTTTCTTACATTTATCAATAGTTACAGACTGAAAGTTTTGATAGCAGTCCCACAGACCGGGAGTTCGGTGTAAAGGTTAATATGCCTTCGCTAACCTGCAGGTTTCCTTCAGCAATCCGAGCTGTTTCTTTTCGAAGAAGATCTCGTTCAAGTTCCCGTACTCCACAGGTGTCAATAGCTTGCTGAAATCCTCGAAGTATTGCTTGATATTAATTTTCTCGGTGGAATTGGTGACAGCTCCATGCAGTCGCTCCATTATCCTCTTTGCTTCTTCGTAAACACTGCAGCTTAAATACGAATAGTCAATACTGACAGAAGTATCGATATCTTGAATCGATAAAAATCGTTCCATGCAGAATCGCGCCAAAAATATCGATATTCAAAACACTGATGCAAACAATTGTTTGAAAAATGTAAATATGATATTTTTGTCATTCCGGCCGTAAAGCAGCGTTTCACGGACGTAGAATAGTATATTTCGTTTTTAGGCCGAAAATAAACTATTTCAACACTAGGCCGCGAGGAACTTTTCTGGCGAATATGAGGCGGGAAAGTTGTTCACGGTCGTGTATCGAACAGTATTTAAAATATACTACTGTTCGAACAGTATTTAAAATGATCTACTCTTCGATACACGGCCGTAAAGAACTTTTACCTTTACTTTTCCGCCTTTTTATGAGGCGGAAAAGTTGTTTACGGCCGTGTAACGAACAGTATTTCTTTCTAAATACTGTTCGTCATACGGTCGGAATTAGTTATTTTCATCACAAGGTCCACAAAGTATTTTCTGACGAATGTGGCTTTGTATGGTATTTTTGTCATTCCGGCCGTAAAGCAGCGTTTCACGGACGTAGAATAGTATATTTCGTTTTTAGGCCGAAAATAAACTATTTCAACACTAGGCCGCGAGGAACTTTTCTGGCGAATATGAGGCGGGAAAGTTGTTCACGGTCATGTATCGAACAGTATTTAAAATAAACTACTGTTCGAACAGTATTTAAAATGATCTACTCTTCGACACACGGCCTTAAAGAACTTTTACCTTTACTTTTACTTTTCCGCCTTTTTATGAGGCGGAAAAGTTGTTTACGGCCGTGTAACGAACAGTATTTCTTTCTAAATACTGTTCGTCATACGGTCGGAATTAGTTATTTTCATCACAAGGTCCACAAAGTATTTTCTGACGAATGTGGCTTTGTATGGTATTTTTGTCATTCCGGCCGTAAAGCAGCGTTTCACGGACGTAGAATAGTATATTTCGTTTTTAGGCCGAAAATAAACTATTTCAACACTAGGCCGGGAGGAACTTTTCTGGCGAATATGAGGCGGGAAAGTTGTTCACGGTCATGTATCGAACAGTATTTAAAATAAACTACTGTTCGAACAGTATTTAAAATGATCTACTCTTCGACACACGGCCGTAAAGAACTTTTACCTTTACTTTTCCGCCTTTTTATGAGGCGGAAAAGTTGTTTACGGCCGTGTAACGAACAGTATTTCTTTCTAAATACTGTTCGTCATACGGTCGGAATTAGTTATTTTCATCACAAGGTCCACAAAGTATTTTCTGACGAATGTGGCTTTGTATGGTATTTTTGTCATTCCGGCCGTAAAGCAGCGTTTCACGGACGTAGAATAGTATATTTCGTTTTTAGGCCGAAAATAAACTATTTCAACACTAGGCCGCGAGGAACTTTTCTGGCGAATATGAGGCGGGAAAGTTGTTCACGGTCATGTATCGAACAGTATTTAAAATAAACTACTGTTCGAACAGTATTTAAAATGATCTACTCTTCGACACACGGCCTTAAAGAACTTTTACCTTTACTTTTACTTTTCCGCCTTTTTATGAGGCGGAAAAGTTGTTTACGGCCGTGTAACGAACAGTATTTCTTTCTAAATACTGTTCGTCATACGGTCGGAATTAGTTATTTTCATCACAAGGTCCACAAAGTATTTTCTGACGAATGTGGCTTTGCCTATAATCACATTCGTCAGAAAATACTTTTGGACCGTGTGATGAATGCAATTTTTCGTCAGAAGGCCCGTAAACCGCGATCAATCCGAGCGAAGCGAGGTTAGAATCGCGGTTTACCGGGTCTTCTCACGAAAAGTATATTTCGTCATTACGCCGAAAAAACTTTTCTGGAGAATATGAGTTTCGAATCATATGAGCTAGAAATTTTTTTTCAGGCCATATGACGAACAATATTTTTTGTCATAACGGCTGTAAGCAATTTAATTAACAAATTTGATGATTAAAAATAGTTGAATATATCGTGCGGTCTGTACCAAACTCTCAGTTTATCGAGAAAGTGCTGTGTCCATTATGCCTTTTGAATGGTGCGCGGGTGTTTCTGCGCACTTCCAAGCTCTTCTGTCTCTTTCTGCCAAACATGGCGCTAGACCTCACTGTCAAGGTACACCCTGTGGTGTTATTTCAGATTGTAGATGCTTACGAGCGACGTAATTCAGACTCCCAGAGAGTCATAGGAACACTTTTGGGTAAGTCCTTCCAGAAATAAATAAATCAACATGTTCCACCGCATGGAAATCCCTTTTTTGCCCAAACATGTGTTCGCCTAACCTCAAAATAATCCTTATGATGATGCCGCAGGTACCGCTGAGAAGGGCATCGTGGAGGTGACGAACTGCTTCTGCGTGCCCCACAAGGAGTACGATGACCAGGTCGAGGCTGAGCTCAGTTATGCCATGGATCTCTATGATCTGAATCATAGGGTCAATGCGCAGGAGAATATCGTGGGGTGGTGGGCAACTGGTAAAGAGGTTACCACGCATTCGTCAGTCATCCACGAGTATTATGCCAGGGAGTGCAATAATCCAGTGCATTTGACTGTTGATACGACTCTTCTCAATACAACGAGAATGGGAATCAAGGCTTACGTTTGCGTACAGCTGGGTGTACCCAATGGCAAGCAGGGATGCATGTTCACTCCGACTAAAGTTCAGGTAGAATCTTCTTGTTATTGATTTCAGTAACGAAGCGGTAAACCTGAATAGTCCAAGTCGATTTAGACTATTGGCCAGTTTTTAATGAATACCTCGGAACCAAAGGGAGATAGCAAATTTTTTGTAATAACCTTTTTTGTAGGGCGAATTGAGAGCTACAAAAAAGGTTACAATAAAAATTTTGCTATTTCTCTTAGATTCGGAGATATTCCTCGAAAACAGCGATGAGCCAAGTCGACTTAAACCGGTTTACTGCTTCACTACTGATTTCCGTATTCAAGATTGTGAAAAATTAGAGAAACAAATAATCGCTTTGATTATTTGATTTTTATAATAATTTTTTACGTGAAAATAGGGTAACCAGACTAATAGATAGACGGTTAAGGACAATTTGAAGCCCATCAAGAGATAAACAAATGATAAATTATCTAAATATGACAACGATGGGTTCTACACCTGAAAAAATAGATGAATTATGGGAAAATAATGATTTGAAGTGGCAACAATTGAGGAATAAATGATAAAATGATAAAAAAATGGAATACAGCCTGAACATTCAATAGACGATAGACGACTGACCAGACGGTCATATTTAATGGTTATTCAAATTCATGTTATTAGCTTATTTTTGCTTCTGAATGAAAGCATTGTAGTCGTTCAAATTTAATTTTCGGATTTTTCGTGTTATATCGGCCCATTATCATCCAAAAAGTCCGAAAATGCAATTTTTAGACCGTGTTCGTACGTATGTGTGTGGTAAAGTTTTTCGTCAATTGTTCGCTAATGAATGAATGGAATTGAATCTTTTTTTTCAAATGTAGGTATTGTTGAGCTCTATCGGTCGCTATTAATTGAAATTTAATTCATCAATTAGTTTTTCGAAAATCGGTTGTCGCATGATAATTGAAAAAAAAATTCTGAATTGATTGGATGATGGCTTAAAAAATTTGTTTGGATTTCCCTTTGACCGGGTTCGAAAATGAAGTCGATAGCAATAATCGTTATTTTGATTTATTCGAAAATTGTCAAAACTTTTGTATTTTTTGAAAATTAGAATTCCGGGAATATTTTTGAATACCATGCTTCAATTGAATTCAATCATAGCTTAAAATGCTCGTTTTAATGCCGTTAAGCCAAAGTTGAAAGATGATTACGATAGCTATATTGATTGATTTGGTTTTTACGATGAGCGTTGAAAATTTCGAATTTTTCATGAATTTTTTTGAAAGTGAGCTTTCTGACGATTTCTCCAAATGTAATGTTTCAAATTACACATTAAACTGTTTTAAATTAACATTAAAAACAATTTTCGGTTAACATTTCATCAAAGGAGTGAGGGGAGAGATAGAACTGTAAAAAAGAGAATCGATTGTATAGAAGATTATTTAAAAGGAAATCTGATTCAATTTAATGAAATAAAATAAACAATAAATTATAGATATTAGAAAGAAGTAATATGCAAAATAACCATTCAGAAGCATATTGCTAATTTATTAGCAAAAATAACAGTACCATATTAAATACAGGAGCAATTTCCCACTTGTTTGTCATTCTGTTTAGACTGACTTATACTCGTTTTGAAAAATTGCTAATGTTATTAATTGCTACTTGTTAATTGTTCTCCAGGTCACATCTTATGAGCCTGAAATAACTGGACTCCAGCTCTGCCAGAAGACGCAATCACTGCCGGCAGGACCGAAAACAGGTGGCACAGTTGAGCCAATGATGGATCTTGCTCAAATAGCAGAGGCCAGCTCCAAGTTATCCTCCATGTTGGATCAAGTTCTGATCTACGTCGACGATGTTCTAGCTGGTAAACAGCCTCCAGACAATCAAGTCGGGAGGGCCCTCTTGGACATGGTGCACTCGGTGCCTAAAATGACGAGTGATCAATTTGATGAAATGTTCAATAGCAACGTCAAGGATTTGCTCATGGTTGTTGCATTGTCGCAGTTGATTAAAACTCAACTTCAATTGAATGAGAAACTTACACTCCTCACTACCCTGTAAACTGTTGATCGGGGATATCCGATTCTCGAGTATTTTTTAAATAACAAGATTCTTGTATTAAATGATGAAAAATAAATTCCAATGATTAATTTAATTGTTTCCTCTGGGTTTTCTTTGAATTTGAAAGATTTTCCTTCTTAACATTTGATTTACCAATTTAATATTAATAACAATTGGTCGAGATAATGAATTATAATGAATATAATGAACTAGATTGAATTATAATAAACTATAATGAATTATTTTAACGCACTTCTTTTTTAGGACTGGTATATTTTTCATGATAATAACAGATTTTTATAATTTTCCATTTTATAAATAGCTTTGTTGGTCATTGCAGTTAATAAATATGCCCTGAGGAGGATTTGCATATGGGTCGAAACGTCGGAAAGTTTATTGTTCAATTTCAGTAAATTTATTTTATTAACTTTCAATTTAATCGGTCATCTCGTCCTCTATTGCACTTCCTCACTCTTGTGATTCATTTAGTTTCCATTATAAGCTGTATTATTACTATTTTTTTTTTGTATTGCCACTGAATGTATGAAACCTAACCCGTCATAGGGAGTCCTCCCCTGTGAGACAGGTAAATAAATAATAATAATATAATGATAATTAGAAAAAATGTGAAATTTGGGGAAATTTAGATTACGGAATTAATAAAAAATTTTAGAAATATTTTAAAACAACCTAATCTTTGAATTCTCGAACTGATCATTTCAACTCAATGCCTAAGAAGTAAAGAAATGAGAAACTCCAAGTAATAATTTAATGACTTTTATTGAAACATTTTCGTATAAATGATAATGTGTTGAATGTTTACAGCGAATAATGAGATAGAATAGCCCCTTCTGAAGTTCTCAAAAATATTTATAAATGTGAAATAAATTCACCAATCGCGATTAATCTAGATTCATCACAGAGACAACGACATAGACTTTCGATTAAAACAATGATTTCACCTCAATAAGTTATGAGTATTTTTAGAAAAAGTGAAGTGTCTATTCTGTCTTTTTCTCCCCCATTCGTGCTCTGCTTAAAAATCAATTTAAATTCCAGAACTGGATCCCTCTTTCTTATTATACAAAAGACTTGCCCAATCTGGCACTCGATCATTCTTGAGATAGTTTTCTTTTAAAATACACCTCGAAGGCAGATCAGCAATGCCGAAGATTGCCCCTCCCAACCAGACAGTGTAATTCGGCTTGCACGGTGCAGTGTGAAACTTGAAATTCCTAATCTTCAGTTTTTCAGAATACAAATCACTCGATACAATGGAGATTAACTCTGACTTCAATCGAGCTGTAAAACCCTTGGCCATGACCGTTCCACCGACGAGAAGAATGTTCTCCGCCAGCTGCTGTCTTGTGTCAATGGGGCACTGGAACAAAAGTTTTCCATGATTTTACGCAGGTCAATGTAATTCCAAAGCACTCTAGAAAACCCTTATTCAGTACCTTGATTAGTGAGTCTAGAATCATTGTTGGAATCGACAGATTGTCGTTGTCCCTCTCCCATAGTAATTCAAATGCCTTTTCTCTTATGTCGCCGGGGACGTTAATCGTCTTTAATCCGGGGTACTTGACTGAAGGGGGTGGAACCGGGGGTTCGTCGCTGTCCAGTTTCTTGGAACGCTCGAGGGTCGTCACAAAACAAGTCCTCACTTTTATATCTTCAATGAATTCTTCGTCAAATTCTACATTTGGTAGTGATTCTTTTAAATGCTCCCTCATACGACTGAAAGGTATGTTCAAATGAATATAAATAAAACCTTAGAAATTAATATAAATATAAATAAATGTAAATAACCTTTCGAAATATTAAAAGAATATTTTCTCATATTGATCACAATGTTTTATTTTTGGAATACCAAAGGGGAATGGATATTTTTTTACCATCTGGATTTAAAATGAATGGAGAGAGCAATGTCTATGCGAATTATTTCCATTGCTTTCACTTTAATAAGGAAGTTTCAATGGTGAAAATATAAAATGGAAATTATATATTTTTTTGTTTATGCAGGAAAGGGAGATTCAGGAAAAAAGTCTTTATCAAAATTTTGCTATCTCCCGTAGATTGAGATATTTATGAAACACATTTTCTATAAATGAATTAAGGAATTTATGACGTTGTTTTGAGAGAAAAAAAAGTCAAGATATTAATAATTTTTCGTAAATAGGTTCTTTTATGTATTAAGAAATCTCGTGCAAAATCTCAGATAGCCTAGGAGAAAGACAACAATGGAAATAATTTATAAACTTGCAATTTATGCATGAGGTTACATGGGGCATCGATAATTTCAGTGTTTTCCCTACATTATCGACCTGTCGGCCACATGGGAACACTGCTGAAATTATCGATGCCCCATTCAACTGGATGCATAAATAGCAACTTCAGAAATTATTTCCGTTGTTGTCCTTCTCCTAGGCTATCGGAGATTTTGCACGTGATTTCTTAATACATAAAATAACGTATTTACAAAAAATTATCAATATCTTGACTTTTTTTTCTCTCGAGACAACGCCATAAATTGTTTAACTCATCTTTTGTGACTAGTTTTTATCTAGAAAATTTTACATTTATTGTAATAAAAAATATTGTGATATGTTTCCAGCTATACAATATCTTTGAAACACTCCCCTGAAATCACAATATTAATTTAATTTAGGAAAAAGTCAATAGATTTCGATTATTCTGTTTGAATTTTTCTCTTAAGATTTTTTCTATTAAAATTGTTGGGCACGGATTTTCCAAGTTGTTTCCGTTATATTTTGTTTTGTTGTGCATTACAGGTTCCGAATGAAAAAAACTTAGAAAATCAATGTCCAAGCATTTTTATAGAAAAAATCTCAAGAGAAAAATTCAAACAGAATAATCGAAATCTATTGACTTTTTCCTGTCAAATTATGCATAGAATCAGCGCAAAAACAAATAGAATTTGAACGAGAATTCCCTAGAAATTTAATAGAATCCCAATTGAATTTCTAGAGAATTCCAATAGAATTTTCTAGCGAATTCGCCAAGTTTTTCTATTGGATTTTTTCATGTGTGTAGTTATCTTCAGCAAGAGATTATTGATTTGATTGTAGCAAAGCCCGTCATTATTAAAGTATGCATTACATGTGGCTCTGTTTTATCTGTTATGAATTTTCTTACAAGAATTGAAATTATTTTTACTTATGAACGGCTTCAGCTGCTAACGGCTGACTCTGCCAGGCTTTCAGCATCGGCACCCCGTTATAAACTGGAATCAGAGTGGCCTCCTGATAACCAACATCCAGCACCAGGGCTGTATCCCAACCGAGGGTGCTGATTGTCACCAAATGACTCGGTAAGAGCATCAAAGAGGCGATTTCAAAATGCCTGAAAAGAACTTTGGCCAGGGTGTCACGGAACTTGGTAGGAGTCAGGAGGCTCTCCAGTATCACCAGTCTCACGTCCTTTGGTGTTATCGCAGCATGTCTACACAAAAAATAGAATTTTTTTTTGAAAATTCTGTGCGGAAATAGTAGAACACGACTGATCATTTGAATCAATAGAATAGTCAATAGAATCAGCCAAAAACTAATAGAAAGTTTAACAGAAATTCAATAGAATTGTCTAACGAATTCGATAGGTTTTTCTATTAGGGGAGCGTGGGGCAATATGGACATCTGGGGTAAAATGGACACTAAAATTTTTTGCGAAAAAACCATTTTTTATTCAAAATTTAAGTATTTGAAAATTGTTTTATTCGGCAATATGGACACCTGTTGAATCCGTATAGGATTGACTAAAGTGGGCCCTCAAAAAATTTCCAGAAAATTTTCAATAATCCAATTTTTAAAAATTGCTTTTCGACAAAGTCCAGAACCGAAAAATTATTCAAGAATGGTAATTATTCGAGAAAAATTATTCAAGAATGAGAATTCAAATGAGTTTTTTTTCTATTTGATGATCGCAGTCATGACTAGTGTTTCAGAAATTGAATAACTGTTGAAACATGAAAAATTGAGGAAGAAATCGACCACCCTCCCCTAAATTTTTTCGTGCGTGATTCTACATCATTTCCGAGAAAAATCAGAAGATCGTAAAAATGACCGATCACAAGGCTTCCATTCGAAAACAAAAAATTAGGAAACGCTGCTTACTTGAAGAAAATACTGTGCAGAAACTCGACGAGTAGTTGATACAAATCATCGACATTATTGTATTTGAAAATCGGACGTATTTTCTGTGTCTCTGAGCACTTTATCTCGGTTCTGATTATGCCTCTAGGTGTAGCTTCACCGGCGTAACCGAACCTGGAACGAAATCCCACAATTAAAAACAAAAAACCATATTTTTAATTGTTGAAGAGTGAAGGAATAGGGTTAAACATACTTGGTGTATGCTGCTCCAATATCTAAAACCACGACTTGTTTTTCACAAATGTAACGAATGACATCGTAGGGCCTCTGCGCTTTCCCAGACATATTCAATATGATCGAATACTAAAAATATTATTCCCTTGAGAAGGAAAGGATTCTTTTTTTCATGGGGTGTTTGACAATCACTCGAATCCGTTTATTACTCGATCCAAATCTGTCAAACACGAGTTGTAAAACAGAATTCTACCTCATCAGCCTCGGCTGTAGGCACAACGAGCTCCAAAAATAAGCGATTTGTTTACATTTATGACGTGATTCCCCTCAAAACAATCGAAAGTAAAATGAATTATGCAACAATGCAGCAACCGAATCACTCAATGCCAGAGGGAGAATTCAACTACTATTATTTGAGAAAATTAGACTTTCCACATTGTGCAAAAGAAGCACTGATTGCAATAGGTGAGTAGAGGTTATAAAGATTCAGTACTTTGAGTAGCAAAACAAGTCGACTGGACTCAAATTCAGGGAGAATTTTCGCAGAATATCTTCTAATCTGATGAGAATACAAAAAGTTTACACTAGAACATTTTTATAGGTCTGAGTTGGATTTACAAAAAATATCTTGAGAGAGATTTCGGTATTTTTGGTCGCACGTATGAAACAATTCAGTAGAAAAACTCAGCGAATTCGCTAGAGAATTCTATTGAAATTCTCTAGAAATTCTATTGGGATTATATTAAAAGTCTAGGAAATTCTCGTTAAAATCTCATTTGTTTTCTGCACAGATTCTAATAGATATTTGATAGGAAAAAGTCAATATATTTCGATTTTTCTGTTTAAATTTTTCTCTTCAGATTTTTCTATTAAAATTATTGGGCACGGATTTTCAAAGTTTTTTCCGCTATACTGATTGCAATAGGTGAGTAGAGGTTATAAAAATCCAGTACATTGAGTAGCAAAACAAGTCGACTGGACTCAAATTCAGGGAGAATTTTCACAGAATATCTTCTAATCTGATGGGAATAGAAAAATCTTAGACTAGAACATTTTTATAGGTCTGAGTTGGATTTGCAAAAAATATCTTGAGAGAGATTTCGGTAGTTTTGGTCGCACGTATGAAACAATTCAGTAGAAAAACTCAGCGAATTCGCTAGAGAATTCTATTGAAATTCTCTAGAAATTCTATTGGGATTATATTAAAAGTCTAGGAAATTCTCGTTAAAATCTCATTTGTTTTCTGCACAGATTCTAATAGATATTTGATAGGAAAAAGTCAATATATTTCGATTTTTCTGTTTAAATTTTTCTCTTCAGATTTTTCTATTAAAATTATTGGGCACGGATTTTCAAAGTTTTTTCCGCTATACTGATTGCAATAGGTGAGTAGAGGTTATAAAAATCCAGTACATTGAGTAGCAAAACAAGTCGACTGGACTCAAATTCAGGGAGAATTTTCACAGAATATCTTCTAATCTGATGGGAATAGAAAAATCTTAGACTAGAACATTTTTATAGGTCTGAGTTGGATTTGCAAAAAATATCTTGAGAGAGATTTCGGTAGTTTTGGTCGCACGTATGAAACAATTCAGTAGAAAAACTCAGCGAATTCGCTAGAGAATTCTATTGAAATTCTCTAGAAATTCTATTGGGATTATATTAAAAGTCTAGGAAATTCTCGTTAAAATCTCATTTGTTTTCTGCACAGATTCTAATAGATATTTGATAGGAAAAAGTCAATATATTTCGATTTTTCTGTTTAAATTTTTCTCTTCAGATTTTTCTATTAAAATTATTGGGCACGGATTTTCAAAGTTTTTTCCGCTATACTGATTGCAATAGGTGAGTAGAGGTTATAAAAATCCAGTACATTGAGTAGCAAAACAAGTCGACTGGACTCAAATTCAGGGAGAATTTTCACAGAATATCTTCTAATCTGATGGGAATAGAAAAATCTTAGACTAGAACATTTTTATAGGTCTGAGTTGGATTTGCAAAAAATATCTTGAGAGAGATTTCGGTAGTTTTGGTCGCACGTATGAAACAATTCAGTAGAAAAACTCAGCGAATTCGCTAGAGAATTCTATTGAAATTCTCTAGAAATTCTATTGGGATTATATTAAAATTCTAGGGAATTCTCGTTAAAATTCTATTTGTTCTTTACGCTGATTCTATGACATTTGTTAGAAAAAGTCGATAGATTTCGATTTTTCTATATAAATATTCTCTTGGAAAGTTTTCTGTAAGAATACTTGGGCATGAATTTTCTAAGTTTTTTTCACTCGGGTCCTGTAATGCAAAGAAAACAAAATATAGCGGTAAAAACCTAGAGAATTCGTGCCCAAAAATTCTAATAGAAAAAATCTTACGTGAAAAATTCAAACAGAAAAATCGAAATCGATTGACTTTTTCGTATCAAATATCTGATAGAATCTGCGCAATAAACAAATACATGAGATTCCGAAATATTTATAGAAAATTAAAGTGGAAGTGGAATTGCTTTTCGTTTTGCGTAACGAAATTCAAGAAAAATTCTAGCGCATTCGCTGGACAATTGCATTACTTTCACATTGCAATTCTATTAAAAATTCTCTTCCTTTTTTCCTCGGTTACTACCGGGAATTATAGAATTTGAACAAATGAAGCTTGAGGAACAACAATTGGGAACAATTGAGAACATAATTTTGATTTTACAAGGTTTCATTGAATTTATGAATATTAGATTGGATTTTGAAACGCCTTTCTAATTCCACTGCATTAAGCACCCATTCAACGATAAAAAATTGAAATCGGATGAATAGTTATTGAGATATTGAACAATATAGTTCAATATGTCAAATCTTATCTTTAAAACTACGCATTCAAATTCGCCCATCTGAAATCTCAGCCAAATTTCAACTTCCAATCTCAATTTTTTCAAGCGCTATCGTGTTCACATCATTTTATCACAAAAATGAAAAACGTCAATTACTGGGCGACACGCAATAGTTAGCTAGTCATTTTACGATCTGAATCGATAGATATTATCATGAGGAATATTTTGACGCCAAAAAAAGTTCATTTGATGCAGTAGTTTTTGAGATTTTGAGAAAAGATTTTTTTTTCGGAATCTCCATATCTCAAAAACTACTGGACCGATTGAGCTGGAATTTCGCCCAGATATGCTCCCAAACAATATAAATTACGAGCCAAAATTTCAGATTTTTATCTCACTTGAGTCCTTTTTTTTGTGAAAATTTATTAAAAAATTCCCAGAATTTTGCACACACATGCGGACGTACACACAGCCATTCCCTAAAAACATCGTATCTCGACGTTTCATCACATTCTCAGTCATTTCCAATCAGAATTAGAGAATCGAAAAATCGACCGATTACAAAGTTCCATTCGGAACCAAAAAAGGTTTAAAGACACCGTTTTTTTTTGTATTTGGCCATGTCAACAAATCAATGTTAATATTCATGGAATCGATCATTTGTAGTTATGTAACAGTCAATAGAGCTTGATGTATACCATTCAGTCAGAGTTCATCACTTATCATACTAAAATATCCGAATAAGGCTATTTTTTCGGAAACCACTTTCTTGCTAAGTTGAACTCTTCGGATATCCTTAATTGTTTTCTTGCGCAACTTTATTACTTAAAATTGACTAACATTAAACCTCTTTTACCTCCCGAAACTCATTAAATAATCGTCTTCCAGCAAAAATGCCGAGAGCCGCCAATTCAACAGCCTACAGACAAATTCAGCTCCAGACGGAATTAATAAATGAATTTGTTTTCGGAGAAATTGAAAAGTTGAAGCAGCAGAAGAAGACTCGAGCCCTCCAGGAATTTCAGTTGATCGAAGTCTTGAGTGAATTCTTCAGAAATCCCGATCACAGTCCAGCTGTGAGGAATGCGATATTCCTCCTCTTGTTCCCAGCGGAATATCCGAGATACGAGATTCTGGGCAATTTGGTGTCCATGGCGATTGCCACGCAGAACAGAGAGGTGTTGGACTCGTCGGGGATGTGGATTCAACAGCTCGGGTCGACTTCAATTCAGAGTGTTGACTTGGCAAAGCATATTCTCGATGATTACTTCGTTTACACTCCGAATTCCATTGATAAATTGAATAAACTGCCGGTTCTGGTGCCTCACTTCACTGCCAATCTGCTCACGGCTATTGGAGAAGTCTATAGACTCGAGGATCCGCCCAATAAATTATTGAAACTCGCTGGGGACTGGATTGATGATAATCCAGGACTACTGGCGACTCCTTTGATGGACAATCCAGCGTTGCCTCTGGGAGGCATTCCCATGACCCCAATCACACCCATCGCAGGACTTTTCAGGTAAAATTATATTTATAACGGGGAAGATGAAATTTTGGTTCAAGGCCTGGCTCCATTATCTGCTGAACGTTATCTAAATTGATTTTTTTCTTTGATTTTTATCTCGAAATTTTAACTCGATACCCTGTCACTCAGACCCCCGATAATCACGGACGAAAAAATTTAATAGAAAAACCTATCGAATGCGTTAGAAAGTTCTATTGAATTTCTATTGAACTGTTCTATTAGTTTTTGGCCGATGCTAATGAAATGTTCAATAGAAAATATTCAGGAGAAAAAGTCAATAGAATTCAATTTTTCTATATAACTTATTCTATTGAGATATTTTCTATAGAATTTCCTCGGCTCAAATTTTCTAAGTTTTTTCGTTTGATTTTTTTGATGAGAAGAATAGAAAAATAGAATGAAAAAAATATTTGAGTCGAGCAAATTCTATAGAAAATACATGAAAAGAATACATTATATAGAAAAATCGAATTCTGTTGACTTCGACTATTGAATGTTTTCTATTGAACATGTCTATAGAATCAGCCAAAAACTAATCGAAATTCAATAGAATTTTCTAACGAATTCGATAGGTTTTACTATTAAATTTTTTCGTGCGTGATCACGAATTTGGATTGAACAAAAAAAAGTAACACAAGTGGCCCATTGCACAGGTCTAAATCAGGTAGTTTTTTTGCTAAAAATTCTAGCGCTTTTCTTGGCCTGATTTTTTTACAAGTTATCTGGGTGTATTTTCTCAAAACGAATTTTTTTGTTTCGTATTTTGACGTGTTTCGTGGGGACTGAAATACCCCCCCCCCCCCCCCCCCANTCTCAAAACGAATTTTTTTGTTTCGTATTTTGACGTGTTTCGCGGGGACTGAAATACCCCCCCTCCCCCTCCCCTCAAAAAAAAGTGCATATTCGGTTTTCTGTCACTAATTTTAGATTAGTAGAGATCCTTCCTGAAGTTTAACCTCAGGAAAGTTCAATAGTTTTTTTTTGAAGATAATTTGACATAATTTTTTAGTGAACTGAATTTATTTTAACTTAGACAGATTGAGTGAAAACAAAATGAATGTAAAATTTGATATCACAAGAGTTCATACTCGTGATACATCAATGTTGATGTCTCGGTCGTAAGTAAATTATTTAATTTTTATTTTTCTTAATTAATTCTCAATCAATTCTTAACTAATATTGAGGAATGAGTTCAATAGAGGAGATATGAATAATGGATAATTACCACGCCAGCATGGGGAGAGGAAAGCCGAAATAATAAATCTGGTGACCCATCGCAACCAGACGACTGTACGAAAAAGGCTCCTTGAAAAATTTTGTAATATTTTAAAGAATTTTTGTGAAGACGGATTTGGGTGTGAATGAGGCTCATACAGGTGAGAATAAGCCCCCAGAATGACTTGAGAAGTGATATAATAAAAATTTACGTCCTCTTCTATTTTATATTATGTAATATTTTATGAAATAACGACGAATACAAAAATCGGCGTGGGAAAAAAATATGAAACATTTTTCCAAGGAGCAATTTTCCAAGAACGATTTTCAGGGGAACATTTATCCTGGAACGATTGCTATAGATTCATTCGAAGGCTTATTACCAATGGAATTGGTAGAGAGAAAAAGAAAAAAGACTAATATCGCATAAAGTAACGATCACATTGCTTCTGTCGAAAAGGCTCGCAACTCTGCTTGTTTATCATTTTACAGGTGGTGCATATTAAGTCCAGCTCGATCAAAACCGGAAAATGTAGAAAATACAATCATAGAAGAGCGTAATCAATTTTATTCAAAGATCCAACAACTTCTGATGGACGCAGTTCTAAGATTAAAAAACAGTGGAAGCAATAAACACGCAATTTCCGCTCAACATCTGGCGCAAACCACTAGAGCTTTAGCAACATTATTAGAGGAGCCTGAAACCACTGAAAACAAACCCCGGAGAGATCTGGCGATGGAGAGATTGGCTCAGGCCGTCAGTACTGCAATGTCTGCTAATTGTATTTACGGAAATAAACGTAAGAACGCGTCTCCAATTATTATCCATCTTTTATTCTCGTCCTTGTCGATCGCTCATCCTTATTGTTCTTTCTTTCAGAGGAATTATTGGCTCTCCTACAACCCCTCGCATGCAGACATTTCCTCATTGAATGGACATTAATAACGTATGGCAGTAAAGGAGCTGTAGTTTAACAAAATTTAATCTATTTTTTACAAATAAAAAGTTTATATGATTCATCCAAAGGGTTTAAAAGTTCTCTTTGTTTTCAATTGCTGAAGTTTTTGTTTATCCATTTCAAATTTCTTTCTCAATTCCGCCAGATCTGAAACAAGAAACATGATAAAAAATTATGATTTGAAGATATTTTAATAGCGAGATAGTCAGAAGCTTCAATTGAGTTTTTGCATGATTTTTTTTCCATTTAAAAAAATTATGAAATACGAAAATTGGATGATAAATACTAGGTAAGTATTTTGTTATTTTGATAATTATGTAAATCATAAAAGATCAAGCAGCTACAACTAATTGAAGAAAACCCTGCGATTTGACGTCACAATACTTTGCATATTAGGTATTTCATGTTAAATTGGTCAACCTCTAACAATCACCCTTTTAAAAATAAACGGGAAATTCTTATACGACTGAGAGGCTTAAAAAAAATAACTCCTGGTTTTTTCTTGGATTTTCCTATAAACGGTATGAAAAATACGAGTTTTTCGTTTTTTTTACATGATTCACCTTCTATTCGACCGATGTCAATTTATCAAGCACCAAGATATTTCTTTTTCTGCCATCCCTAAGGATTAGTAAGATGGAACTCTTTCTTCAATCCCTAGATGCTTACAATCATGAATATTCTCCGTTGATTTTAATTCACTTATGTATGTTTATAAATCATATGCTTTTCAAAGCATATCACGTAACATCTTGACTCCCTTAATGTGGTATTAATGCTTAACTATTCCATAATTTTATTCCTTCCTAAAGTTCATAGTTTAAAAAAGCATACTTTCTTAATTTAAAGATATCCAAGTATCTTTTTCAGTGTGGTACAGGCCACACTACAGATTTAACCGTTTTCAATCATCAAATTTGTTAATTAAACTGCGTGAAAAAAATTTGAAAAAAAAAATCATCAATATTTAGCGTCATTCAAACTACATTTTGCACAGAACTAGCATTTTTTAAATATTCGTTGTTTAGAAATAAATAATTAAAATTGTTTAAACTATCAAAAACATTATTTTTTAGACATGAAATCGCTTTCTGGTACAGTTCTGAATATAAATAAATTATCTACGACTCCGAACAACTGATTTTCATGGATTGATTATTGTTTATGATAATTGTTATGGTGGTATAACTGATTGTTCATAAATTATTTATAGAAAATGCTCGTAATTTTCGAACATTATAATTTTTCAATGATTTCATCAATTTTCTTCCAAAAGTAAACTTTCTAATCTTTTTTTTCAGATCTAAAAATTGTTTTCTAACGATTCAACATCGAGATTCAAATTCAGACCTGCAAAGTTTAATAAAATCATTGTAAAATATCTGGAACCTTAGGGTGAAATGGGGCTCAAATGAAAGCTCTAATTTTCGTCTACAAAAGTAGAAAAGCATTTCACTGGAGAAAAAAATAGTGAAAGTTCTTGGATATCCTTACGGATGTATTAGATCCGATCAATTAGCCCCTCATGTATAGATATTCCAAATTTTTATTTTTTTCCTCATTGAAGTAGTTTTGAAGAAAATTGCGAGCTAATAAAAAACATTTGCTAGTTAGTACTTTTTTTAAAATAAATTTTTGAAAAATCACCCCTGAAAAAAAGGCGTTATCCCCCCTATTTCATTATTTCCAAAAAATTTTATCACCAATCGGTAGCAAATTGTTT
>NW_021680371.1:1324017-1367029 GCF_001412515.2 Diachasma alloeum | reverse complement strand
TGATAAAATTTTTTGGAAATAATGAAATAGGGGGGATAACGCCTTTTTTTTCAGGGGTGATTTTTCAAAAATTTATTTAAAAAAAAGTACTAACTAGCAAATGTTTTTTATTAGCTCGCATTTTTCTTGAAAATTACTTCAATGAGGAAAAAAATAAAAATTTGGAATATCTATACATGAGAGGCTAATTCATCGGATCTGATGTAATACACCCTTTTCGCCAAAATTCACGTTTTTTGATTTTTTCTGGTAAATTGTGGATCGGATTGACGTGAAAAAATATACCGTTTTTGCGTTTTATCATTACTTAATGGCTCACGAAATTCCATGATCGTGCAATCATTTTCCTGCGTTTCTAAAACTTTTCGGAAATTCACAAAACTTTAGAAAAAATGCAGGAAAATGATTGCACTACCATGAAACTTCGTGAGTCAGTCAATAATGATAAAACGCAAAAACGGTATATTATTTCACGTCAATCCGATTAATAATTTGCCAAAAAAATGAAAAAACGTGAATTTTGACCGAATGGGTGTAGTACATCCTTAAAATGAAAAGAGGTTTGGTACTACATTTTTGTATATTTCTCCTGAAATCGCGTAATCAGTTTCTCATTGAGTTTCTTAAAATCAATAACTTGGTTCTGGAAATTAGAAACTTTTTTCTCACTAAAGCGATTTTCATCGGCAATACTCACGTTGTTTTTTAGATTCTCTGATTTGGAAAGTGTAAAAATTGAGCAACTGCTTCTTTTTACTCTTCTCCTGCTCTTTATGCTGCACTTTATCAATAGTCGATTCTTTTCTACTCGGAGCAAACTGGCCTCTCTTCTTTTTACTCGAAACCGTGACCCATCCATCAGCATCTTCTTGAGTGCTCCCAGCAGCCAAACGCTCCTCAATCCTCTTGTCATAAGCTGCCATGTACTTCGCTATTTCTTCTTTCACGGTCGTCTCATCAACATTTGTTTCTTCGTTATACTCTCTGCACCACTTGAGCAGACCCAGTGGATTTTGAGGGGTTTCCTCGGTTTCTAAGACAACTGTAAAGTCCCTTGGAAGGGCCAGAGCCTTCTCCAGTGAAAATTCCTTCGCAAATACTATGTAAGCAGTCTTGAAACCATTTTGAGAGCCTCCTAGGGCTGGATGCAAGCTCACACTGGTTACACCGCCACAATGCCTCGCGAAAATATTTTTCAGAGAATCTTTCGTTGCGTAAGGAGGAATATTCAATACGAATAGGGTACGCCCTTTTGGATGTTCTGGTTGTTGTCTTTTCACTGAATGTTCTTTAATGAATAACTGATGTTTGTCAGAACTGTTGATATCATATTTCAACCATACACCTGAAAGGAAAAGAGAAACCTTAAATATAGTATTATAATAGTCAATACGCTGAGGCCAAAAGGTATAAAATCGATGTAAATCTTGAAACTTGGGGACTTTATGTATTTTGATGTGCAGAAACCGAATATGTATTTTTTTGCGAATAAGTTTGGCCTTCAATATTTATTAACAATTTAACTGTTTAAGGCCCGGATGTACTATCTTTCCAACGTTATCTCGATGTTTTTTTTCATCTTTCATCATCTGAAATTGTCAATTGAGTCCTGCATCGTGCAGAAGTTTTGGAAAATTATGAATGAATAATAAAAAAAAAGTAGAGGATATTCTTAATTTTTTCAAATAGCATTTTTAATTTATATTCAGAATAAGTTGAATAACAAGAAATTGAAAAATGTATCTGATTTAGGGTGACAAATGGAGGCCTGTCACACAATATCATGCCGGGGGAAGACTGATTTCGTAAATTTTTTCCCACACTGCACAGAGACATTTATTACGGAAAAGGCTCAAAAATATTCTCGAGTTTTCGAAAATATTTTTGAGATTTCTAGAAATTTTGATGATACTCTCGGATGTTATAGAAAATTCCAGACAATTCTTTGGTTTCACAGAGAATTTGAAAGAATTCTTGAATTTTCTAGAAAATTAGAGGAAATTTTTGGATTTTCTAAAAAATTCAAAGCGATTTTCGAATTTTCTAGAAAATTCGAAGGAATTCTCGGATTTTTTAAAGGAAATTTTCTTGTTCGAATGGACCAATTTAATTTCAAACTAGCTGTGTGGCCCGGCTCCGCCCGTGCAGAATAGGAGAAAATTGAATACCAGGATTTTTGTGAATTCCTGCAATTAAAAAAAAACACCTTAACGTTTTCGACTTTTTTGGAACACCCGAGAAGTCAAGAAAATTTGAGGGTTTTCCAAAGAAATTGAGAAAATTCGAAAAGTCGAAAACATTGAGATTTTTCTTCAATTGCAGTAATTCTAAAAAATCCTAGTATTCAATTTTCTGTTATTCTGCCCGAGCAAAGCTGGGCCTCACAGCAGATTAATAGAATTTTCCATTTTTTCAATTTTTATTTCATGAAGACCCAACAGCTCAAGGCCAATTACAAGATGAAATTAAATGCATAAAAAATGTATTCAACATTGAAAACGTTCAATCACTGAAATTATTATTCATTTCCATAGTTAATATTAAGGAAGTAGGATCATGGGAAATGTGGAAAAAACAATAAACTGCACTAGATTATTGTCAATTCGCGACGATTCGCTTATAATTTAAGGTTCCTCAGGTTTCTTGACAATTGAGTACATCGGGTAAACTGCCCAGTAGATGGACGCCTAAGAAAACCGCCCAGTAGATGGAAGTTTGTTTTTTAGCAATTGAAAAAAAAATTGATCGAAAAAAAATCGTCACTCAGGGGTTAAGAATCACAACAGATAGTGAAAATTCAAAGCAACAATTCACATTTCAGTATTTTTTTACGTAATTTCCTATCCAAAAGTAGCTCGTCCATCTACAGGGCAGTGTCCATCTATTGGGTAGCTTACCCTAGTCATATTATATTGTCAAGAAGCCTGAGGAAGCTCAAATTATAAGCTAAACGTCGCGAATTGACAATAATCTAGTGCAGTTTATTGTTTTCTCCACATTTCCCATGATCCTACTTCCTTATTATTGAAAACGTTAAGGTTAACCGGAGTGTATTCGTATTTTGTTCCTGCAAATTCTTGCAAATGACTAATAACAATCTCAACCAACAAAGAAGAATGAATAATAAAAAAATAATAATTGCAGTCAATAATTTTTCACTTTCAGCCAAAAATAAAGAATTATTCACTAAGATAATCAGCTAACATATTCATCAGGTAAAATTTATAAAATTGTTTTTATTCTAGAAACAATTCTCTTATTATGAAATATTAAAAACTCACTCTTGAAGTTCCCAGGAGTTTTGTCTTCCGGTACCATCATGAATGCCTGTATTCACCGCTGTTTTAATTTGTCAAATGTTTAAATAATTACGAAGTAAATAAAACATTGACACGTGCAGAACGACCCGAGAGTAAACTAAAGCACACTAAAGCAAGACAGAAAACTCGAATTCTCAGAAAAAGGTACTAGCGCCATCTCTATAGTTGACTTCAATTTCCCGCGCAAAATATTTGAATTGGCTCTTCGAAATATTTCCAAAACTGATTCATAACGGGGAGAGTGGGGCAAAATGGACAATTTTGTTTTTTTTTCCAATGTTTGCAACTCAAAAATAAACTTATCTGTTGGACTCAGTCGGGACTTATTATAAAGAGGAGGAATTGTACTTTATTAAGAAACAAAATTATTCCATTTCAACAATCGTTCAATGTATTATTAACATTTAAAAAAGTCAAAACTGCCTATAGGGGAGGGTAGGATAAAATGGACACTTTTGACTTTTTTGAAATGTTCATGACGCGTTGAATTGGTCGTGAAATGGAATAATTTTATTTTTCAATAGAAAGACCAATAATGAATATTTGTGATGAGCTTTGACTGAGCTTAAGTGATAAATCTGTTTCTGTGTTATGAATATTTAAAAAAAAATCAAGTGTCCATTTTACCCCACCCTCTCCTGTTACCCCACTCACCCCAATATGATTGATAGAATTCAGTAGCGGAGTAGGAAAACGGTTTAAGTCGATTTTCATTATTGGTCAGTTTTCAATGAATTTGGAATCTAAGGCAGATGTAGGAATATTTCTCATGAACTTTTTTAGAGCGAATTGAGAGCTACAAAAAAGGTTATTACGAGGATTTCGATATTTTTCTTAGGTTCGGGGATATTCTTCGAAAACTCAGCTGAGAGCTAAGTCGACTTAAATATATCCAAGTACTTGGACTATTTTTTCTCTAGTGAAATGGTTTTGAGCCCCATTTGACCCTAAGTTTTCGGACAGTTTTCAATAATTTTATGATTTAAACATTTAGTTCTGAATTTGAATCTTGATATTAAACTGTCAGAAAACATTTTTTAAATCTGAAAAAAATGGGAAAGTTTGCTTTTAGAGAAAGATTGACAAAATAATTTAAAAATTGCAGTTTTTAAAAATTACGACTATTTTCTATAACTAATTTATAAACAATCAATTTTCCACTATAAAAATCATTTGTTCGGAATCGTAAAAAAATTATGCATATTCAGAATTTTACCAGAAATCGATTACATGCCTGAAAAAATTAGGTTTCCGAAAGTTTAAACAATTTCAATTATTTATTTATCAACAACGAATGTTTAAAAAATGAAAATTCAGTGCAAAATATAGTTTGAATGACGTTGAATATTCATAGTTTTATTCAAATTTTTCTCACGCAATTTAAATGACAAATTTGATGATTGAAAATGGTTGATTCTGTAGTGTGGTCTCTACCAAACTACAGTACTTGGACTGTTTTTTTCCAGTGAACTGCTTTTATACTTTCATAGACGAACATCAGATCTTTCATTTGAACCCCGTTTCACCCCAAGTTTCTGGACACTCTGTAATGATTTTATTATTTAAACTTTTCAGGTTTACATTTAAACGGTTAGAAAACATTTTTTCAATTCGAAAAAAAAGGGAAAGTTTGTTTTTAGAGAAAGATTGATGCAATCATTAAAAAAATTGCAATTTTTGAAAATTACGAGCATTTTCCATAAATAATTTATGAAAAATCAATTTTCGACCATAAAAATCATTTGTTCGGAATCGTACCAAATTTATTCATATTCAGAATTGTCCCAGAAATTAATTTCTTGCCTAACAAAAAGGTTTCCGAAAGTTTAAACAATTTCAATTATCTCTTTATCAACAACGAGTGTTTAAAAAATAACAATTCGGTGCAAAATGTAGTTTGAATGACGCTGAATATTCATAGTTTTATTCAATTTGTTCTCATGCAATTTAAATGACAAATGTGATGATTGAAAATGGTTGAATTTATAGCGTGGTCTCTACCAAACTATAAAAAAACTTGGATATCGTTCAATTTTGATGGGAACCAGGGAAAAAAGCCCCAGAAAAAAAAACAACACGCTCCAATCACGTGCTAAAACCCATGTGATTTCCGTCTCTTCTTCGTAGCTATTTTTTCCCGTGGGCTGGAAGAGTCTTATCTAAATGAGCGGATCACTTGTTCAATGTCGTGAGAACCATGACATTGTCGAACAAAATTACATCTAGTCTCTGTGTACACAAAATATTGAATCTCTTTGAGATTCACATCAATCTCAGTCATCCTCTTTTTCATCTTCTTCGATTTTTATTGGCACTGACTGGTTTCGTCTTGCGGCCGGTCAGTCATCCTCATCAGCCCCTAAAGCACAATAGAAGTTCAAAGTCCCAATTCGTCATTCAATTATAGTAATACTCCCATTAATGCTTTGTATCCGTTCACAGCTGAATAACTAAGTAAACCGCACATGCAACCGAATACAATAATAGACAAAGTATCGACTCACATTCCTTCCAATCAATTATATAAAGAAACTCGCTACAAAGGATGTGTTGTATTTCTACATTTCTTTTTTTTATTCTTTCCCCGAAAATCAGGCACGAAAAAATTTAATAGAAAACTCTAGTGAATTCGCTAGACAATTCTATTGGACTTCTACTGAACTTTCGAATTCGTTTTTGGCCGACTTTATTGAAATGTTCAATAGAAAATATTTTATAGAAAAGAATAGAATTCGAGTTTTCTATACAACTTATTCTATTGAGATAATTTTTATAGAATTTCCTCGGCTCAAATTTTCAAAGTTTTTTTATTCTATTATTCTTTTCTTTTCATTAAGAAAATCGAACAAAAACACTTGGAAAATTTGCGCCCAGGAAATTCTAGAGAAAATATCCCAATAGAATAAATTGTACAGAAAAATCAAATTCTATTGCACGAAGAGAAATGTTTAGTAAAAATTACGGAACTCACAATTCGCTCACCGATTACCGAATCGACTCAGAAAATTTAAGTGACGGTACCGTAATTTTTCTCTGAATCTCCTGTGAAAAATTACGGAAAGCTCCGTAAAATTTCCTACAACCACATTTCGCTCCAGAATTACGGAAAAGATACGTAATTTTTATTGAATATTTCTCTCCGTGTGAACATTTCAATAGAATCAGCCAAAAACTAATAGAAATCTCAATAGAAATCCAATCGAATTGGTTAGCGAATTCGTTAGGTTTTTCCATTAAATTTTTTCGTGCGTGAATTATCCTAAAAATGTTGAATGTGAAGTAAGAAATTGAAGTATAAATTCGATTTTCAATCAGTAATATGGAAAAAATGAAAGTTTATACGATTTGTAATGGTGTGAACGATTTTTTCCTTGACCCGAAAATATTTGTTAAGGAGGTCGAAACGATGAATTCGCAATTCACGTGTATAGAGCTCCGACAAAAGCAATAACTGTGAGAGGTAATTAATATCTGTAGATATGAATCCACAGAAACTGGACATTTTTTCTTTTTTTTTTATATTCTCAAAATATTACATTCGAAGACGTTATTCCTGATTATTCATTTACAAAATGATGGTCTGACAATTTTTCCGGAACAATGAGGAAAAGGGAGAAATGCGGAATAATTAAACAATCCGCAGACCTTCGATGCGTCACTGAAAAATTCCCCAATGAAACATGCGTCAGTGAGCGAATTGAAAACCAATAATTCTCCCAAAAGAATGTTGAATATTTAGCAAAAAATTGTAGTATAAATTCAATTTTCAGTGAATAATATGGAGAAATCAAAAGTTTAAACGATCTGTAATGTTTTAAACATGACTTTTTTCCTTGACCCGAAAATATTAATTAAAGAGGTAAAAACGATGAGTGTGCAATTCATGTGTGTATAGACTTCTGACAAAAGCAATGATTTTGACAGGTAATTAATATCTAGATATGAATTCACAGAAAGTGGACATTTTTTCTATTTTAAATATTTCCAAAATATTACATTGAAAGGTGTTATTGCAGATTATTCACCTACAAAATAGAGAATTTGCATGATCTTTTTTTCAATTTCCTCATCTCAAGTTTGGGACCTGAATAATTAATAATTTTTCAGCCACAAACGTTTGAAATATTGCTCATTAATTAATAATTAATTGTCAAAAGTTGAAGATTTCAAACGCTTTGAAATCGCTGCTGATGTCACACAGACGGTCGAGCGCTGGACCAATCACAGAATGGCTCAAGCGGACCTAATCCAATCTTGAAGTGCGCCTCGCCAATGGAGGACGCCAACTCCCCACTCTCTTCTTTTTCGACCAATGAAGCGTTACCTGACCGTCTTCGTGACGTCATGACCGGAAAATTGGCCTCGAAAGCGACTGATTTTCAATGAAAATCATAAATTATCATAAGACACTAGACAATAGATGTCTTATGATAATTAGAAAGAATTCAGTAGCGAAGTGGTAAAAGGAGATGAGTCAATTTTGACTATTGACCAGTTTTCAATGAATAACTCGAAATGTAAGGGAGATAGTGAAATTTTTGTTATAACCTTTTTTGTGGAGCCGATTGAGTACTACAACAAATGTCTTTACGAAAATTTCGCTATCTCCCTTAGATTCCGAGATATTGATTGAAAACTGGTGAGTAGTCAAAATTGACTTATCCCCGTAATAAAAAAAAAATTGACTTATCCCCTTTTACCACTTCGCTACTGAATTGAGTTTCATGCAAGTTCCCTATTATGATTGATAATTCTTCAAAAATAGTGGACAGGGTTGTCAGATCGTCTCTATTTATAATCAAAATTTATACAATTTTAAATGGAGTGATGTCACGATCTGCTAACACTGACAATGGAGAAGATAAGGCATAGATCGGCATCAATCATTACTGTTAGTAATATTATGAGACATTTAATTTCTCAGTTATTGGTTTTGATAAAATAATTCGAACTTGAATATTTAAGTTGACGATGGATAAAATAATTCGGAATTTGAAAATTTAAATTGATAATTATTTTTAAAATAAAGAAAATTGGTGAGTAACATTAACAATTCACTTATTCCAATTTTAACTGTAATTTAAAATTTCGATTATGCCGATGCCTGAAATAAGGAATAACCAACCAACGACTTAAAAACCGATAAACAACAAATCCGAACCGATAAAAACCATCGGAAAAAGTAATCGTCGCTTTTTCGAAGGTCAATTTACACATTGTCCCAGCTAGAGCCAGAAAAAGTACTGACCACCCCCCGATTTCTTATGCAATATTTCCACCGAAAACAACTGATTCTACAAACAAAAAATCCCCCCTGAAGTCACCGATAACGCGTCCCCATTCATTCCCGAAAGACCGAGCGATTCGGACGGTTGAGGACGAAAAAAAAAAATGACACGATCCTTAAAAACCGGGCTTGGTCTTCCCGGTCAGCAGTGGAGTAAAACGGACAGGCGCACAGCAGTCAACTCCCCCGTCAGTAGCGCACAAGGCGTCCAGCGATCACGTGTTCACTTAACCAGGGTTAACGAATAAGCCACAGCCGTCAGTGGACGTCAGTTGAACAATCACGCATCCAAGACTGCTCTCGTGTGAGGCATCGTATTGAGGTGAGTGAATTTCTCGCATTAATTATTCCCCATTCATGCGATTGCGAGTACAAAAAATCTTACTGAGTAGTCAATGTGGAGTGTGCAGTGCAGGCAAACGTCAATCATTGGTCGACGATGAGGTTTTCGACATTCAATACCAATATTTTTCCTTCAGTCAACACCGATACCTCAATTGTGCTACTTTGTTCAGTGATTGTTGTTGTGTTGGTCCAGGCTGGGGACAACAATTGTCCTATCATTTTCGAAAATGACCCTCCAATTGCACTTTATCAAACAATGATCCTCAAGGTTATCTCCACCCAAGCCGGCAATTACACGCACTTTCGTAATTACGAGGTTTCCTCGTACATGTGTAACTAATCACTATTATCTGCTAAAGTCCATTGGGAGGATGATATGTTTTTGTGTACCTAGTTTTTGCAGCTGAAACCCACTGAATATTTGCTCATTCCAACATTCTTTATGTAACTTATTGTCTGACAATCGTGACACTCGACAAAAGGGATTATGTAAGAAATCAACGTTTACATCGAAGCTAAAATGCGTTATCTGGATTAGTTTAGGGGTTTAATCGATGTTTTTCATCGCTACCTGCCTGTACGGAAGCAGGCCTTATCGGTGCTCTCTATCGCTTTCAACAGATAGCTGCAAATAGCAGGGTGATTTCAATGAGGAGAAACTGTGATGAGGGTCTGGGCGATATCTTATCGATGAAATAGATTGCAAAGATGTCAACAAATTTGGTATTTCCTCGTGATGTTTGTGTTACCGGTCGTTTTTTGCTACCGAATGGAAATATTTTAATCGGTCACATTTGGATTTGGTTTTGGATTTTTTGTGTAGGGGAGGGTAGGGTAAAATGGACATTTTTGAATTTTTTAAAAATATTTATAACTCAGAAACAAATTTATCAATTGAGCTCATTCTAAGCTCATCACAAAGAGGAATCATTGTTTTTCAATTGAAAAATAAAATTATTCCATTTCATGAACAAGTCAATACGTCATGAATATTTCAAAAAAAGTCAAAAGTGTCCGTTTTACCCTAGCCTCCCCTACTGAAGCAGTTTGAAGCGTGTTATCCAAAGATATGCCCGGAATTTTTATTTTCAATGAGGACAAGATTTTTGCAAATTCGTTAAATCAAAACTATGATTATTGCATTCTTTCTTTCATTTACTCATTTATTCATTCATTAGTGAACAATTGAAGAAAAACTTTACCACACACATACGTAGGGACACGGTCTGAAAATTGCGTTTTCGGACTTTTTGGATCATAATGGGGTCGGAGCACGACTAAAAAATTTCGTCTAAAAAACTTGGTTAAATTCAACTTGGGAAAGTGAACTTTTGACCCAAGGGTCCATGTCGAAAACACTTGGTTAAAACAACTTGGTGACAAAAAAAATTGAAGAAGAAAAAATGAACACGCTGAGCTTCAAAAAACTTGAAAAAAACTATTGGATTATGTGTAGGAATACTCAATAAAAACACATTAGTTTTATTCTTCAAAGTAAAACTCTTTAATGATCGCACGCAGAAGGTATATCTTTCTCCAACGAAGTCTCTAGGACGACTAACTAAAAGTCATGAGAGTTTTCACTCTCTGGACCCATTTGACAAAAGGCCCTTGTTTCAATTTTCTTCAGCCTCTCCTTTGTGACTCACCATGAGGACTGTTTTTCTTCACGTCTCTATTTTCTAAGAAAAGCCATAAATGTCACCCTGAGTGTTTGGGTGGAAAAGAGAAAATGTTTAACTAAACTAAGAAATTAATTTTTGTATTCAGGCATGAATTCCAACAAAAACTTTTAAAGTTTGAACGTGTAAAGAAAGTTGCCAAAAAAATTGAAATAATCTATACACATACATAAATACATGAATACAGACACCTTCTAAAAATCGCATATTCGGAATTTTTGAATTATATTTAGTTGCCCTGATACCAAAATTTGGAAACTTGAATTTGAACGAAAACCGAACGAACCACAATGAAAAACATCGTATCCAGAATAAACAGCATGAAGTCTTGATTACAAATGACTTGACGGAAATTCATATGCACGAGGAAATAAATAACACAACTACACTCTGAAATTCCAAACACAAACAGGTTTTACCTGTATTCTTATAAAAGACCAGACAACCGAAAGGTTTTATGACGCACAGAGAGAAATATTCAGTAAAAATTACGTATCTTTTCCGTAATTCCGGAGCGAAATGTGGTTGTACGAAATTTTACAGAACTGTCACGGAATTTTTTCGGAGCGGCCCGTAATTTTAATTCGAATCTCCTGTGAAAAATTACGATACCGTCACTTAAATTGTCTGAGTCGATTCCGTAATCGGTGAGTGAATTGTGAGTTCCGTAATTTTTACTGAACATTTTTCTCCGTGCGGAGGTTTAATTTGACAAAAGTTCAATTAACCAAAAGTTCGCTTTCCCAAGTTGAACCAAGTTTTCCTGACGAAGTCGACCGGAACTTCAATAAAAATCGTAATAAGCATCGTTTTGTTTTTTATCGTTTGGTTTTTTTTGCAAAAATCTTGTGTCATAGCTTGAAATAATTTTATCAGTATCACCCTATCGGAGTCGAAAGATTATATATCCGTCGGTTCGATTTTCATAATAATTTTTGCAAATTTCGAATTCTAAAAATTTTCGAAAAGAGGAAGTTTCTTCAAAAAAAGTTTTCTAATACCATTCTGTCAACGTTTCAAGATCATATAGATAACATCAGTCTTTAATTTGATTTAAACAAGTGAGGGAACAAAATGACAGTCATTTCTGATAAATTCAAAATGTTTCCGATCAAAATCGATGTTTTGATTTTTGTTTAGCATTTTTTCACACATTAAATAAGAGCGAACAATCGAGTCTAAAACGTTTAATCACACGAAGCGGCTCTAATTGAACTGCGGGATCTCTGCTAGGCGAGAAATCCTCTTTTCTATACATAAGTATTGAAACTTAAATTTAAGTACAATCGAACTTAAATTCAGTAGCGAAGTGGTAGAACGATATAAGCCAATTTTTACTATAAGCCAGCTTTCAATCAATATCTTGAAATCTAAGGGAGATAGCAAAATTTCTGTTATAACCTTTTTTGTGGAGTCGATTGAGTGCTACGGCAAATGTAATTACGAAAATTTCGCTATCTCCCTTAGGTTCGGAAATATTCCTCAAAAACTCAACTGGGAGATAAGTCGACTTAAACCCTTTTACCACTTCGCTACTAAATTGTACTTGAATTTAAATTTAAGTTCAATTCTACTCAAATTTAGTCGAGTGGTCCAGTGATTTCCTAAGTGACTAGCCCCTCGTCCTGGAGTCTCCAAAAATTATGATTGTACAATCAAGAAAGCGTCGAAAAAAAAAACAGAACATTTTCAAAGAGCGTTTTTAAATAATATTTGGAAGTAAACCCAATAGGGAGGGAATTCGAAATTAATAATTTGATGTATCTAGTGGTTGTTATAACGTCATTTCTCACAGTAGTCGATGGCTGTCAGTTCGTGCACATTATCCTTATCATTCAATTGACTTTTCAATAGATTGGAAATTCCGAACAATAGTTATCTACATTTTTACAATCTTCAATAATTTTCCTTATTTGTCAACCTGAAAATCACAAATTCATGCAATTTTTGGGAAATTAATTGATCTATCAGTTTTAACATGTGGAAAATTTTCATGGAAATTAGTTTGTCGTTAAAATATTCAGGATTTTTAGGTGTAAAACAGTAATTGTAGCACCAATGAAATAAAATTCTATTCTATTCAGGATTTTTCACTTGAAATTCTTCAACATTGTAAGAAAGAATGTCTATCAACTAAAGAAAGTCTCTTGATATTATTCTCTAAAATCGATTGTTATCAAAGTCATTAAGGAATTTAAGGAGGTACAAATTATCTACTGGTTCTGTCACATTTTACGATTCAGTATAACTGCTGTGAATACAATAATGGTTGTTGTATAATTCAGTAGCAAAGTCGTAAAACGTACTATATAATTCCATTCTCACATTTTTGTTAATTGGTAATTCATGCCGGAAACGAGTGATTTTAGAGGAAAATATAAAATCGATTGTTATCAAGCTCATTCAATATTTAACAAGATGAGTGGTTGACATGTTCTGTAATGTTTAACGGTTTTACCACATTGTTTTTGTAAATGATAATTTAGTTTAATTTAAATTACACGAGTGATTTTAGGAGAAAATCTTACAAATTTTCACAAATTTCGTTGTTGGATAAATTTTCCAATAAAGAACGTCTTTTAACGTTAACGTCTTAAAACATTACAATATCACCAAGATACTGCAGTGTCTAACAAGATCCAAATGATGAACTTGCTCTAATACGATTGCTACAATTGCTGCCCGAAAATGTGAATGTTTATATTAATTATTGGTATGGTTTTGTACCTTCAAAATGTTGTTTTTCTTGGAACTTCTTATATTGTTTTCTTTATCACTAAATAGACCATTGTTTTTCCTTTTTTTAGTCTTGTTGCTCTCGCTACGATAATTGATATTTTTTTATTTTTTAACGATTTTTTTTGTTTGTGCAGAGATAATTTTCTTTTTTAATTTTCACCACGTATTTCTGCCAGAAATTTCCTGCTGTTTCGACTGAGCGTGATTTCAATTAGCTTATTCTATCAGAAATGGCTTAAAATTTCCAAAAAAATGGAAAAATGGGAATTGTAATTCATTTCACAAAACATATTACAAAATCAGAGTAGGTTCTCACTCCGTTTTATCCACAAAATTTTTTTTTCTTGGTTTTTATTTCTAGAATTAAGATAATTTTTCGTGTTTTTATTTTTTTATTTCAAAATTCAATATTTCTGGAAAATGCAAATTGCAATTTTGAAGTAAAAAATACAAACATTGAAAAGAAAATCAAAATCAAAACTTGGCAAAAGTTATTTTTGGATAGAACGGAGTGAGAACCCACACTGTTTTTCTAATATGTTTCGTAAAAACACTTACTTGGAGTAAGAAACGAAAAAAAATTGCAATCTAAGTGGGAGAAGGGGATACAAAGCACAATGTCTAATTTTTTTTCCAATTTTACGGCATTTCTGTTGGAGTGAGCTAATTATGTCAATGCCCAATCGAAAGAACGGAAAATTCCCGTCGACAACATATTGAAAACTGAAAAAAAAATTATCTCTGCTAAAACCAAAACTTTCTTTCACGAAAATCATTCAGTTTCTGTGATCTTGAGGTTTAAACAATTAAATTGTTATAATAAAGAGGCAGTGCATGATTTGGCAAAAACGGTTATCATATTTGTAATCGGCGATCTCGACAACATAAATTCCAATGGTCAAATCTCAATGTACATTGAGATTTCAATGCAATGAAATCTCAATGCATACAAATATACTCCTGGCGTATGGACATTGAGGCTCAAAAAAGTTCATTTTTCAACCAACGATCTCTCATTGAAAAATGCCACTCTGAGAGCTATAAAAATTGTTTTCGAGATTATTGCAACTTGTAGATTCAGATAAAGAATAGAAAATAAATGCGTATGTTCCCCAGTCAATATTTAATGAGCTATAAATAATTAACTTATTTAGTTACGGTTTACGACTTTTACTGCATAAAATCTAAATTAATTAATTAATCTAAATTGATTAATCTAAATTATCAGTCCCCCTTCATTCTACCTCATCGCTAGAATTTTTATGATTCCATGATGTTTCCATTATTTTAAGAACACTCAGTTCATTGAGATAAATTTTATTGTAAATTCTGTTTGTTTTCCACCGAAACATTTAAGAAAAAAAAATTTATTAAAAAATGTAATAGATTTTGTCTTACTACGCAACTTATTCAGTTGAGATTTTTAAAATTTTAATTTCGTTTAGATTGTTTCTACAGGAATTCCTCCGCTTAAATTTTCAAAGTTTTCTTGCTTGAATTTTTTAAGAGAGGAAAAGAAATAAATGCAGTGAAAAAAAAATTAACGAATTTATACTGAGCGATTTTCCTTATGCACCATATGAAATAGAATATAATACTTCATTTCCTTGATGCTACTATTACGGTTTTACATTTACACAAGCCATCGAAAAATATCTCCAATAACACTCCAATAATTTATGTTTTTTTTATCAATAATGCATAATAACTAATGATAATATAACAGTAGCACAATTTAAGCGATTGTTCTATTCCTAGACTTTTGAAATTTCTTTTCACAGTATTCTCTCAACTCTCTTTCTAATTTAGCTAGCCTCAAAAATCTATATGAAATATTTTTGAGTAAAATATTTCAGTAGCGAAGTGATCAAACGGTTTAAGTCGATTTTTTCTATTAGCCAGTTTTCAATGAATATCCCGAAATCTAAGGGAGATAGCAAAATTTTTCTTATAACCTTTTTAGTAGCATTTAATTTGCTCTACAAAAAAGGTTATTACGAAAATTTCGCTATCTCCCTTAAATTCAGAAATATTTCTGGAAAACTCAACTAAAGACTAAATTGACTTTTGGGGCTAGCTAAGATACACGGACGGAAAAAATTAATAGAAAAACCTATCGAATTCGTTAGAAAATTCTATTGAATTTCTATTGAACTGTTCTATTAGTTTTTTGCCGATTCTGTTAAAATGTTCAATAGAAAATATTCAGTAGAACAAGTCAACAGAAATCAATTTTTCTGTATAACTTATTCTATTGAGATATTTTCTATAGAATTTCCTCGGCTCAAATTTTCAGTCTTTTCATTTGATTTTCTTGATGAGAAGAAAAGAAAAATAAAATGAAAAAAACTTAAAAAATTTTAGTCGAGCAAATTCTATAGAAAATATATGAAAAGAATAAGTTATATAGAAAATTCGAATTCTGTTGACTTTTTTTATTGAATGTTTTCTATTGAACATGTTAATAGAATCAGCCAAAAACTAATAGAAAGTTGATAGAAATTTAATAGAATTTCCTAACGAATTCGATAGGTTTTTCTATTAAATTTTTTTGTGCGTGTAGAGACAGAGTTGCAATTGTTTTTTATGAAATATTTGTATTTGGAAAACTTAGGGCAAAAATCTTTAATTTTTGATAAAATTCCAACAGAATTTCCTAATAAATGCGTCAGGTTTTGCTGTTGAAGTTTTTCACTCATGTCAACGGACTTTAAACACGAAGCTACTCGTTCAATTTCCGAATAGTTAATAACCCTCATCATATCATTGATTTTTTCATCATTACCTTGAGAGACTAGACTCGATGTGACCCGCTGGAGTAGTTTATTTGTCAGATTTCTAAAATAGAGCAAGTTTACAAACCACTTGAAAGCCTCACTGTTCGAGTATTAATTGCCATTGAGGCCCAATGACCAACTAAATTTTTTCCTCCCCATGTTTTTCCATTCCTCGAATTATTCCGCTGTATTCCCAGATAGATGACTTTGTATATATCGATCGATAGAGTTTCTTTCACCAGATTTATATCTACCCTTGGATATCAGACAGATATGTCGCCGCGTTAACATTATTGTCTGGTGTTCAGCAGTAGTCATCGTCCATCAGTCACTTAGTCCGGGTCTCCGTCAACCTCTCCGACACGTATTAATAAATCCGTATGTCACGTGCCGGCGAACAGACCACTGAACTATCACCGGTCATTACTATAAAATTTAATCGATCGGGGAACATTGTCGACAGTTCCATTCGCCGCGCTCGTTTCAATAAAAAAATTTAAGCTGTGCGTATATCACACTCAGAGACAATTTTTCTCTCTTCATTGGCAGATGTACATTGTTATCACCGTGTGCTTTCGATCATTGGAATAACGGTTATTCCGATTGAATCATGGATGGAAAGGACGCCGTTGAGAAGAGACGAAATCCGAGGGAGAAGGCTAATCCATTGAGCGCTCTTACGTTTGGGTAAGTTTATTGCAAACACAATTGCAGTTCTGATTGATTCTGGGTAAATGGGGGAGACTGGGGTAAAACGGACACTTTTGACTTTTTAAAAAATGTTAACGAGGGGTTGAAATTTTGATAAAATTTAATAATTTTTTTTTCAATACAAAGAACAACTCTTTCCCTTTGTACCGAGCCTAAACTGAGCTCAATTGATAAATTTGTTTCTGAGTTATAAATAATTTTTAAAAAGTCTAAAGTGTCCATTTTACCCCACCCTCACCTAGACATTACCAATGTCTGGTTTTTTATTTGAACTATTAGATGACACAGTAGCTGAGTAAATTTTAACAGATCTAATGTTTACATTCTTATTTATTTTATAATTTTGAATTTATCTTCATAAGATGTGATTTCAGAAGAATTTTCAATTTCAAGGCATTTTTCCTGCTCAACAATTTCCTAATGGAATGAGTGTTCTGACGTTTTCCTTCAGTCACTTGTCTTTAAGATAATTAAACACATCGAATTATTGGAGACTACAAGGAAAAAATCATGATACGAATAATGAATCATTTTCGGCTGAAAATTTCTCGCATTTTTTCAAAATTTATGTATTTATTCAGGTGGATATTGAAAACATTCTACGTGGGTTACAAACGAGAACTTGAGATAGATGACCTCACACAACCACTGAAGGAGCACAAAAGTAGTTACCTGGGTGATAAAATATCAGCAGCATGGGAGGAAGAATTGCACCGTTTCAATCAACAACAGGAGAAAGCAAAGCAAAAAGCAGGGAGACCGACTGGGAAGAAGCAAACACCGAGTTTAAACCGTGCGTTGATTAAAGTATTTGGACTGAAAGTTGCACTCTATGGCGTTGCCTTGGCGATTATGGAAATAGTCCTCAGGTGAGTCACGTTTCCTTTGAAAAGACTGAGCAAGAAAATCATGAACGAGGAAATCTACTGGTTTAATTATTGAGTAAATTGCATTTTACGTCCTCACAATGCAGATTGATGCAACCGATTTTCCTCGGTATGCTCATCAGTTACTATCGACCCTTGAAAGCCCCCTATGTGCCGATTCACGCGCCCCAGATACTTGGTGAAGCCCATAGCAGGAGAAGTGAAGAGATAAAATCATCGTTAAGTCCCATTGAGAGTGATCAGCTTCGTTAATTCCCTTAGATCAGTGTAGTTGGTTATGAACCTCTTAGAATTTTGTGATTACATCACTGCTCAATTCTAACAATAATATTTACTCACAATAGACCTTTTCATCCTGAGAGTCACGACATTTTCCGTCACTTTTTCTCATGTTAATTCCCCTAGGAGTTTCGGACACTTTTACCAAATTTGCATATAAATCCTTATTTTTGCGGGCTTAAGGCCCGGTTGTACCATCTTTCGAATGTTATCTGGATTTTTTTTCATCTTTCGTAATCCAAAATTGTCAATTGAGTGGTACATCATGTAGAAATTCCCAAAAATTATGATAGAGTGATAAAAAAAAAAGAAAAAATTTTGAACTCTTTCAAAGAACGCTTTTAATTGAGATTCAGAATGAGTTGAAAAAAGTGGAAATTACAAATATCTGATTCGTTGTGGCAAATTATCTATTAGCTGTTATTTTCCATGGTGGATAACAAAACGCTAACTCCTCATGGGAAGTGACAGCTAGGTATCTCAATTTTCAAAACAGTGATATGTAGTCATCTGCCATTTTTATGTGACAAAAGTGTGATTACAAAATTCTCCAGAATATTACAACTTTTTTCAAAGAGCCTTTTCCGTAATAAATGTCTCTGTGCAGTGTGGGAAAAGATTTACGAAATCAGTCTTCCCCCTGCATGATATTGGGTGACAGGCCGCCATTTGTCACCGTAAATCAGATACATTTTTCAATTTCTTGTTATTCAGCTTATTCTGAATATAAATTAAAAATGCTTTTTGAAAAAATTAAGGATTTTTTCTACTTTTGTTTGATTATTCATTTATAATTTTTCAAAACTTCTGCATGATGTAGGAGTTAATTGCCCATTTCAGATGACGAAAGATAAAAAAAACATCGAGATAACATTCGAAATATAGTACACCCGGACCTTAAATACATATCACTTTAAATGTCAATATTTATCAGATCTTTTCATTATTTTACTAGAGATTTTTCAGTTCGATGAAAGGGATAAATAGATCCCCTAGAATTCCAAGATGAAAAGGTCTTATTAATGTTTCGTTTGATTATTAATAAAAATTGCAGTTGAGTGATAAAAACTCTGATACAAAGTTAATTCCTCTGTGAAGTGGTAAAACATTATCGATACATGAGGTTTTTTAAATGATAAATTATTTCGGTAAAGAGTTTTTTTTTAAATTGAATCATTCTTGCAGCTCGAAAAACCTTGAAAAAAAGTGCTGAAATTTTCTCCTTAATTAACCCGATATCAAGATAATATTTTGGGAGTTCCCTTACATTAATGTAGCTGGTTATGAGCTTCTTAGAATTTTGTGATTACACCACTGCTCAATTCTAACAATAGTAGTTCCTCATAATTAGTGTTTTGTTTTTGAGTGATAAAAAATCATCTAGAAAGCTAACTCCTTGGTGAAGTGGTAAATCATTATTGATACATGAAGTTTTTTAGGTGATAAATTATTTTGGTAGAGTTTTTTTTTCAACATTAAGGCCCACGTGTATTATTATCTTTCGAACGTGATCTTGGTTGTTTTTTTTTATTTTGATAATCTGAAATGTTCTTCAATTGCTACTCAGTTTTACATAGCTCTGGAGTCTTGAAAAATTATGCTTGTACAATCAAAAAAACGTTGAAAAAAACAGAACTTTTTCAAACAGCTTTTTTGAAGAATTCTGTGAATTAATAATTCCCAGTATCTGATGGCTGTTCAGTCGTCATTTGTCTCATTAACCAATGCCTGTCAGATTGTTTCTTGCCATAATAAATTATCCATTTACAATTTCGTTTCTGTCGGACTTATTTCCTAATCTTTATTAAAAATGCTCTTTGAAAATGTTCAGTTTTTTTTCTCTTTTTTTTGATTGTGCAATCACAATTTTTAGGGACACCTGCGTGATGTTAAATCCAGTAGAAATTGTGATATATTTTAGATTATGAAGATTGAAAAACAATCGAGATAACGTTAGAAAGATAATCCATCCGGGCCTTAAGTGTCAATATTTATCAGAATTTTTCATGATTTTACTGGAAATTTTTGAGTTCGATGAACGGAATAAATCTTTCTCCTACATTTCCAGAATGAAAAGGCCTATTAATGTTATGTTTGGTTATTAACAAAAATTGCAGTAGAGTGATAAGAAAACCCATACAAAGCTAATTCTTTGGTGAAGTGGTAAAACATTATTGATACATGAAGTTTTTTAGGTGATAGATTATTTTGGTAGAGTTTTTTTTCAAAATTAGAACATTCTTGTAGCTCGGAAAGCTTTGAAAAAAGTGTTGAAATTCTCTCCTCAATTAACTCATTATCAAGATATTATTTTGGGAATTCCCTTAGATCAATGTAGTTGATTATGAGCCTCTTAGAGTTTTGGGATTACACAACTGCTCAATTCTAACAATAGTAGTCCTCATAATTAGTGTTTTGTTTGGATATTAATAGAAACTGCAGTGGAGTGATAAAAACTCTCATATAAAGCTAATTCCTTGGTGAAGTGGTAAAACATTATCGATACATAACGTTTTTTAGGTGATAAATTATTTTGGTAGTTTTTTTTAAATTAAATCTTGCAGCTCTGAAGACCTTGAAAAAAAGTGTTAATATTTTCTCCTCAATCACCCGTTATCCAAATAACATTTTGGGAATTCCTTTATATCAATGCTTACTTCCCGGTTTGGGCATCTGTCGATAACCACAGTTTTTTACATGACATTGTAAAAAACCCGTAATTTACGTAATAAATGTAAAAAATGTAAAAAACCAGCCGAAGTTACTTTTTATTGTGAACCGTGAAGCTTCACGAAAATGATACCTCGCGAGGGTGATAAAAGTCACGTGGTTCATAATATCTCGCCAGAATCATACGTCTCGAGGGGCACACCTCGTAAGGGATGAATTTTACAAGGATCAATCTCATTATTTATTGATCTTCTATTCAATTTTTCGCGTCATCATCTATTGTCTTGCCATGAACTTGTTTCATTAGGCATTCTTAAAAGACAAAACTAATGCTGTTGTCTTTGGTAGCTTTTTTTACCTCTTCAGAACAAAATACTTCTATTCAGGTCCAACTTGGCTTTTCCGGGGTTCCAAATAGTAAAATGGAAAATCCAATAAAATTCAATAATTAATGCGATTGACTTTCTCACAATGGAGATGACTTGTGACTTTGGTCTTTTGTAACGTTTGATCTTCGTGAACTTTACTCTTTATGAAGTATGAGGCCCATGTTTTTGAGTTTCTAAGAATGCCGTAAATCGTATCACGGGATGTAATAGTACATTATGTCACCAGGCGATGATAGTATTTTCTGACCAATGTGGCTTTATAATCCGAGCCGAAAGTGAGGATTTTAATTACATGAGTCAGAGAATTATTTTATCGCCGCGTGACGTACAATGTTTTATGTCTCTGAGCCCGGAATCCGCGATTTAACCGAGGGAATCGATGTTAGAATCGCGGTTTAACGGTTCTAGAGACATAAAATGATATTTTATGCCCGAAGTACTGAGATCCGAATTCTAACCGGACAAAATGAAGTTAAAATTCGCGGTTTATCTGTCCTCGGGACATAGTATACTATTTTTTATGATATTTATGAGTCTTCGTCAGTCGGAATAAAATAAAGCATTCTAGTAATCGAAAATTGCAAGCTTTTCGAAGTAATGTAAAAAATGTTAAAAAACCCGGCGAGGTAATTTACGTAAATTACGTCGGTAAAGAACTGTGTAATCTACCAACGTAATTTACACGCCCAACCTTGCTTACTTCTAACAGTAATAGTTTCCCATAATAAGTATTTTGTCTTATTAATAACCATTTCAATTGAATGAGAAAAACTCTCATAAGAAGTCAATTCATTGATAAAGTGGCAAAGCACTATACATAAATGACATTCTTAGGTGATAAATCATTTTAGCAAAGAGTGATTTCACCGAAAATGTCGAGTCATTCTTGTAGCTCAGAAAATCTTCCGAAGAAAAAGTATCGAGATAATTTCTCCTCAGTTGACCTCTAATTGAGATTCTTCTACTATCAATGGAATGTCAAGTGTCAGTAGTGAAGTGTTAGAATGAAATAAAGATTTCTGTTGTTATTGATATTGAATTGAATTGAATTGAATTCGGCTCGTTCCCGTGGATCACTGCAGTTAATAGCTTCTTGGAATTTTGTGGTCTCACCAATCGTTACTTGTAGCAATAATAGATCGCTAAGTAGATTAGTTCGTGAAATTTGAAAATTTCACTGGGCCTTGGGACCCATTGAACAGTTTGCGATAGATGACGGAATATGAGAATAACTAGGGTAAATCGCGGACCCGTTGAAAAACTTCATTTTTTTCCTATTTTTACCTTCAAAATGCTCCTTGCGCCGTAATTTTCATACGATTTTAGCTTTTTTTTTTAATGTTCGTTACACTCCAAAGAATAAAGTTAAGCATCTGTTTTACTTTATTCGCAATAGATCATGAATAAATGAATTTTGAATTTCATACATTTTTCGCGTCTCTAGAGTGGGACTAAAAATTTATTGTTTTTAGTAATTGAATGTTGTAATCATGCGTAATCTAATTTTAATGAGGAAAAAAATGGCAGGTTGAAGCGAAAAGGCGGGCTCAAAAGAAAATTTATGAAATTCAAAATTCATTTATTCATGATTAATTCGGATGCTTAACTTTATTGTTTCGAGTGTAACGAACATTTAACCCTAGATTGGTCACCCTATGGGGTAAACCCCTCCACGCGTCATTTTTTTAAAATGACAATTGACTGGCTAACCGGAAATTTTTAAAAAAATTTGACTTTGTCAATTGAAGTGTCTAAAAAATGATAGTAGCTTTTAGAATAACATATTTCCCAAAATTCGTAAAGAAAACAAATTATTTCCGACAGATGAATTATTTTTTCTCGTGTTAAATGAAATTCCCCATGACGCGACGTTGCCGGAAACTCGCTCAATGCGCCCGGGCAGTGTAGAGTGAATTCGGCAACGCTAACACGGACGACAAAATTTAATAGAAAGACCTATCGAATTCGTTAGAAAATTCTATTGAATTTCTATTGAACTGTTCTATTAGTTTTTGGCCGATGCTATTGAAATGTTCAATAGAAAATATTCAGTAGAAAAAGTCAATAGAATTCAATTTTTCTATATAACTTAATCCATTGAGATATTTTCTATAGAATTCCCTCGGCTCAAATTTTCCAAGTTTTTTCGTTTGATTTTCTTGATGAGAAGAAAAAAAAATAAAATGAAAAAAACTTGGAAAATTTGAGTCGAGCAAATTCTATAGAAAATATATGAAAAGAATAAGTTATATAGAAAAATCGAATTCTGTTGACTTTTTCTATTGAATGTTTTCTATTGAACATGTCAATAGAATCAGCCAAAAAACTAATAGAAAGTTTAATAGAAATTCAATAGAATTTTCAAACGAATTCGATAGGTTCTTCTATTAAATTTTTTCGTGCGTGAAACTATGGGGTAAGGAGCATTTTGAAGGTAAAAACAGGAAAAATGAAGTTTTTCGGGGTCATACGGGGCAAAATCGATCGGGTCCTCGATTTTCCCTAGTTATTTCCATAGTCCGTCAGATATCACGAACTCTTCAATTGTTCCCAAGGCCCAGTGAAGACTTAAATTTCACCGACGTATCCCCCGTAATAAATATTTCAATTGAGGGATAAAAACTCTGATAAGTTGATTCATTGGTGAATCGGAAACACATTATCTGCACATGACATTTTTTCAATGATGAATTCATTCGGCAATGAGTTATTCTATTGAAAAATGTCAAGTCATTCTTATTGCTTTCTAGCTCTTCTGTAGCTCAGGAAATTTTCAAGATCTTGATAATGTCTCCTCAATTGACCCGTTAACGAGATAACGCGTTGACAAATCCGTTAGCTCGTTAAAATTTTGGAATCAAAACAATGCTCAATTCAAATAACGAAGGTTTCCCGTAATGAGTGTTTTCTCTACTTATTAATAAAATTTTGGAATCAAAACAATGCTCAATTCAAATAACGAAGGTTTCTCGTAATGAGTGTTTTCTCTACTTATTAATAAAAATTCCAGTGTAGTGATAAAACTCTGATAAGAAGCTAATTCGTCAGTGAAGTAATCAAATGTTATCTATAAATGATGTTTTTTTTAGGTGATAAACTATTTTGGTAATGAGTGGTTTCATTGAAACATTTGAACTCATTCTTGCAGCTCAAAGAATCTTAAAAAAATCTGTTAATAATTTTCTCCTAATTCAGGCATAATGGAGATAATTCACTAATTATTGGAGTGTAAAAAATCAGAAATGGCAGAACAAGATGAAGAAATTTGTTTCAGACTCACATTTTTGTTGTATATTTCGGAATTGAAGGGACACAAACTCTAAGTCAACTCTAAGTTAACTCTTAGTCAACATTTTTCTCGCTCTTCACGCAGGAAAAAAAGTTTTGGTTTTTAGGGCTAGAATGGCCAATTGCTGGACGGTTAATGGAAATTCGAGTTTCAGAGTAGGATCTGAAATAAAACAATCATTTAAATGGGGATGTGATGGCTTCCATACAAGAATGCTTTAATTAGCCGAGAAAAATTATTTGAAGTGAAAATAACAAAACGAAGAATAATTAATTGCAGCCGAAACCCCTAATTTCTGGACAACTGGGCCATTTTTTATTTATTTATTAAATGTCGATCAGTAGAAAAAATAATTGATCACATGATTATACACAAGTAATATTATTGGAAGGTGAAGTAATGAGTACAATTTTTATTTTATTTATGGAATATACAATGCACGTTGAAATCGTCCAGAAATTGACCCGTTTACCCTATAACTCTAATTTTTAGGGATCCACGCTTCTCACTTTCTACAAAGAAAAATCTAAACGCAAATTACGTTTTGCTGAGCGTAATTTACGGTTTACTAAACGTAATTTATGCTTAACACCTTTTGAATGTAACCTTTTTATCTGAATTTTGAATTTAAATTTTTCATTAGTGTTGCCTTGAAATTGTTTTTCGACTCCGTCTTACCGCTTCACCCTTGAATATCACCAATCCACTCCATCTAGAAATGCAAAATGACCGACATTTTTTAGATAGCGTCATATGACCAAAAAATGACAGTCTCGTGAGGGTCATAAATAAAAAAAATAGTTTCATCTATGTAGATGAAAAATGATCATGATTTCCGTTTCAAAGTGGACATTAGGCTGATACGAAATGAATTCAAATAAAAATTTATAAAGAAAAAATAAAGTTCCATCTATAGGAGGTATTCCATGTCAAATGAGTCAACGCCTGACCCTCACCCTCTTGAAAATTAATCTGGAAAATATCTGAAGAGAAAGAAAAAACTATCATTACATTTTACTGAAAACAATTATTATTATTTCAAATAATTGATTTTTCAGTTTTATAATTGAAAAAAAAAAAGTTATATAGAAAAATCGAGTTTTATTGACTTTTTCTATTGAACATTTCAATAAAATCGGCCAAAAACTAATAGAAAATTCACTAGAAATCCAATCGAATTTTCTAACGAATCCGCTAGGCTTTTCTTAAATTTTTTCGTGCGTGATCAGCCGTTGACTCATTTGGCACGGAATACCTCACATAGATAAAAAAAAATGATGCTCATATTTTTGGACAAATCGTGACAGTCATAGAGGCGGGGAATGATATCCGTCATAAACGCCTCGTCACGTGGCGCATTTGCATCTCTACCTCCATCCTAGAAAACCCCTAGACCTTCACCCTCCCCCCACTCAGTAAATATTTTAACAAAATGCTAAAACCCACAGGGTCCTCCAGCCTCTCGCCCTGGGTAGGCTCCTCAGGTACTACTCCACCGACACCGTAACGAAAACAGAGGCCTACCTCTACGCAGGTGGAGTGATTCTCTGCTCAGCAGTGAACATTTTCGTAGTTCACCCCTACATGATGGCGATCCTGCACATGGGGATGAAGATGCGAGTGGCCTGTTGCTCTCTGATCTACAGGAAAGCCCTGAAGCTCTCAAGAACAGCACTGGGAGAGACGACAGTGGGACAAGCAGTCAATCTCCTCTCCAACGACGTCAACAGGTTCGACGTGGCAATAATCTTCCTGCACTACCTGTGGATAGGCCCCCTAGAGACCGCCATAATCACGTACTTCATGTACCAAGAGGTCAACATCTCAGCAGTGATCGGTGTAGCCTCCCTCCTGATGTTCATTCCTCTCCAGGGCTGGCTTGGAAAAAAGTCATCAGTTCTACGCCTCCGCACTGCCATCAGAACCGACGAGCGTGTTCGTCTCACCAACGAAATTATCTCCGGAATTCAAGCCATAAAGATGTACACGTGGGAGCACCCCTTCAGTGCCCTCATCGAAAACGCCAGGAAACGAGAGATCAAGGTCATCCGCGCAACCTCGTACATCAGGGGAGTGGTCATATCTTTCATCATGTTCACGACGAGATCATCACTCTTCCTCACGATCCTCTCGTACATCCTCCTGAGCCCCGACAATCAGATCAACGCCGAGAAGATCTTCATGATCACCGCATACTACAACATACTGAGACAAACAATGACAGTATTCTTCCCGCAGGGGATCACGCAGATGGCTGAGGCTGCTGTCTCCATAAGACGTCTCCAGGAGTTCCTCATGTACGACGAGATCTACTCGTCCAAGACTGAAACCGATAAAGACAGCGGGGAAACTTACACGCAGGCTAAGCAAGCTAATGGAAGTGCCGACACAAAGTTGGATGGTGAGAAGATGGGGTCGATAGTCCTGCAGAATGTGTCTGCAAAATGGTCAGGCAGTGAACACGAGGACACGTTAACCAACATAGACATGAATATCCAGCCAGGGAGATTGGTCGCTGTAGTTGGCCAAGTGGGTGCTGGCAAGTCCTCTCTCCTGAACGTCATTCTGAAGGAGTTGAAGATCTCCAAAGGGACGATCGACGTCCATGGGAACATTGCTTACGCCAGTCAGGAGCCCTGGCTGTTCGCAGGCTCCGTCAGGACGAACATCCTCTTTGGTAGGAAGATGGAGCCGAAGAGGTACGACCAAGTTGTCAAGGTTTGCCAGTTGAAGAGAGACTTTTCACTGCTTCCCTACGGTGACAAGACAATCGTGGGGGAAAGAGGGATCAGTTTGTCGGGGGGTCAACGAGCCAGGATCAACCTGGCTAGGGCTGTCTACTCTGAGGCCCCCATCTACCTCTTCGACGATCCCCTGAGTGCTGTCGACGCTCACGTGGGCAAACACATGTTTGAAGAGTGCATCGAGAAGTATTTGCGAGGAAAAACGAGAATTCTGGTGACGCACCAGATTCAATTTCTGAGGAATGTCGAGAAGATCTACGTGATGAGGGATGGGGGGATCGAGGCTGAGGGTACTTACGATGAATTGGCTGTTCGAGGGGTGGACTTTGGTAGATTGCTGGAGAGTACAGCGCCTCAGGCCGAGGAGAGTGCGTCAGCAACTGTGAGCAGAAGCAACTCCAGACGCACCAGTGTCACCTCAGTCTCGTCAACAATGACGAATGACAACTCTAAGGTTCAAGCGGAGCCCGATGAAATAGCTGAGATGAGGACAAAGGGCAGCATTGGAGGACACATTTACGGATCCTACTTCACAGCTGGGGGAAACTGGTGCATAGCGATGATAATATTCATCCTCTGCGCTGGGGCACAACTTGCTGCCAGTGGTGGGGATTACTTCATCGCGTTCTGGGTGAACCTTGAGGAGGAGGATCAGGGCTACAAAAGCAAGAATGCCACTATCTTGAAAAACGAAGCAGCTACGAATTCCACCGACTCGACTGGCTATGCGAGGATTTTCGAGAGGGACACCTGCGTCTACATCTTCTCGGGGCTGACTGTCGCGACGATAACAATCACTTTGATTAGATCGTTTGCGTTCTTCGAGTACTGCATGAAGGCCTCGCAGAAGCTGCATGACAAAATGTTCAGGAGTATTAGCAGAGCGACGATGAGATTCTTCAATACGAACACCTCGGGAAGGGTTTTGAATCGATTCTCCAAGGACATGGGAGCAATTGATGAATTGCTGCCTATGGCCTTGATCGATTGTGTCCAGATTGGACTGGCTCTTCTTGGAATAGTCGTGGTTGTTGGCGTGGCCAATCCCTGGCTGATGGTGCCCACTGTGGTAATCGGAGTTCTCTTCTATTTCTTGAGGGTTATCTACTTGGCCACCAGCAGAAGTATCAAGAGACTCGAGGGAATCACCAGGTCCCCTGTCTTCAGTCATCTGAATGCGACTCTCCAGGGGCTGGCAACCATCAGAGCCTTTGAAGCTGAGACTGTTCTCACGAAGGAGTTCGATCAGCATCAGGATCTCCACTCCTCTGCTTGGTACATGTTCATCGCTTCGTCCAGGGCTTTTGGATTTTGGCTGGACATCTTTTGTCTGGTTTACATAGCACTGGTGACGTTGAGCTTTCTGATACTGCCTGACAGCGCTGATAACACTGAGGGGGGGAATGTAGGGCTGGCGATTACCCAGAGCATTGGGCTCACTGGAATGTTCCAGTGGGGGATGAGGCAGAGCGCTGAGCTGGAGAATCAGATGACTTCTGTGGAGAGGGTCTTGGAGTACACGAATTTAGAGAGTGAACCTGCCTTGGAGAGTGCTCCTGACAAGAAGCCGAGGGAGAGTTGGCCGGAGGAGGGGACGATTCAGTTTAAGAATGTTTATCTTTCTTATGCACCTGGGGAACCTCCAGTACTTAAGAATCTTAATTTTGAAATTAGGAAGAAGGAGAAAGTGGGGATTGTGGGGAGAACTGGCGCTGGAAAATCATCACTCATTTCTGCACTGTTCAGGCTCGCGGATATTGAGGGGAATATCATTATTGATGGAGTGGAGACCTCGGAAATAGGGCTGCATGATCTCAGATCGAAGATCAGTATAATTCCTCAGGAGCCGTTCCTGTTCTCGGGGAGTTTGAGGAGGAATCTTGATCCTTTCGATTTGTATCCGGATAGTCTGCTCTGGGGGGCTCTTGAGGATGTTGAGCTGAAGGAGATGGGTCTGACCGCGCATATTAATGAGGGGGGGAGCAATCTGAGTGTTGGTCAGAGGCAGCTGGTGTGTCTCGCTCGCGCTATTGTTAAAAATAACAGGATTTTGGTGCTGGATGAGGCAACTGCTAATGTCGATCCGAGGACTGATGAGCTCATTCAGAAGACTATTAGGGTCAAATTTGCTGAGTGCACTGTGTTGACTATTGCTCACCGGCTGAATACTGTGATGGATAGTGATAGGATCTTGTTGATGGATGCTGGACAAGTTGTGGTGAGTTGATGGGCTTTTGAGTCGAATTTTTTTAACAGTGTCGATTCGGTATGGGGAATGGGTAAGGGTGACAGCACTGATTTGTGCAGTTTTCGTAGTTTGTGAAGAGGGAATTTCGTAGGAAGGAATTAGATAGTGCAACTCCAATTTTTCAGATTTACTGATAGATAAATATTACAGTTTATATGTTGGTCTTATAGACTTCTAATATAAACTGAATAGAATTTCGTAGAGAAGCCACTAAATTCAGTAAGGAACCGATCAAACGGTTCAAGTCGACTCAGCCCTTAACTAGTTTTCGAGGAATATTTCCGAATCTAAGAGAGATAACAAAATTTTCGTAATTATCTTTTTTGTAGAGCGAATTGAGGGCCATAAAAAAGGTCATGACAAAAATTTTACTATCTCCTTTAGATTTCAAAATATATTGATTAAAAACTGGTCAATAGTCAAAATCGACTTCAGGATATCCAAGTATCTTGAAATTACATTCTGCACATAATTATTATTCTTTTAAACATTCGTTGTTTATAAATAAATCATTGAAATTGTTTAAACTTTAGGCGTGAAATCGATTTCTGGTACAATTCTGAATATGAATAAATTTCTTACGATTCTCAACAGATGATTTTTATGGTGGATAATTGATGGTTTATGAAGTATTTATAGACAATGCTCGTAATTTTCAAAAATTGCACTTTTTAAATTATTCCATCAATCTTCCTCCAAAAGTAAACTTTCAAATTTTTTTCAGATTTTCAAAATATTTTTCAACGGTTCAACGTCGAGATTCAAATTCAGACCTATAAATTTTAAATAATAAAATTATTGTAAAATGTCCGGAAACTCAGGGTCAAATGGCGCTCAAATGAAAGCTCTGATGTTCGAATACCAAAGTAGAAAAGCATTTCACTGGAGACAAAGTGGCCAAAGTACTTGGATATCCTTAAACCCTTTTACCATTTCGCTACTGAATTTTTCTGTTGATTTTTTTCTCATGGATGATTTCAATAAAAATGGAATCTTTCGAGATTCGATAAATTCTGATGCATGAGAAATTATAAAATGCATTAAAAATTGAAGCTACACTATGCAGCTTTCGAATGGCGTTGGCGGAATTGGATTATCTGTGACAGTTTTGGAATTATCCAGTTTTGAACAGAATCATGTGTTTTTGCATGGGTCCGTCCTTGAGGGGTTAATGAGTGATATTTGAATAAAATGAAAAAAACCCTATCACGAATGCCATCACTTAACAAAAGAAGTGTTCAAACTTATTCTCCTAAAGTCAATCATCCGTGACATAAATGCACAAGCAATAAAAAATGTTGAAATTGACTCATCCCCATTTATCATTCTGCTACTGAATCGAAAGCATTCTCTCCGATATTTCATCCAATTAATCTTAATCCTCATGTTTGTTACAGGAATTTGATCATCCTCATATACTTCTCCAAAACGAAGCTGGTTATTTATTGAGTATGGTAAAAGAGACTGGTAAAATGATGCAGGATGTTTTGACAGCTGTTGCCAAACAGAATTACGAACTTCGTCATCCAGCCACATCGCTGCAAAAGTGATACAGATACCTAAAAATCTACAAACTCAGCAGCATTCTTTCAGAGGGAAAGAAATTGAGTATTTTTGAAAAAAGATAAATAGTTGATTACACAATTTTCGCTATCTTCGAGCATAAGTGCCTTAGAAAAGCCTTAACATACTTAAAAGTGATCGATTATCGTTTTGAGACATCAATTATCGTTATCAAGGTAAAAGTCCCTTTTTATCGATTGGGAGTACGGAATACCTGGGACGCGTTACTCTTTCTTCGGGTCGTTATCGTCATTTGTCGAGTGATATTAACGCACACAGTCAATACAACGGACTCCCCGAGCGGATAACGATACCTAATAACGAGGTGATCACGTGTATTCAGAAAACAAAAACACAGTATTATTTTATTTAATCTTTCGTTAAATGTGAATTTAGCTGATGCCAGTGGAATCATTTTTCGATTCTTCAATTATGATGGTTGAGGATGAGAAAACAAGTTGAAGAATCGATATTATTCTTCGAAGCAATGTCGTGATTATTATTGAGTCCATTCGATATCAATTGAATAGCTAAATGGGGAGAAGAGATGAGTCATTATTCCACTTGGACCTTAGCTGTTTGTGAATACCCCTGAATCGAAGGGAGATGGGGGAATTTTTGTTGTGAGATTTTTGGCATCAGTAGGAAATTCAAAAATCTTCCTTCGATTCCGAGCTGTGGAAATTAATTGGATTGACTCGTTTCGTCGTTTACCACTCGACTATTGAATTGCTGGAAGGCTCAGAGTTGCATTGATACAATTGCATTGATATGCATGAAAATCTATTGGTGTTACGAATCATCACTTCTATTTGTTTTCAACATTTCTGAGATACGAACTCACATACTTATCTTCTTATCCCACATCATGGAAGAATTTGACATGTTTATTTGTAAAAGTGTACTTAAAAAACGTAAAAAGCATAGGAGGTAATAATCCATGTCATGTAGTCCATGCCAAATGAGTCAACTCCTGACCCTCGTTCTCTTGAGGGAAATATGATTTTTTCCTTGTTTTTTCGTTTTTTTTTTCAATAACTCGGATTCTATTCGGCCGATTTTTATTTATGATGCCTCAAAATTTTCCATTCTCTACCATCTATAAGAAGATTTTGGGCATTTTTTTTTCAATCCCCAGGTGCTCATAATACCGAATTTAAAAAAAAAATGAAAAACTTGAATTTTCAAAATTACATCACTGTTTACTTGTGGTATTTGAAAAGAGTGAATTGAAAAAAGCGAAAAATATTCGACTAATTTCTATACACAGTTTGTCTTCAGAAATTTTCATCAGATTTCTATGAGAATTCGCGCTTGGAAATGTCAGAATTCTCTAAGAATAATAATAATAGATGAAAAGAATTGAGGATTATGAAATTATGAAGAATTTCCAAGGCTTAATACTCACAGAACTCTGAGGAATTTCTATAGATAAACTCTGTATAGAAATTATCAGGATATTATCTACAATAAACCTGTAGGATTTCACATAAGTCACCCCTTGTGAACATTTCTATACGGTTTTTTCATACGTATCGAATGACCAGAAGACGTCGATCGCCAGGGACCAATCTGTAAAAATCTATAAAAATCATGTATTAAAAATTTCGAGAATTCGGTTGTTCCCATAGGAATTATTTCAGTATAAACACTGTAGAAAAAAAAGTCTCTAGAAATTCTTTATAAGACAGTGATTCAACCCGAGAAAAATCTAAAGCTTTTTTGTAAGACTTCTATAGCGAATCCAATTTTGAGTTAAGGAAATTCTCCTAGGGAATTTTCAGATTCTTCATAACACCAGAATGATCCTGTGGGAATTGTTAATACGTAACTTTATCACTATCGCAGGGGGAATTTTCATTAGTTGAACAATTCTTACTTACATCACATGTACATAAAAATTTGATACATCGTCCAAAGTATTTTATAGAGATTTTACGAAAGTGCAATGATGCATATGCAGAGGTATATTTTTCTACTCTTAATATTTACGCCAGTTTATTATTTTAGAAGAATAAATTGATGTCCGTTGTGCTGCCATTTAAATTGTCAATATAGAGAGTTGATGAGCATCTTGGTGCTATTTTTTAATGGGAATAACGTCGTAAAAAATTAATTTCGAAAAAATACGAAGGTAACGCGATGTAAAATAGGATCAAACATTGTTGAAATATTTCACTTTACCTTGATTTTTCTTGTCTTTGTACCCATGATAATCGCCAAAGTTCATGGATATATTGTGTGCTACCATGTTCATGTCAATATTTTTTAATGTTAATTTATAATGTCGTTATGAATCAGTGTAATAATTATGATTGTCTCTATTTTGCGAGAGCGTGAATTGTAAAAATGTAATTTTTCACGAGGAACATTGATTCTTCCTTTTTAGGGTAGGCAATAAAGTACTTCAATTAATTAATCCGCATTCAACGTTTCTTTATTCATACGACGGATATATGACATTGTTAATTTATTCGAATGGTGTGACTGGATGAAATGTTGGGGAGATGTCAGGTAAGTTAAATCCGGATTTGTGAGTTCAGAGGAGATGATGATGAGTCATCTGATCACGTAATGGTGGCTATGACCTGTAATACAATAACAGTTGAATTTTAATTAGCTCATCACTATGCGGGAATTCATTCAACAGTTAAGTTGTAAAATGTGACAAGTTGATTTCACACGTTCTATTGAATATGAAAATATTTTGATAATCTGAGATTTAAAGTAGTTCTACCCTTACGGTAAATTCAAAGATTATTGAAAACTGCAATAAAATTGCAGAAAACTCGATTAGATTCGGAATTCTAATTTTTTTCTCAATTTAATTATCGTTTTGGTTTTTCAAAGAAGAAATGTTTCAAAATCAGGATTTAACCCAGTGTATTATGTGAAAATCAATATTTCCATTGTAATCAAAGATTAAAATCTGATTTTTTTTCATTAGATGTGAAAAAATCAAGAATTTTTTTGTCATGACGGCCGTAGGCAGAGATTCACGGACGCGGAGAGAAGCGGAGCTTGTTGCTTTGAATTTTCACCAACTGTTGTGATTCTTAACTCCTGAGTGACGATTTTTTTTCGATCAATTTTTTTTTCAATTGTTAAAAAACAAACGTCCCCCTACTGGGCAGTTTACCCTATGCGATATTTTTCGCTCAAGAAATGATTTTTGTGATATTATGTCGATTTTTTTCTTAGTGTAAATTCAACCATTTTCAATCATCAAATTTGTCAATTAAATTGCGTGAGAAAAATTTGAAAAACATCATGAATATACAGCGTCATTCAAATTAGATTTTGCACAGAATTATCGTTTATTTAAACATTCGTTTGTTATAAATGAATAATTGAAATTGTTTAAACTTTCGGAAACCTTATTTTTTAAGGAATGAAATCGATTTCTGATAGAATTTTGAATATGAATAAATTTGTTACGATTCCGAACAAATGATTTTTATAACGAAAATTGATTGCTTGAAAATGTAGGGACAGGGATGAAAATATATCGAGGATAAAAATAAATAAAATAAAAGTGGAACTGTATCAAAAACATGAAATTTTATTTTGAACATCATAAAAAGGAGAAAATCATTATAAACAGTCGGATAACACAGAATGAATTACGAAATTGTGAGGATTCGTTTTTTGCCTGGAGTACAAGTGCCTGTGAATAGTATAAAAGTAACAAAAAAATTCTCCCCTAAACAAGATACAAATGCGCATACTCCGTTATAATACTCGTTTGTTAAATTCTTCACTTAAAATCGCTTCACTCGTGACCCATCCAACTCGACTCTCATTACGACAAATAATGCAATTGAGATAGTACTCTAGAATGTCGAGTAAAATAAATCAGGTAAAATTGTTTAGTCCACCTGTATTTATATTCGTGAGTTTGACACTTGGCGTTAGTTAGAAAAATATTTTCAACATGTTTAATGCAATCGCAGGCACTAATCATACGTATGCAATGTAATACTGACATTGAAAAAAATATATTTGTAAATTTTTCAACGGAAAATAAGAATTATTCGAATGTTCTAGAAAATTTAAATTCGTATGAAGTAAAATAAGAAATATTGTTGCGATGGGTAATTGGTAAAACGTAACAATCGTTTTATTTTTTCATTGGTAAAATAAAATATTTTATTTCTCTGATGATGTGAAGTTATAGACGAATGTCAAGAGATGATTTTACGTGAACATCGATCTTACGAGAAAGATGTCTCGATATTTTCCCTTGAAAACATCTTTTTTTGATCAAGAATCAATTAACAAACAAAAAAATGACAAACTCATTACGATTTACCACTTCACCATTCAAAATTTAAATTCGTAATAAAGTAAAATAAGAAATATTGTTGCAACGGGGAATTGGTAAAACGTAACAATCATTTCATTTTTTTATTGTTAAAATAAAATACTTGATTTTTCTGATAATGTGAAGTTATAGACGAATGTCAAGAGATGATTTTATGTGAACATCGATCTTACGAGAAAGATGTCTCGATGTTTTCCCTTGAAAACATCTTTTTTAGATCAAGAATCAATTAACAAACAAAAAAATGACAAACTCATTACGATTTATCACTTCACCATTTGAAATTTAAATTCGTAATAATGTAAAATAAGCAATATTTGTTCAATGGAGAATTGATAAAACGTAACAACCGTTTCATTTTTTTATTGTTATATTATTGTTAAAATAAAATATTCAATTTTATTGATGATGTGAAGTTATAGGCAAATTTCAAGAGATTGTTTTTTGTCAACATCTAACACGCAAGAAAGATTTCACAACATTTTCCCCTGAAATCACCGTTTTTAGATCAAGAACTAATTAACAAACAAAAAAAAACGACAAGCTCATCACGATTTACCACTTCACCACTTAAAATTTATTCGTAATGAAGTAAAATAAACAATATTGGTTGAGTAGAGAATTGGTAAAACGTAATAACCATTTTATTTTTTTATTGTTAAATTAAATTTTTTTTTTTTCATCATGTGAAGTTGTAGACGAATGTCAAGAGATTATTTTACGTAAACATCAACCTCAGAAGAAAGATGTCCCGATATTTTCCCTCGAAATCCCCTTTTTTAGATCAAGAACCACTGAACAAACATAAGAAAATGACAAAATCATCACGATTTACCCCTTCACCACCGAATTCCCATAATGAGAAAAAAAATTGTGATTTTCACCAGAACAATTCAATAAATTCTTATAATTTTCAGAGCACTCCCAAGAAATGTTTTTCTTCACGAAAAAACATCTCCTCAGATAACTGTAAGAATATAATTGACCATTAACTCGTCAATGACATCATCAATTTTTCCCAACGATATTTCGATATCAGGCCTGTATATTCAAGAATACTTGCACTATCTTCGTAAAAAAAGTTTAAAAAATGTAGCGCTTCATCTTATTGCACTCCACTACAGAACTAAAAAAATTTAAATGTGGTTTTCTTTTTGGCTTAATACAACTAATCTAAAATAGTTTGTTAACATAAAAAATATCACCTAGTTGAATAAATTAGAGGTTGAAAAAAAAATCCTAAATGGTATGCTACTCGACAAAACTTACGTACCCAGTCACGTATATGTACAAAGCAATGAAACATAAAAATAAAGGAAATTCAATGAGGAATGTTGAGTTGCAATTATCCACTCAATTGTCAATTGATTGATTGACAATCGATGGGAATTGATGAATTGAATTGCCCGAACGTTTAACGCGCAGAAAAATTATGATTCTTATATCACAAGTAATACGATATAAACAAGAAATAATACTAATTCTAAACGAGAACCTCGAAGTTTCCGTGGGATCGTGCCTTCATCTGAAGTGAGTTTGTCCCATTCGACTGAATGATCATAGCGACACTCTGACACCTCAAATCGTCAGAATTCTTCGATGACGGTCTCACCACAGGTAGGAGAAGTCTTAATCTGCACCAGAATTTGTAATCACTCGAATTTTCCCTCTCCTTCTCGTCCCATCTCAGTATTGTCATTTTGTCGAGGACAATTCCATCGCTTGCAGGGTCAACACAACTGCCTGTCTTGGCGAATGAGGTGATACTTGGAAGATCAGTGAGAGATACGACAATTGATTTTGTGGTGAGTTGACTTATCTGCTTGAGGACCAAACCCACGTGGCCCTCTGTCCACGGCTGCTGTATCGAGTTTGGACTGAGGAGAATTATTACCCGACGAGCTGATGCTGCATGTGGAGATATTTCCATACTCCCTGAAACAGATTAAATTCAATGTCTGATTAGATTGGGAAAAAGTTTTCTGTTTCCATAATCAAGGTATTGATTTTACGAAACTGATGATTCTGGAAGGTATTGTATTGAGAAGAAAAGATGTTACTTAATTTCAGGAGAAACAACTCTAAAATTTATTACCAAAAACGCATTTATTTCTAGTCAGCAAAGTTCTTAAATCGAAAATTATAGGGTTCTAAGATTGAACACCTTCGGACTCTTAGGGATATCCAACTACTTTGGTTATTTTTTCTCCAGTGAAATGATTTTCTACTTTTGTAGTCGAACATCAGAACTTTCATTTGAGGCCCAGTTGACCGCAAGTTTCCGGAAATTTTACCCAGATTTTATTATTTGAACTTTGCAGGTCTGAATTTGAATCTCGATATTCAACCGTTAGAAAACATTTTAACAATCTGACAAAAAAGCAGAATGACAATGGTATTTGAATTTTTCCAGGCGGAGTCGACTTTCGGCAAAAACGAATTTTTATGCCAAGTGAACGTTGATTCCGTATCTCCTAACGATTCTGAGGCCAATGAAACACCCGGAGGCGGCAGATATGTAGAAATAAAAAATTTGAATTTTCAATCAATGAAAAATCAATAGACTTTTTGACAATGATCGATGAAATAATTAAACAATTGCAATTTTTGAAAATTACGAGCACTTTCTACAAATAATTTGTAAACGGCCAATCGATTTCAGGCCTAAAAAAATAAAGTTTCCGAAAGTTTAGACAATTTTAATTATTTATTTATTTATAAAGAACGAATGTTTGAAAAAATCGGAGTATCGGAGCAACCTAGCCCTGATGATGCAGGCTGAAATGTTTGCGAAACGTCGGCAAAAAGCTGAATCTCAACGCGTCATCCATCCGGAAGCTATCATAATGAATAATAATTCTATGCAAAATGTAATTTGAATGACGCTGAATATTCATAATTTTTTACAAATTTTTCACACGCAACTGAATTGAGAAATTTGACGATGGAAAATTCTTGAATCTGTAGTGTAGTCTGTACTAAACTGTAAACGATATTATACTTAAATATCCTTAAGGTATATCCCTACAAAAAATGTTTTTCTCACCATTGTCCCCATGTTTTCCATAGATAATGTTTATAATATTCCCCAGGTATTGAAAAAATTCTAACTAGCTGTGTTCCACAGTTTAGAACATTTCTTTCCCTTTGTGATGAGCCTAAACTGAGCTCAATTGATTAATTTCTTTCTGACTTATGAGTAATTTAAAAAAAGTCCAGTGTCCATTTTACCCCATCCTCCCCTATGTTCTTTAATTAGAATATGAGGCACACAATTTCTGTAGACAAAATCTCAATGCAAAATATCAAGCGTGTCAAACACTGAAGACTCTATTGCATGTAACAAGTTATTTTCATCAAAAAAATTCCGTGTCGATGTTGATGTATGGCACAACTTTAACCCTAATTCGCGTGTCTCCTTCACACTGATTGACAGTTTCCCAACCGAATTGAATCACAACATTTCACTGATAAGATAACTACTTACAGTTGCGATTCAAGTGTGAAAGCTCGAGTGTCGTGCACTTCAAGTGGTATTTACTCTCCAACGTAGCTACTAATACTCCCAGGCCAACTACTGCATCCTTTTCATGATAGCATACGAGGGCATCGCAGTCTTTTCCATCTGGAATGAATAAAAATAAATACATCAAGGATTAATATTTCCTCTCGACTCTCCAATAAAATTATCCCCTTATGAATGAAAAATACAAGTTGTAAAGGGGGGGGGGAGACAAGAACTCAAATATCTGGAGTGCACCGAATAAATCTATAACAATGTGAAGATATATTCGAGTTTTTACCATTTTCTTCAAGGCGTGAAAACCTGTTGCGCCAGAGGACAGCCAACGGCAGCCAACATCTGATGTAAGAAGCGATCATCGATGCTACAAGGACAAAGAAGACAACTCCGAGCATCAGTGGCTTCCTCCACGATCCATTTCTCAATCCAAGAACGTATCTTTCATCTGTAGAAAAATAATAATAACAATTACAACAATTATTTACAATTATTTGTATCGTTGAATATCAAATGACAAGTTTTAACTCGTAAATGCAGTTTTTTTCATTCTGCGAGGCTTCTTTGAAATGGTGATAGTGAAAGTAAAAGACTCTCAATTACCATGAAGATAAATGTGAGCTGATAGCGTCATCTCGTCGTCAGCACCATTGCTGACTATGCACTCGTACTGGCCATAATCCTCCAGTGTTGTCGCTGTTATCTCCAAGTACGAACCGATGATTTGCTCGTCTTCCCTAAAAAAAAAAAACACGAGGTGAGATTAATGAAATAATTTGAGATGCTTGTTTTGTTTATGGTGTTTACACATGCCTGAGGATTGTGTTATTTTATTGGAGCTGTGATTTAACATTTTTGCATGAGTGAGTTCACTGGAGAGAATGTAAATTGATTGCGAAGTAAATGTCTGATTGTCTCGATTATGAAGAGACACTTCTTGAACAAAATTTTCTGGATGAATGAAGGGTTGACATTGTCTTTTCAATTATTAGATATGCAAATTGAATGAAGAATTTCAGATTAGGTTATCAAATATTTTTATGGGTGATCAAAAATGAATGAGAAAATGTAAAATGGCGAATTATCTCGATTATGAATGATGAAAAAAGAATGGGGTTTAATCGATGAAAAACATTTGTATTGAGTCCATGTGATGCAGATTTTATTTTTAAGGATATTCAAGGATAAATTCAATAATTTTCTATCAACAAATTTGTCAATTAAATTGCGTATGAAAAATTTCAAAAAAATCGTGAATATTTAGCGTCATTCAAATTGCATTTTGCAGAATTATTATTCTTTTCAAACATTTGTTGTTTATAAAGAAATAATTGAAATTGTTTAAATTTTCGAAAACCTTATTTTTTTAAGCATGAAATCGATTTCTGGTAAAATTCTGAATGTGAGTAAATTTGTTGCGATTCCGAACAAATGTTTTTATGATTTTATCAATGTTCCTCTCAAAGTAAACTTTGTAGATCCTTTCAGATTTTTAAAATGTTTTCTAACGGTTCAATATCGAGATTTAAATGCAGACATACAAAATTTAAATAACAAAATCATTGTAAACGGTCGGGAAACTTGGGGTCAAATCGAGTGCAAATGAAAGCTCTGATGCTCGACCACAAAAGTAGAAAAGTAGAAAAGAATTTCCACTGGAGAAAAAATATCCGAAGTACTTGGATATCCGTAATTAGCAATAATTTCTCGATGTTCCGTTATTTTTGAAATAAAAAAAATCAAGATCAATATTTTCCGCCAAGCTTCGTATTTTATCATCCATAAAAACTGTCCAAGTTGACATATCACGGTTGAGCATTTCATTTCAGATTCAAATGTATTAACACTTTTTTCTCAGTGAAATACCCATATGATTCCTATCGTGAAATCGACAATTCGCGATAGAGAGTGCTGTAGGTAATAAATGAAGGGAGAGGAAAACCATTGGAAGAACGGAAGAAGAACGGCGGAAAGGTATCATTAGAGTAATGACGGTGCGGGGTCTGACCGATGAAAGATTCCCAACTTTTTGTCGACGTGTCTCAGACTCTCTAACGTACCACCATTGCCATCTATTGCAATTTTCACCTGTCTTGCTCTTCCACAAGTTTTTGATTCAGTGAAAAAAAAGGAGAGTGGTGGTTCACCGCAAGACCCTTTTTTAATTTACATCATAATTTCATGAGGGGAATGGACAGGATGACGGAGTAATTCTTGGGAGGTTCCGAGACATGGGGCAATTATCACGAAATTCGTTTCGATATTTTCGATTTAGAGGAATTGGAATAAAATGAACACTTTTGAATTTTTATTTTATGTGAACCCATTAGAGAACTGGAGGAGGTTGATAATTTATTGAATTGTTGACAAAATATTTTTTCAATATAAAGGAGTTTTTCGCATTTAATTTCTTCGATAATTTTTTTTTATTCACATTTTTCAATGCATTATGCAGTTAAACATCAGAGAATAGTAAAAAAATTGATACAAAATTTTGGAATTTTGATTTTTGCGAAAAATTCGTAAAATAATAAATAATATAATAATAATATAATTTTTGAAGGGAAAAAGGGAACTATAAGAGTTAAAAAATCTGGAAAAGTGCATTATTTCTCATAAATAATTGATGAACATTGTAATTTCTTACTCTACAAATCAATTCTGCAAATTCGTAATAAAATTATTTCAATTGAGAAGTTTCACAGAAATCCATTAGTGATTCGTGACAAGAAAATCTGTGAAAAAAACAAATTGCGAAATATAACTCGCATGCTGCTAATTATCTGTTTTTTTTTTCAATATTTCTCAAGCAATGGAATTGGAAAATTTCGTGATGAAAAATCTTTCTATTCCCAGCTCTCAAGTCATAGGTCCCGTGACAGAGCTTATTTGATGATTTTTCTTTTGAGCTATGAACAGACATCAGTATAATCATAAATTTTAATGGAGTTAAATTTTGAATAAGCCAATTGGTAATATTACTCGACAATGTTTTAATTACTAAAATAATCATCAATTAAATATTCGAATTCTGAATTATTTTATCAATCAATAATTATTTGGCTACACAAAAATCCGTTTTAAGAAATTTAGAATTATTGGTGGTACTCAATAGTCAATTGACAATTCCATATTGTCAATTATTTAATTCCTAGTCAATTGAAAATTTAAATGAATTATTTTATCATTTTTCAAATTTCAATGCAGATTAGTAAACCTTAATTATTGTAAGATGCAATCTCTAATAATATTAATAATCTAATGATTCCTCCCGATCCCAGGTTATGAATCTTGAAATTAAAAAAATCAAAAGTAACCATTTTACACTATTCTCTCCCCTGCATTATCGTTCATGGCCGAAAGTGTTTCAAATATTTTTTTATAAAAACACCTGCGAGTCAACATGAAATGGCAAACACAAATAAGCAAATATTACATAATAATAATCCGATGAAATTTTCAGTCTCCAATTCTCAATTTCTGTCATTTATTCTATTCATTCCATGAAAAGACCAGGGTAGAAATCAAATTTAGGGGTATTCTTCCATTATTTGGAAAAAAATTGATGTTTAAAACTTTCCGCAGACATTGAAAAATTAATTTTTTTAATTCTTTCTGGCCACTTTTGTGCATTTTTTAAATTTCTTCTCGCTAAAATATTGATATCTATTGAAATCCGACCATAGGCATGAGGAGAGCCGATATCCGATATCATTACGACATGAGTGGAAAAATAGATTTTTAAAATTTTCAGGAATAAATGGAGAGATTTTTCCATTACCCGAATGAGATTTCGAATGCCTTTTGCTTTGTGTCTTTGTTTTGATAAAAAAAAACTTTTGATTGATCTTTACCATAATTCCTCTTCATTCAATGTATAACACTAAGAATGGATAAAATTAAATTAATTCAATTGTGAAGACGAAAATGAAAATAAAATAAAATAGTGTAAATTAATCTAGCCTCTAATAATATTAATAAACTACTGATTAATGCCCATCCCTTACCAATATTAAAAATTAAAAAATCAAAAGTGATAATATTACACAACTCTTTACTCCGCACTATCGTCCATCGCCAAAAGTGTTTCAAATTTTTTAAAATAAAAACACCTGCGAGTCAACATGAAACGGTAAACACAAATAAGCAAATATTATTACATAATAATAATCCGATAAAATTTTTAGTCTCCAATTCTCAATTTCTGTCATTTATTCTATTCATTCCATGAAAAGACC